>NC_083097.1:57817555-58126989 GCF_949774975.1 Lagenorhynchus albirostris
ATACTTCATGGTAGCATTTAATTAATCTAATTGTAATCCTTACATGAGAGTTACCATTGCCTGTAGCAGTTTGGCATATAAAATGTTGGATTTTTTGTTTGTTTGTTTTACTCTGATGATGCCCTTAGGATTTGTTAGAATTAAGTGGTGATGTGCAGTCTACAGTTTGCTTTAGCCAGGTCAGCAGAGTCCTGAGTGGCTTATTATTTCATATTTAAATATCAAAGTTATTAGTACCTCTTCTCAATAGTATCATTGTTTTCTTTATAATAACTGCTAAAAGACATTAATCAAATATTCACGTGAATTTGAAATTTTTTGAATTGATTTTCAAATTTAAAAACATGAAGTTTATTTCAAAAGGCCCCACTGAATACATTTTTGAGACTTACTCCAAGACAAATACCAATTTAAAATATACCTTAGTTCTTTAACCTTCAAAAGCGTGGGAAACTGCTGAGTTAACAAATAACTAATGGTCAAATCCCCATCTTCCCAGCATCTGTTACATGCACAGCTTTTTAAATTTTTAGGAAAGAAAAATGAGAATTTATCCCTAGGAGAGTAATAATTTCTCATAACGAGTCACAACATACACACACATACCCAATATGTGGCCATTTTCAATTTGTCCCTTTTCTGTTTCTTTGTGCTTTCATTGGGGACTTTTAAAATTAAAAGCTTCCAGGGGCATTTACAGATATTTTTTTGTTTTGTTTTGTGGAATCCTTCCAAAACTTGTCAGTTATTTCCTGTGATACTGCCAAACTTTTTGTAGGCAGATGCCATAACTCAAAATGTTTTTTTAATCTGGTTGGTAATGCCCTCTGGGTTTTAGAATATCTGTGTCCCTGGTTGGTAATGTCCTCTGGGTTTTAGAGTACCTATGTCCCCTGAAGCAGTCCAGCCTCCTTTTAGCACTCTATTAAACAAATGAATTTCAGCTTAGTGTTTTGTGCATGACCTTCCTGCTATCATACAAAGACATAGCAGTAATGAGACTAGCTTTACCATTTATACATCTCCTACACATGATATTAACTGCTGTTCTTGGGCATTATATTATAAAAAAGGTTATTTAGCAAAGCTTCCAAGTGGCTGACTTTTATTTTTATGTCTTCGTGTATGTCATATAGCTTAAGTAATTTCTGGTTTGAGACTCAAAGGGTACTACCAGATTTATATAGATTCTTAAATTCTCCTGAATTACTGACTGTCAAGACCTCAGAAAAAGAATGAGGCATAGCACAGGAATGCAGAGTCCTGTGAATTCAGGTACTGAATTCTTATTGCTTAAATATTATCCGACAACCAGCAACAAACCGCATTTCCAAAAGAGGGGATGAGTATTGCTTTTGTGCTTTATTTCTTTTGTGTATAAATTCCAGGCCATACCACTAAGGAAATGCAGACAAGCCTATTTGAAGTGCCAAGGTCAGTCTCAGGAGGTAACTTAGAACAAGGACAGAGATATTCAGAGAAAATAATTTGGTCATGCTCTTGAGGTAGTACCAACCCAAGGTGCACACGGTACGGACGCCTTTGCTTTTTTTGCCCTCTGCTCGGACAGGCCGCCTTGACCGTTCAGGATAGCCACATTGAGGTGCACAGGCTGGCTCTCCAGCAGCAGGAGGGCCTGTCCCCCGGCCCCTCTTTCCGAGGCAGCCCCTTTCAGGACGAGGAGAAGCGCCGAAGCCTGGAGAAGCGGCGGGAGGAGCTGGCCAACCTCCACGAGCTGCAGCAGCAGTTCCAGCAGGACCGGCAGCGCTGGCACCGCAGGTGCGACCAGCAGCAGCGAGAGCAGGAGGCCAAGGCCAGCCGGCTGCAGGAGCGCGAGAGGGAGTGCCGGCTGCAGGAGGAGCTGCTGCTGAGCAGCCGGGGGCAGCTGGACCAGCAGCGCCAGGAGTACCAGCAGAGCCTAGAGCGGCTGCGGGAGGGCCAGCGCCTGGTGGAGAGGGAGAGGGAGAGGATGCGGGCCCAGAAGAGCCTGCTGCGTGGCTGGAAGCACAGCCGGCAGAGGAGCCTTCCCGCGGCGCTGCCTGGAGGAGGCGTGGAGGTACGGGTCTCCCTGTGCTTGCAGAAGCAGCGTGTGAGACGGCCGTGGTCGTGGTGGTTCCGGAGCCACTGACCACACGTCTGTCTTTTTCGCTGCTTGTGTGAGAGCTCACAAGAGTTACTTGGTGTGTAGGTAACAAAAGCTGGGACCCTTTAGAGACAATACATATGCACCTTGACTTGAAGTATGGACGCGTGAAAGGTCCGGGTGCTGCTGGACCATGGGTTCATTGTACTCTGAGACCCCCTTACCCGAGGGGAGAAATACACACTAGAGCTGTACCACTGAGGCGAGCTTTACCCTGGAGGCACGCTCACCGTGAGCGTGCTGTGGTTCGAGCTCCCCTGTGTATGCTCCAGTCTTCAGAGTTCTGTATAGATTTACCTTTCAGCAGATCAGTTAAGCTATTAATGTTCATAGGTACTGAATTTAACAAGTACACTGCTATTCCGTTATTGCAAGCTTATTCTCTTTTTGTAAATTTGACCTCATAAATTCAAAATCCATTTCACTAATGACAGTTAACATAAGTAGTATACTAATTAATGTTTGGGCAGGATAAAGCCTTTCCAAAAGTTCCGTGTTTCATTTTGCACCCACTCTAACCATACTTGACAATTCCATTTGTTCCAAGAGTTTACTTTTGTGTACTATGTGCACATAGATACTTTTTATTTTTTTTATATTCTTTTTTTAATATCTTTATTGGAATATAATTGCTTTACAAAGTTGTGTTCGTTTCTGTTGTACAACACCGTGAATCAGCTATAAGTATACATACATCCCCATATGCCCTCCCTCTTAAGCCTCCCTTCCACCCTCCCTATCCCACCCCTCTAGGTGGTCACAAAGCGCCGAGCTGATCTCCCTGTGCTATGCGGCTGCTTCCCACTAGCTAATTTACATTTGGTAGTGTATATATGTCAGTGCCACTCTCTCATTTCATCCCAGCTTCCCCTCCCCCTCACTGTGTCCTCAAGTCTGTTCTCTACGTCTGTGTCTTTATTCCTGCCCTGCTGCTAGGTTCATCAGTACCGTTTTTTTAGATTCCATATATGTGCATTAACATACGGTATTTGTTTTTCTCTTTCTAACTTACTTAACTCTGTATGACAGACTCTGGGTCCATCCACCTCACTACAAATAACTCAGTTTCATTCCTTTTTATGGCTGAGTAGTATTCCATTGTATATATGTGCCACATCTTCTTTATCCATTCATCTGTCGATGGACATTTAGGTTGCTTCCAACCTAAATATTTAGGTATTTACAATATTTACAGTATTGTATTGTATTATTTAGGTATTTACAATATTTACAGTATTGTAAATACTGTACATAAAGTTGTAAAAGTTGACAAGCTTCTAAGAGTGATCTGTGTTATATCTGACTTTCCTTTCAAGTTGGCTAAATTATATTTATTGCAAATACTTTATGTATACATGAATGTCTTCAACTTTTATTTAGCAAAAGTGAAAATGCTATTCCCTTAAAGTAGAAACACTTTAACGGCAGTGAGCACACAGCTGCATGTGTCTTTTCATTTGATTTTTATTTCTTTTAAGATATGCTGTGTGTTGCCAATTGAAGTTTTTGGTACTAGCTCATTAAAAGGGGATGGGAGGAGGGAGTCAAGGGTAATATCCTTCTCCACCTCACTCATTAAAATCTTGATTGCTAAATTCTGTTAGGAATAAATACTTTATAAAACTGGTGCAAATTGCTGGAAGAATTATTGTGTTTTTTCTTTTTTCTTACACAGGTAATGGAACTTAATCAATCTGAGGGTTTATGTCATGAAAATTCATTCTTCATCAATGAAGCTTTAGCGCAAATGTCACTTAACACTTTGAACGAACCGCCTCCAGCAGATATCCATCAGGATGCCACTTACCCCCCAAGTATATCTCATTCCGATTTGGTAAGGACTAGTGAAAATCAAGTAGACCTCAAGATGAACATTTCTCAGCCCTTGGACGTCAGCCATGAACTGTGGATAGCCGCTGGGTCCTGTCATCAGATACCCCCTCTCCACCAAAGCAGCAAGGATTCTTGTAAAAATGGTAATTAATACTTTAAACATCATCTGTATAGTTTCCACAAGGAGCTGTTTTTCTGAGTGGTTGGCTCTTCTTTAGAGCAACTCAAAGTGGGCCCTAGAATGGGAATAAATTGGTGCTGATGAGCTGGACTTTGTGGCATAAACTTTTCTTTGGGGAAGTCTGGGGGCCATCACTTGTGAGCATTGAGACAACTAGACCATGGTTGGAGGGCTTAGAGGATGCCACTGAGATGTGAGAACCAGACAGGGTTTTTAGGTCTGTGGGTTAAATAATAACTTTCCTTGAAAAGTGAAGCAACTTGATATTTATTCCTCACTGTAGACCCAACCACATCCTGATACACATACTTGTTGACTCTCAGAAATAAAAGATATGGACAGGGTTTGTGGTAGGGCTTTATTGTCTCTCGGGGCAATTTCCTGCAATGTTAGTAAAATCTTCTGTACTGCCGTTAAATACCCCAAATGAAACTGTTAACATCATTTGTCATTGTAAAAAAAAAAAAAAAGGTGTTGTGTCTCCGTAAGTACCTCGTAATGACACAATTTGCTAATCCCATTAAAGCATTTGCCAAATATAAATGAAAGGCAGCTCGAGTTACCAACTCCACATGAATCCAAATGATTTAACTCTATGTCTATTATAAATTGTTTTCTGTGGGATATGAGGTAGGGAATGAGAAGAACTCAAAACCTCTCTACCGAAAAACAGATGGCATGCAATAGAATAAACAAATGGCTGGCCACATGGATGGGAAATAAATCACCGACAGCAAAATGTTTCAGAAACGTGAACCAAGCAGTGGTATAGAGATCTTCAGAACTGGACAGAGATTGGTTTCCATGGTTCATAGTTATTCTTAGTTTGTCAGTAGGATAATTTGTCAGCAATGAAAAGGTTTAAATGTGTTCAGCTTCTCCGAATTAGAGAGTAAATAATTCTGACACTGCCTGAAAGTAGATGTATTACTAACCCAAAGTATGTTGATTCTTAGCAGTGGATAATTCTTTACATTGTTCAGTCATTGCTGTAACATTCTTATTTCTTGTCAGCATATAAGAGAGAATGAAATAGTTCTTTAAGTATCGTTTCAAGTATTCCTTAAAGAAAAAAGAAACAAAATGGAACAGTGAATTGGGGTTTAAAAAATGGGCAGAATGTAGCGAAGTGTAACCCCTTTAATGTATTATGTTGCAGCCCTAACACTACAGAGACCATATTGCAGAATGCCTTCTCTTGATACGTGTTGCTTTGCTGTCTTGGATTCATTAAGTTGCTATCTGCAGTGCTTTCTGTGTTGTCACTGTGATTTTGCATACTGGCTTTGGGGTAATTCAGAAACTCAGTTTGAGTTAAACCACATTACACTTTTGTTTGAAAGAAGTATTTCTGCTTTTTCTGTATCTCCTACCTGTTTCTGTTGACTTGTGCTTTAAAGTAGAAAACTTTTAAACATTTGGCAGCCTGCATACAGGAGACAGAACATGTACTAAGGAAATAAACAGTAATTATATACAAAACCAGTGTCTCCACATGTAAGGAATTAAATATAGCCCAGGGAAATGCTGAGAAAACGTGCTTCAGCTTCAGATGTTGTGTCCAGTGTAGGCCAAGGACACTCAGGACATTGATAGAAGAGAGCAAAATCAACTCTGGCCTTCCTCTCTCAGGAGCGTCCTGGTGTGTGCAGGGGGGATTAGATCAGAAATGCAGTGTGGGCTGTCAAGCGCTGGAGTTTTGCAACTGGTCAGAAAACCCTATTTACGTTTGTTTACTTAAGCATGATAAGCAGTTTCTGGAGGAGAGAGAAGAAAGTCAGAGATTAAGGAGGTGGTAGGGAAGTGGAATGAAAATGGGATATATATTCTTAAGAGGGTTGTCAGGGCCAGATAAAATTGTTCAAGCCACTCCAGAGTTTTCTCGGTTCTTAGAATCAAAGGTAGCTCAATGGGCTTCCCTGGTGGCGCAGTGGTTGAGAGTCCGCCTGCCGATGCAGGGGACACGGGTTCGTGCCCCTGTCCGGGAAGATCCCACGTGCCGCGGAGCGGCTGGGCCTGTGAGCCATGGCCACTGAGCCTGCGCGTCCAGAGCCTGTGCTCCGCAACGGGAGAGGCCACAACAGTGAGAGGCCCGCGTACCGCAAAAAAAAAAAAAAAGGTAGCTCAACATAAGCCACCGCTGTGGTCTTCACTAGACTCTGCTTGTGCTGTCCACGTAGGCCGGGGGGGAGGGGGTGGGAGGCGGGGGGGGGACAGTCCACGTGCCAGAATCAAGGATGATGCCACGTCAACGTCCCCTGCTTTCACATTTGCTCTTGTATCTCTGTGTGGGTGGTCATCAGTGACAACTACCCTGGCTAGCCAAGTTTGCCTCTCCTGTTCTTGGCTGGTGTTGTTGTTAAATGTGTGTTTAACCGTGGTTTGGTTTCATCAGTAGGCCCTAAGGTCAGCTGTTTTCAGGCAGCTCCTTAAAGAATGCTTTGCTCTTTTGTCTGGTCTTGTACTGGGTGCCTAAGAGCAGCTCAGATAAGTGGAAATGTGAATTTTGGGAG
Source organism: Lagenorhynchus albirostris (assembly GCF_949774975.1). Taxonomy (NCBI): domain Eukaryota; kingdom Metazoa; phylum Chordata; class Mammalia; order Artiodactyla; family Delphinidae; genus Lagenorhynchus; species Lagenorhynchus albirostris. Next base: position 57,824,226 of record NC_083097.1, read on the forward strand.
CAGTAAGCCTGGTGGAAAAAATTGTATGTAAATAAAATTCTCTAACGTGTTTAGCTGTCACCTAGATTGGAATTTTCATTTAGTTTGTTCAAGCCAGGCTTCACCAGACATTCTCCTGTGCACTTTGTGTTCAGTTGGTTTTTCAATATCTCCATCACCACTGCCACCACTGACAGTTATATGACACTTGCCAAACTTCAAGCACTGTGCTAAGGTCTGACATGGAGAAATTCATTTAGTACTCACAACCACCCACTGAGCTGGTTCTGTTATTATCTCCATTTGAGGGGGGAAACTGAGGCACAGAGAGATTCAGTGACTTGTCCAAGGCCACAGAGCTAGTAAATAGCAGAGCCAGAGAGGATCTGGGAAGACTGGTTCCGGAGCCCATGCTCTGAACCATTACACTGCACGTTGTTAATTTCTAGAATGCTGTTTTGAATTGTCCTTTTAAAAGAAGTTGGAGTAGAACTAGAATAACTCCTATTGTAATATCTGGCAGGATGTTCATGAGGAAGGTCCAGTTCTTTGTTGTTGTTTTCGTCCCTTCCTTCTTTTTTTAATATTACCATTTGGAAAATATTTCTCAATCATTTGGGCTGTGGTGGCCAGTGCTTGCATGAGCTCTGAGGATCTTCAGATATAAATACCCTTCAGCTTCACTTTTTTCCCATAAGACACATTTTGTTAAGGATCATTTGTTTCTCTAGTGTTGCCTAACAATATCCCTGTGTTACTTGTAAATATTTTTTAAGGTAATACTTTATAAAGAACTTTACTTTCCAGTTTTGGAAGTTGTCTCATGAACAAAATTCTTGATGTTTGAACATTAGATCCAAGTTGGTATTTGATTTTATTTATAGTGGAAGAGATGGTTGGCTTAGGAACTTAATCTGCACTCCTCTGAGGGACACTAGCCAAGACTACAGAAAATTTGAATTTCTTTAAACAATATAGTCCCTGTAGGACAATTGCTATGTAATTGGCCCCATGAAATGCTCAACTGTATTAGTCTTCTTAAAGGCAAAACCAACAAAAAACATTCTTTCTGTGCCTTTTTTTTTCTCTCCTAGCTTTAGAATTCTAGGACTATTTACTCAGTGTCTCTCTTAGTTTATATTTGCCTTTTTTTCATTAATCAACAGAGAAAATACTTTCTGGTATGATAATTAATCTGAAATCTTCTTAGTCTCCCTTTTCAGTTATATTTTTATCTGTACCTCAACATTTGCAGGTTACCTAAAAAGTTCCTTTTCAATGTAGTTAAAGCATCATAGTTTTGCCATAACGCATATGATAAAATTTAAATCGAGAACCAAATTTCATGCCTTAGTCACGTAGTTGACATTGGAAAAAGAATAACTTTATCAAGTTTGGACTCCAGAAGAGTGTTTCGCTTTGCTGCTTGTTAGAATTTGGTGCCCATCAAAATATTTTCAAATTCAAAGCATTGTATTCAGAATACTTCATCTTGGCAATGTTGTTATATTTTTTTAAATACAGACAGCTGCGTTAAACTTTCAATGACATGTTTTTTACATATGGAAATAGAATAGAAAATTTCCAAATAAAAGGCTATGCTGTAGTTAGTATTTAAGTAATAGTCTTTAAGAAGTGAGTACGTGATAATTTCTAACGTTTTAAAAATATTCTATAATTCAGAAATGGGTACCTTATTTGTGTTATCTGTGTGGAAGGAAGCTTTATTAAAGACCTACAGGCAATTTCCCATAAAACTGAAGCTGGCGTTAGATAATATAGACTTCAGTGACAAAGAAGTATTTGAAAAGGTGGATGTATAAGTTTGCTAGAGCTGCCATAATAAAGTTCTGGAGGCTGGAAGTCAAAGATCAAGGTGTTGGCAGGGTTGCTTTTTCTGAGGCCTCTCTTCTTGGCTTATAGATGGTTATCTTCTCCCTGTCTTCACATGGTCTTTGCTCTGTGCAAATCTGTGTCCTAATTTCATCTTCTTAAAGGACATCAGCCATATTGGATTAGGACCCATCTTAATGACCTCACTTAATTACTTCTTTGAAGGCTCTATCTTCGAATATATTTTGAGGTAATGGGGGTTAGGACTTTAATATATGAATTTGGGGGGGGGACACAATTCAGCCTTTAACACAGGATAAAATTATTATTTTCTCTTTGCTGTTTTTAGGTGCCATGAAAGCTTTAATTTTTTAAAAAATGTACCATATTTGAACTATAATTTAACAATCTGAGCTTTTTTTTTTTTAACTTGGTTAGGGGAGTGAAGTAAACTTTGTTTAAAAAAATGCGTAACAGTAAAATTGTGGTAAATATCTATATTCTTTATATTTGTAGATATAGGTATCTGTTATCAAGCCTGTGTCAATACAGAAATTAGGGCAGAAAAATGTCTATATATTCATTCGGACATTTTCTCAAACCTAGACCTTAATTAAAGAGCTTTGGGAATTTTGAACTCTCTGTATGATTGGGAGGGAATATTAGATGCCTTTATTTTGGATTGCTTAAATAAAACCAAAGCTGAAGGGTTGAGAATATTCATATGACATCAAGTTATTATCCAGATATATCTATGGGAGTTTGTAGAAGTCAAAATTGGGAAATCATTGATCAGCTCTTTATCTTTTCTTCTAGAATCTTGGCTATCACTTTGGTTAACATTTTAAAGGAAATCATAAATACTACTTGCTCTCGGTCATCTGCGTTATGACAAGAGCATAGATAATTGGGCTCAAAGACTTAATTTTAATTTTTCTCACTGACAAGTATAGATGATTTTGCAGATTTTGTACCAGGAAAGGGAAACATGCCATTTGCTTGTAGAGCCTGGTGAGCCAAGGGTGCTGACTGCCAACTTCCTGACTGCATAGTTCTCTGGGGGCAGGTTTGCTATGTGAGCCAGCTGGGCCAGGGCCATCCCGCCTTAGTGAATAGAGCCCAGTACACAGCAGGAGAGCAAAACCAGCAGGTGGGTGGATTCAGAGGCAGCCAGCCAGCCGTGTGGCTGGCTGTTCATCCCCGCCGAGCTTCCAATTTGGTTTGAACAAGCTGCTAAAGTGGGAACCTACTCAGTATGAAGGATTCCAGGGGGTTAGGCCTGACCTTGGGTCATCCTTAGCTTAACCCACCCTACATACAAGTACATATATGCATACATGTACATACACACATATGTGGTCTGTGGGTTACATATTTGACCTCTCTAGTACAGTGGGGCTTTACTCTCAAAGTGATTAAGGGTTGGGTTTGCAAGGAAAGTTTGTAACCATTTAGGTACCAAACATACCTGAAAGATAAGGCGTGCTCCTGTCAGTCTCAATGACTCCTGGGACAATGACCCAAAGTGGGCAAAGAAAACATCATGCCTTCCACAAATCAGAATCTGGGGACTGTCTCCTCTCTCACCCCCATGTCCATCCAACCGTGAAAATTCAGTTTTCAGGACTTGCCTAAAATACGGGGTGTTCAGCTAAGGACTGATGTTTAATGTTTGCCTAAGAAAAATATGACCATCTGGTTCAGAGGGCGCGGCAGACTTTTCCTTAAAGGACCACACAGTGAATACTTGCATCTTTTCAGGCCGTCAGTCTTTGTCGCATATAGTCAACTCTGCCGTTATAGCTCTAAATCAGCCGTAGACAGTACCTTAAGAAACTAACACACCACCGTAAAGCAATTATACTCCAATCAAGATGTTAAAAAAAAAAATGAGATTAGCTGTGTTCCAGTAAAACTTTATTTGTAAAAATAGATGGTCTAACCTGTACTTTCTTTTTCACTTAAATTGAGACGTTTATATTCCTCTTGGCTTGGAAATTCCATCCCAGTTAATTCACCTTTGGGTGAATTAATGTAATATTATATGGTACTTCATGCCGTTCAAAAGCACATTTTGAATTCATGGTCTCATTTGCCCTTTACAACATCCTGTGAGATGGTGGTTGCTGTCTCTGTGTTTCAAAGAAGACAACTTTTCTTTTTCACTTTTCGCCCCCCAACTCCAGCTCCCAAAATCCTGTGATGGTGTTACGGAGGGCCACCCTCTAACTGTGAGGCTCATGAGAAGTGAGATGCCGTGGGTGGGATTGGCTGCTAGAACCGTGGTTACTGTAGCTGACTGTGTACCATGGTTTCTGGGAGAAGGCAATAGAAATATGAATTCCTCTGTGCAGAGATTCTGATTTGGTAGGACTTGGCTGGGCCTGCAAATTTGTGTATCGGACATTTTCCTTAAGTGATTCTGAAGCAGCCGTCCTGTTATCTTCCCCTGCACTGGAGTGCTGGGCTTCCTGTTAGAGAACCTCGGTTCAAATGCTAACTCAGGCTCGTATGGCTGCTGCGTGATTCCTAAGCCTTAATTCCTCATCTGTACAAAAGAGAAGGAAGTGTTAGCAGAACTTAAAAAGAAAAAAATTGCCAAGGATGTTCTGGGATCCGGTGAACTTCAGCTTCATCCCTACCTGGTAGAAAGAATTCATTGTAATTGTGATTCAGAGGTGGCCTGCTGATAGAAATGAAAATGTCTCCTCAATGTCAGTAGGAAGCCAATAGTTTCAAATGTGATTTTTTAAAAATACGGAAATTGGGGAATTTTTTTACTCAGACTGGAAATAGATTAGAATATAAAGGGTTAACTACTTTTCCATATTGGTCTAAGAGGAGATGTTTGTTAGTATATCACCGGAACTGTCTTAGGAAATAAGTCACAGCATTTTGTTTCCCTTTGTTCCTCTCTGAGAGAAGCAGTTACATCAGTCAACCATGTTTTCAGAACCAAATGTAAGAGAGATTTTGGCAGCAAGACTGAACATCTCAACTTGGGATGTAGAACTTCCATATCTCCAGAACATCCAACCCTCATGGGTTGCATTATATAAATGGCTGCATTATATCAATATATCCCCAGGAAAACTTCTGATAATACTTGAGTTCCCTGAATAGACTTTCCTGCCAGAAAGAAAATGTTGAGAACACCCAACAGGAGTATTTTGGTTTAAACCAATTTTAAATTTAAAAATTGTGTTCTGGTTTATGACCTTAATCTCTTTTTGAGTTCAGTTATCCTGAATTTATTTGTCCTTGTTAGTCCTGTATAGACTGATAAAAATCAAGGCTCAGAATCACCAGGAAGCACCCCTTGTTAGCACTTCTCATAATTTGAATTAATGATATGTGTAATAAATTATGTAAGGTCTGCCTGTCCCACTGTAGAATAAGCTTCAAGAGAGTGGGGCGCTCCATTTATCTCCTTTGTTCGTTGCTCTATCACAATTGACAAAGCACAGTGCACAGTGTTTGGCATGAACATTTGATAAAATGAACATTTGATAAAAATTTGTGACATGAATGAAGGAGTCAAGGTCCACACTCTTTAGCAGAAATGAAAGCAACTATGAGCTTGAGTCACACAGCTTGACTTGACTGAGGCATTGAAACAGGTTGAGGAAAGCCAGTAGACTTGTGGAGTGTGATGGGGGTTAATCCAGGTGGAGTAGGCAAGTGCTTCAGGCTAGCTACCTGGATTGAGTGAGTTTGAAAACTTTTGTAAGATGGGTATATGTGAGGTGGCATTCCTGAAATGTCAGGATAACTATAAAATTGCTTGCCATGAATACCTTTCTGGATTCTAGGTAGCAGACTTTAACAGTTGCCAACTTTTCTTCCTCATTAATGTTGAAATAAATTTGTCTTCAGACGTATAGCCTCATTTATCAGTTTGATATAGGTACTCTTTGTTCAACTCTAGAGAGCATCTTCTTATATGAGTTATTTTTCCCTTTAGAATATTGTACGTATAGCCACACATGGCCATGTGTAGCAAATGAAAGCTCAAACAGTTAAAACATATTCTCCATAAAATGCCTTAATTTATTCTAAACAAGTAGAAATGAATTCATTGCTGTCCTTTTAGGAAGATGTCACATAAACAATTTAGCATTTAATTGTTATGTGAACAACAGTTAGTCAGCCTATCTGTTCACTGGGGCATTTCTTTTTTAACCATAAAGTAGCTTGAACACCAGTAAATTAAACATGGGCAGCTAGCTCAACATCAGCGAAACACTTTCTTAAACCCTTTTTCTTCTGCTAAGTCCTATTTAACAGTCCAATGTATCTCCCCAGGCAAAACAATTAGTATTTGTTTCGTTAAGTACACTCTTAGAATGTGAACCAATTTCCCTGGCAGCACCTTCTACTGTCAGCCTTAAAGTATTGCCTGAAAGATCATATATTTATCATAGCAATCTTAAAATTAAATGTGGTGGCATCTTAAGGAATATATCCCTTTGCTCTACCCCAGACAGACTGACTGAAAGGCACCTATGTGTCCTCAGCTGGTTAGTCCCCAGAAACAGTTGGCTGAGGAGGCAACGTCTTGTCCTGTTTTTCTGCTCAGACTTCGAGCCAGATAATAAGTAAGCCGGGGCCTGGGTTTTGATCTGTGGAGATGCTAATTTGCCATGATAAATCACTGTGGAGTTTGCTTGGAGAAGGGGCCCGGGTACCCATTCGCTTTCTAGGTAAGATATTAATTCAATTTAATTTGAAATGTTAATGCTTGGTTTGAAGGTTTACCTAAGGAAAAATGTGGTCTTACAGAGGTTCCCAGTTCTGCAAGATAGGACCCTGAGCCTTTTGCTGAACAATTTCACAGTACGACTGTGCAGAATTTCATTATTTTCACTCTTTTCCATAGCTCTCTTTGTGCAAATTTCATTACACTACAGGTTTTTCTTCCTAAAACATAACATGCTGGATGTTTGGATTAAATATAGAATATTTGGATCATCTGCCAAAAATACTGGAGACTCGACTTCTCAGGTGAATTGAGGTCATTTTGTAAGGACTGGTGCTGCTGTAGAGCTTTGGAAGAAGCATTTACAAGCAAAACATTGGCAGAGTTTTAATTTTATTTAATGACCTGCTTCCTACCAGCGATCTTGGCACCCTGTGCAGTGATTTGCAATCAGTTAATCACACAGAATGTTATAACATTGCAATAAGGGCCTTGCGTTCTAAGAGTCTCATAAATCCGCCAGCAACAAAAAACAGGAATCGCCTGCTCGGAGCCCTGTCCATGCAAAACCCCAAATCAGGAGGTGATTTTAACGCTCTGTTTTCTAACGTGTCCTCAGAAGCCTCAGTACTTTCTTGTAGACTCTGAATTTTGAAGTTCCTACTTCTCAAAGATGGTTTGGGCTGTCAGTATAGGAGTCTGTAAGAGTTCAATTTAGACACCAGTCCTTTAGATGGGAGGGATTCTTGATTCTTCTGGATGGCTGAAAGAAGACTATGGCTTTGGCGATTTCCCGTGAATTCAGGGCAGTCATGCTCAGTTGCAGTAGGCCATATTTTGGGGAGTCTTTTAGGAATGAACCAGAAAGGAAACATGCTTCCATCCTGGGAATCCACTCCACTGACATTTGCTAGAGGCAGATGGCAGAAGGTGGGATGGTGAGATATTAGGAGTCAAGGAGAAAGAGACTTCACATACTTGGCTTCGCCAAAAGCTTCTAGAATCTGTGTTTAGGATCTTAGGCTTGTATTCTTGTCATTTCAGACGCACCCTTGCAGTCAACTGTTTAGCTGTGCTGGATTTTTTTTTCTTCTTATTTTAGTGTAGTAAATATGGAGCTATTAAATATTCTTAAAATTACGTAAGCCTAAACTCTTGGATAAATGTAGGTTGTGTTTTCTTGACTGGTTTCCATATGGCTCTGTTTTGGGGATGTTATTATATAACAAGAATATGGAATGTATAATTCTTAATATATATTCCATCTGATTAAAATGGAACCTTCTTTTAAGAAACTAAAGACTTTTAAAGCTGCGTCACTTCCAATGAGTAGATTAAACTTCTGACTCTTGATGAATTTATTCCTACCAAAAATAGCTAACCTATTTTTGATTACTTGTTAATGTGTCCAGGTTGGCATGATAGATTATACACAAAGTAGAGCTCATCCTGTATTTTTAGACACTTGATGCTTCTGTTCAGCAGGAGCTCTAAAATGCACCCACAAAGTTTTGCATGTGCAAACTACTTTTCACTGGCACATAGCTTGGAAGGAGAAAACAAAAGGAAGGTTTGGGCCAAAATCTGATGGTCTGTTAGTCAGCATAATCATGAGGCCCTATTTTGCATTTGGGCTCCAGTGTGAGGAAGTACAGTCACACACTGATGTGTCCCCGAGGACTGCGGACTGGAATCCCATCCCCCTTGAAAGGAGAATGCAGCAGTACCGCAAGGGGGAGGGTGTGTTTAGCTGCCTTTTAGGGTAGTTCACTCAACTATCTGCAAAGATTTTTTTAAAAATTTTAGTTATTTTATGCTGAACAAGCAGCCTGAGGTAAAGCATCGTGAAAGATCAGATACTACATTTGTCTTTTATGAGCTACCTCTGCTCTGAGCTGGGTATGAGGTGATTACCTTAATGGATGTAGCGGGGAAAAGCTTAAATTTTAACTGTGTGAGCAAAGTACTGGGAAAAATCACATTAAAATTATCCTACTCAAAGAAATTATCATTGCTTCTGATAGGAATATGGAAGGGTTTTTGCAAATGCTGCTGCCAGTGAGTTACAATATTTCAAATTAAAATATTTCCTCTTCAGATAAGAGATATAGGTAATATATAGATATGGTGGGTATTTTTTTTAGAGATGGTTATTTTATCTTTTTAGACCATTGGCTAACTTTGAGGATGTGTGGTTCAGGAAAATTTCAGAAAATTTATTTCATGAAGCGCTTGATTAAATGACTAATTCAACAAGGACCCAGAAAAAACACTAGGGCGGAAACCTGCCTAGCAATATCATTTTTGACCAGAATGGTCAAGACGAGACATATGTTCATGTGAAGAAGGTAGGTGATGTGATATTTCCCCGTCATTCAAAGATGAAAAGATAAAGAATACATCTTCTCCCACCTCCTAAACAAAGTTTCAGCAAACATAGACTAAAACGATGCATTTTCCAATGTAATGAACTTTAGGTGTATTTTCTGGTACTTCACTTTTACATGAGGGAGTTGAACGAATGAATCAATGAATAGATTAACAAATGAATGCATGAAGGAATAAACTTGATTAATATTGAACAGTGGAGGTGGCTGAGTGGCATAGTGGTGAAGATAGAAGGCCTGGGTTCAGATTTACCACCTGTGAAAACTTAAGCAAGTGTTTAAACGTGGTGTGTGTCAGTTTCCTCATCTGTAAAATTGGACTTCTGACAGTGTCTACTTTGTAGGTGGTATGAGGATTTTATAAGACGAAACGTGCAATTCTGAGAACTTTGGAAGCACTTAGTAGACACAGTTATCGTCACTGTTACTGTTATACCTTGTGTTAAAAAAGGAGCAGAGCATTAGGAAGAACATTCAGTTGCTTCATCCACTGGGCCGCTTCCAAAATAGTTGCTCTGGGGACCTGAAGGACATATTATGTCTCATTGGAGTATTATCTAAATAGACACTTCTCAAAAAACATTCCACAGTACATGATAGAAGGTTCCCATAATCAGATGGTACTGGGAAATGGCGGTTTGGCGACTACACAACTTCTTCAAAACTTTCATTGTGCTCATGTGTACTGTGACTCTCCAAAAGTGGCACATACCAAACCTATTTAACCACAACATCCTCTTCTCCAGCCTAGAACCTTGCAGGGCTACTATTCATTAAAGTATACTAGGAAGAAAACCAGTGATGTAAGGGGGTGTTGAAATAAACTCATTGTGCATGGCACACCCTTCAAATACATCCTTTCTCCCGTAGGAACAATTGAAATCCAAACGGCATATGCCGACGTGATTTACCACGTGGGTTGTCTTCTGAATACCAAATACAACACAATGAATTTTAGATAGAGTTTTGTTTAGCCCCTAGGCCAGCATTTGGGCCTGTGGATAAGGATTTGTGTCCAGTCCTCTTAGGGCTTTTTTGGGTCACCTTCCTTGGGCTTATTCAAATGCACCGTGTGCTGAAATTAGTCATTGCTGATGAAGCGCAGGAGGTTATGTGCTTGGGCCTGGAGGCCTGATCTGACCTCTGATCTCTCAGCCTCATCTCATGCTGCTCTGTCCTTTCTCTCCCTGTGGTCCAGCCATAGGAAGTTCTTCCATTTATGTGAAAGGCCATAAATCTGCCCCTTTTGTACATCTATTTCCTTTTTCAGGAATATCCTCTCCTCCACCCTTTATTCTCAACCTGGTAAACTCTTGTTCGTCTTTCAAGACCCCAGCTCCAGGGTCACTTTCCTCCAAATGCCCATCCAGACCCTCCCAATCTGGGTTAGGAGCCTTCCTTGTGATTCTATAGTGTCCAGTAAATCCTTGTGTTACTTTCCACCATATTTTGTCACTTGTTTTCCCTCTGGACTCTTAAGTTGCTATATATTGTTTGTTTGAGATATTTACATACATTGAATGCTCAGATATTAACTCTATTATTCAATCATTTTTGTGGAAAGAATTTCAAGGCACAGAATACTGCCATCACTCTAGAAAGCTCCCTTCTACCTCTTACCAACCAGCCTTCACTCCCAGAAGCAGCTACTCATCTGCTTTCCATCAACCACAGGTTAATTTTGCTTATTCTAGAATGACATGGAATCAAATACTACGTACCTTTGTGTGTCCAGGGTTTTTTCGCTCAACATACTGTTTTTGAGATGCATCCATGCTGTTGCATGAATCTGTAATTGGTTCCCTTTTATTACTAAGGAATCTTGCTTAGATGAATGTGCCACAATTATCCAGTCTTCTGTGGATAGATACCTGGCTTATTTCTAGTTTTTGGCTCTTATAAATAAAACTGCTATAAACAGTCTGTACAAGGCTTTTTGTGAATTATGTTTTCCCTTTTCTTGGATAAATACCTAGGAGTAGAATTCTTCCTAGAATTGGTTCCTATTTAGCTTTTAAGAAACTGGAACAGTTTTTGAAGTGATTGTATGGGCTATAAACTTCCTGGGTGCTGAGACAAAGTCTTGTTCAACTCGGTTTCCCTGGTGTCCGACCCAGTGCAGGGCACATACTAGGCACTCAGTGTTGATTGAAGAGTGAATGGACAAGAAGCTCAAAACAGTTTTCCTTCTGACACACCCTCTCCTAACTGAAAAAATAAATAATGTTCTGTCCATCAAAGGGATGGAAACATGACTGGCTAAATGTGGGCTTATTCCAAGCGGATGAAAAATGGGGAATAACAGCTCCCTTCTGACCCTGCCTTGGACCTACATGTGCAGGTGAAGCCAAGTATGTAGATAGACACGGGACCATAGAAGGGTCCTGATCACCAGCAGCTGCAAAACTTACCTCCTAGAGTTAAAACTCCCAGCATTCCCATTCAAAACCCTCCACAATCTTCCAACACATCCCCACCCCTTTGATTTATCTGCACTAACTCCTAATTCCACCAGACCCAACAGCTCTCTTTTCTTATGGCATCCAGCATTTCCTCCCCTTTGCAGTAGGGGTGAGCTCTACCTAAAATACCTCCACCCGAGGCCACCTCTTCCTGTTGACATTCTGGTCGGCCAGGCTCAATTCCAGTTCTCTCTTTGCTCTAAAGCGTGTCCTGGCTACCACATCTAAAAATGCTCTCTTTGGAAGATCTCTGAAGTGGTGTCCGCCTGTGGACAGTGTTCATTAGCCTCTTTTATAGTTATCTGTGTCTGCATCTTCCTACTCTGTGAGGTAACAGGCTATCAGAGGGCAGTGTGCTTAGTGGCCCTTATTGGTCTGGAAGGCGCTGGGGCCATTGGGCACTAAGTCACTGAGGCTACTTGCTCTTTGCTCTCGGTGGCTGATTCCACTAAAGAGAAGTTAAATTGTATGGTAATGCTGTGGCTCCTTCTTAAGAAGAGTTGTTTACAGAAGAAAGAGATCTAAAAGGAGGAGGATGTAGTGTAAACTTGGGAATTTGTGTCACCTTGTAGATAATTAAAGGGAAATTGGTTTCTTAGGCTCCAGTGTTAGTCATAGGTCACAAGTCAGGAAGCACAAATATTAACATCTAGAGTAGCTCCACATGACATTTGTATGCATAAGACAATGTAAAATCATCTCCTATAGGAAGAGATGGCTTCAAGGAGCAAAGTAATTAATCTTAGTATATATATTCTCATTTGATTCCTGTTTTAATAAAGTCCTAATGTTGCCTCTGTTCTGCAAACTGCCTACTTCTCTAATGGTACAATTTCTAAAAGTATTTAAGTTTAATTTCCAGAAATGTAATATAGTAATCTTTGCTCTGATTGCAAACATAAATATGAAAAGAATGCTGAGTGTGAAAATTTACATTGAACAAAACATTTTCTATATATTGTGTTGTACTTTTAAAATTTTAATCATTTTTGAGTGACATAAATTCAAAGCTGCAGTTGGAAAAGATATTTCAGGGTTTGGCTTCCCAGCAAATGTTATTTCAAACAGAGAAGAATTACAAAGTGATTCTCGTTTTTAAAAAGAAAAAATTTTATGTTGCTCTGAAAACTGTAAATACCAACTTCTCAGAACAGAAAAAGGCATGTAAGTTCTTTGACATCTCATAATTTTGTAGTTGATCAAGAGAAAAAAACACTCATTTATATACCTTTAAAGAATTGGGTGCCTTTTTTTAAAAGTCTGGTAATAACATAATTATTAAGAAGTAGGTAGAACTAATTAGCTTGGGTGTGTTTGATCTAATTGCTTGCCTTCTTCTGGTTTAAAGAAACATTGGATCTGGTATGCTTAAGAATTTTAACATCTGCTTTTCCCTCTGCTGAACCAGTAAGAAGTAAATGCAGCATTAAAATTCCTAGGTTGATTTTCTGCATTATTCACCTGGCAGAGAAATGAATTCAGATCTTCTTTCAGCAAAATGAGAGGCATAACTCTTTCAGTGTGGGTAGAGTCATGCAGAAGGCAGTTTCCAGTTTTATTGCCATGGTACTTAGGAGTCCCTGGTCTCTACAACCTTAAGAGGAATTCAATGCCATGAAAATACTGCCCTGTCCTTGTAGCTGGAGACCTACATATTGTTTAATTCAGCACAATCTTAAAAAGCTGTCCCTGCTTCTTAACAGGGACTCTGAGGCTGGAACATCTTAATTTGTTTTGATTTAAAATTTGAGCTTGACATATTCCCTGATTACCTGAATGTATGCACAGTTTGAAACATGTACAAAATTAAGCAGAGGAGTATTATAACTGCTCATGTACCATCACCCAACTTCAAAAAATTAGGAAATTATGACCAGTGGTGATTTATGTAGATTCCTACCCACCAATCCCCCATGCCCAGCAACAACACACACCCTGTGCTATTTTGAAGCAAATTCTAAAAATCATCTGTAAGCATATACTGATACATCAGTATGTATGTACTGATACATACATATCTGAAAGATAAGTCTCTCTTTTTTAAACTATTATCACACCTAGGAAAAATTATCAAAACTTCCATAATATCAACATATAGTCAGGGTTCAGGTTTCCAATTGTTTTATAAATGTAGTACGTGTGTCCTTTTTCCAGCTTGTTTTTTGGACTCAGTATGCAAATAAAGACCACATATTGCAATTGGTTGCTGTGTATTTTCATGCATTTTTTAACATAAAAGTTTTAATTATGAAAATTTCAAACTTACAGAAAAGTACAGAAAATCTGTATCAGGCATGCATTTAACAAATGTTAACTTTATACCATATTTGCTTCAGATATCTCTTTGCCCTTTTTTTATTTGAAAGAAATGTTAGATATGAAATCCCTTCCCCTTATCTTTTTCTTTTTTCCTATTCAGAGTTATCCAATTTCCTATAATTGGTGTATATCATTTCCACAGTGTGTTTTTGTGCCATAAACATATATATGTATCAATAAACATATTTTTTGGTTTTGTTTTAACAAAACAAAAATACGACATATTGTTTATCATTTATGGATACATATAAATGTAGTAGAAAACAAAAAATGATATATTGTTTATGGATACATATGTACGTAGTGATAGTATAAAAGAGCCTGCCCTTCTTCCCTTTCTCCCCCGCTCCATGTGTATGTGTGTGTATATGTCTATTTGCAACTTATTTTTTTCACTCAATGTGCACATTTGTACATGTAGCACAAATAGTTAATTTTAAACTGCTGTATGCTCTTCCATTATGTGAATAAACACCAGCATATTCATTACCTTACTAATGAGCAATTAGGATGTTTCCAATATTTTTGTATTACAAACGCTTCTCAGTAAACATTCTTTTATGCACATCTCCTTGTGCACATGAGTGAGAGTTTATGTAGATTATGAACACCTAGAAGTAGTAGGGATGTCTTTGGTTTTGCTGGGTATTACTGATTTCTCTCTAAAATTGTATAGTATAACTCTCAGCAGCAATGTACGAGAGGTCGAGTTTCTCCAGATTCTCCCCAACACTTAGCATTGTTAGGCTTCTCAATATTTGCCGATATCATGGGTATGGAATGGGTAACCCCTCTCTTTCAATTTGTACTTCCCTAATTACCAGTGAGATTTAGTTCCTTTTTAATATTTATTAGCTTTTTAGGTTTCTTCCTCTCTGAAGTGCCTGTTTATAAAGGTTTTTTTCTAACAGCAGATATTAGAACTTCAGAAGTCTCTAATCTTAATTATACAGACACGTTCATTCTTTTAGAATGGGCTCAATATATTTCGTACTTTGAGAAGTAGTTTTCCGAAAAATCATATTTATACTTATATGTAGACATTTAAGATTAGAAAAGGACATTTGTGAGAGCTGAGCCCTTTTAAGATGAAGAAAAATCAACTGTATGAACAGAAGCTACTAAAAATAATGTCATTGTTCTATCCTACTGAGACTTTAACCATCTGCCTTATTTTTTCATTTGCTCACTTTTTTTCTACCTCCTATATTTTCCTCCAGAGTGCCTATACTTCTCTCAATAACTGATCAATGTTATTTTACACACACTCAACACATTCCAAAATCTATCAGCTTCATCTTCCTTCCTGGAAATTTCCCTTCCAGAATCCTCTGTCCTCTTACTCTAATATGCCCTTGTTGCTGTCCCGGCCAGCAGTGTAGCTGTCACCTGAGACATCTCTTCATATCTCTCCTGTGTTGGATCCTATTGTCCTCAATCCCAATCTTTCTCTTTTATGGCATATTCCTTTATTTGTTGGAGCATATCTCTAAATCTTCCTAAGAAAAGGTCTAATAATGAAAGGATTTTTTTTCCAAATCAGTTGAAATGTCTTTTTCATTTCCTTTATTTATTTTTGCTACTTTTATACTTGGTTTTTATAATATATCTGGGCTTAGAATTCTATACCCAAATTATTTTCCTTCAGAATTCTGAAGGATTTGATTCTTCCACTTCTCAGCGTTGCTGTTAAGAAGTCTGATTCCATTCTGATTCCTAATTCTTTGTTTGCAACCTGTTTGTGCTTTAGGAAGCCTCTAGAATTATCGCTTTATTCATTTGGATGAATTTTATAATATGCTTTAGTCTAGTCTTTTGTTAAAATCATTTTTACTGGTTATTCATTAGACTCTTTCAATCAAGAAATATATTTCCTTCGAATCTGTGACATTTTCTTCTTTAAAAAATTGCTTCTCTTCAGTTTTATCTTTACTGGAACTGTTTCCAGTTATAAATTGGACCTCTTGGAGCCTCTGATTTTTCTGTTTTGTTTTTTCTGTTTATTTCCATTTCTTCATGTTTTTGTTCTACTTCGTGGAAGATGTTCTCATCCTTAACCTCCTACTTTTCCATTGATTTTTTTAAAAAATTCAGCAGCATATTTTTAATTTCTAAGAGATTTTTCCTTGTTCTCTTATAGTTCCTATTTTATGGAATCTTGTTTGGTGGCCGAAATATCTTAAAAATTTTTTTGAAGATGTTAATTATGGTTTTTGGATGTTTTCTTCAGCTTCTTGTGTTCCTGAGTTGTGTTCCATTTTCAAGTTAGGTTTGTTTTAAGCTCTCCTTTTCATATTCCATAGTGTACTTACTATTGTGGATTGGTGTGAGGTTTGAATTGAATGCTTGACTCAAGGTCAAATAATGTTAGTGGCTTAAAGAGAGAAGCCCTATTACGCAGTTCTATCTTGGCTACATTTTTAGCTTCATTCCTACTGAGAAGACAAGAATTAGAATAAATGAAATTGTAAGGTACTTTCTAAACATAAGAATTCCAAATTGGTGATTCCCACAACTCTAATTACAGTAGGTAGAATTTTTGAATAAGGTATTCACTAATTCATTCATTCATTTGACATTATATGTTGACACCTACTGTTGTTAGGAACTGAAATTTACTCAGATATTGTTGGACTAGATGTACACCTTTTAGTTCCTATTTCTTAAAAAATGTTACTTTTTAGTTTTAAGTAAACTCAAGACTAAAGAATAGGAATCCAAATTCTAAAAGAACATTATCAATTCACTGCTCTGGACAAATGGACTCAGTATCTTTTTTTTTTTTTAATATGGACCATTTTAAAAGTCTTTATTGAATTTGGTACACAACATTGCTACTGTTTTATGTTTTGGGTTTTTTTTGTTTTTTTTTTTTGTTTTTGTTTTTGTTTTGCGGTACGCGGGCCTCTCACTGTTGCGGCCCTTCCCGTTGCGGAGCAGAAGCTCCGGACGCGCAGGCTCAGCGACCATGACTCACGGGCCCAGCCGCTCCGCGGCATGTGGGATCTTCCCGGACCGGGGCACGAACCCGTGTCCCCTGCATCGGCAGGCGGACTCCCAACCACTGTGCCACCAGGGAAGCCCTATGTTTTGGTTTTTTTGGCCATGAGGCATGTGGAATCTTCGCTCCCCAACCAGGGATCAAACCCGCACCTACTGCATTGGAAGGCAAGGTCTTAACCACTGGACTGCCCGGGAAGTCCCCACGGTATCGTTATTACACCTTAAAAAATTTAACAGTTTTTACTTAAAATCATACTCTCAGTACTTGAATTTCTCTGATTGTCTCAATTTTTTTTCCCTTGGTTTGTTTGCATTGGGATCCAAATAGTTTCATGTATTGCATTTGGTTTGTATATCTCACGAGTCTTTTAATCTAAAGTTCCCTTGCCTTTAAAAAAAATCTTAACAACTTGTTGAAAAGACTGGGTTGCTTATTTGGTGAAAAGACATTTTTTTTTCTGAAAAAAATATATTTTATGAAAAATTTTCTACATTCTGGATTTTGCTGATTGCATCCCTGTGGTATCACTTAACGTAGTCTTCTGTCTCTATATTTCCTGTAAACTGGTAGTTGGGAATAGATATTTGATATTTGACTAGATGCAGGCTTTATTTTTTGACATGAAAACATCTTCATAGATGGAGTTGTCTGTTTCCTATGTTGTAGATGTTGTATATTTCCTCTTGCATCCCATCAGGAGGCTTGAGGTGTCTGTTTCTCTCTTTGCGATATTAAGATTAACCCGTGGGTTCGGATGTTGTCCATCCATTATAAAGTTCCCCATCAGCTCTTCTCCTAATGCTTTTAGCAGCCATTGATGATGATTGCCCGAGTCTGCTATAGATGTTATATACAGGGTCAAGAGTCTCTGAATTTGGAAAACCTCACCTATTTCCAGCTTCCCACCCCTGATTTATTCTGGCATCTTGGTCATTTATTGTCTCTTTCTTTCTTAGTCTATAATAGATTTATTATCTCTAGTGCACTATTCCCCAAAGTATATTACATGGAACACAACACTGAAAAGTACACTGTGAGAAAAAGCTCCCCGAGTTTGGGACCTGCCACATACAGTTTTTCCCTTTCAGAGATTAATAATACAGGTGAGCCTATTAAAGTTCTGGGGAATTTGTCAATAAAGAAACTTGATTAACCCGGAGTTTCATCAACTTACTTGACCACTGTATTCTTTTATCATTAATACCTATTAGTATCCTGATTAGA
Organism: Lagenorhynchus albirostris; assembly: GCF_949774975.1. Lineage (NCBI taxonomy): Eukaryota > Metazoa > Chordata > Mammalia > Artiodactyla > Delphinidae > Lagenorhynchus > Lagenorhynchus albirostris. Next base: position 57,842,133 of record NC_083097.1, read on the forward strand.
GAAACACACTTTGAAATGCATCTCAGAGAAGAGGGGAAGGTGGAAGCACTTGCCCTGTTCTCCCGTGGGACTTGCTGATATTAAGGTTATGACTCAGTAACACGGGCACCCTTCTGGGTGAGAGAGTGTGAGAGCAAATCAAAGTTCACACAGAGACAATTGACGTATCATAATGCATCTTGTGTTAACATAATTGTAACTTCATTGTATTGATTGCTTCAATTGCTGTGTTTCTTATCAGTGTTACCTACATAACCAACATAGATTATTCCAAATATGTTAATTACTGGTAAGAAAATAAAGTCCAACTCTTAACAGTCACAACTTTAAAAAATTATAAGTTTGCTTTCTTACATTACACATTTACACGTATACAACCCCAGAGTACACTTCAGTTATTTTATTTCAGGTGCAGGATTGGTACGTGAGGAGTAATGAAGGGAATCCTAACACTCATTGAGGTTTTTATGCCAGATGTTCACATGCTGTTTGTGGCTCACTATGGGAAATGCAGTTGAGCAAAAGCAGTGAGGGAGAAAATTTTTCCTTAGCTCTGAGGACATGTTGAGTTTTGTACATTAAGTGTTTTCCATTAGAAAGAAAATGCTGTGCATTAATGCTCCTGAGAAAAAAATAGTGATTGCCAGTAATGCCATCAGGAAAGAATTTTGTAAATGTTTCACAGTATAAGCATGAATCGATCATTGAATGGGTGAATACAACTTATTTTGCAGACTTGGAATATGAATGACAATTTGTTTGAGGTGGTGTTATTCTAGGAAAGTGTGAATTTTGATTATAGGAACTTGCATGAGGGATACAGTAGTAAAGAGTATGAGTCGGAACACTTCATTAAAATAACCAAGAACAGAGCCAGGACCCAGAGACATGAAGCTCTGTTTTGTGAGTCTTCTTGGGGAGAATGGATTGGGATAAGACACGGAGAGGGCTGACACACATCATCAATGATCCGAACGTTGACTCAACGTGCTTTTGTAGCCCTGGGCTGCAGGCTGTCTGGCCATTGGGTAATGTGGAGTTAAATTCAGACCTGGACATTAATGTTTATGATGGAAGTTATCCTGGTGCTTTGAAATTGAAACAAAGCTTTTCTTTAAAAATTATTAGGATTTAAAATGCTTTTCTATTCAGAAAGAGGCAAAGACTACATGAATTAAATATTTTAAAACAACAGACAACCACTTTCTTTATGACAAACTACTGTTAGGTTTGCTGTTCATAGAAGGGAAGATCAAGTGTAGATTTTGACCGTGGACCTTATCTTCCACTCATTAGGTAGCTTTCCAAATCCTGTGCTCTGAGGGCTGTGTGGGCTCAACTCAAATACGTGTTGTAGGGAAGACTGAAAGTAGAAGGGTGGGGCATATACCCGGAAATTACCCTTAAAACATTATTTTGAATGCAACTTAAGGTAATAAATTTGTATTCCTTGAGCAGAAAGCAGTTGAAAAATGCATTCACTGTTGCACTTCTAGAATAGTATTTGGCGCATTACTGAGCCAAAACACAGGTGTAAACATTCTCCTACAGTATAAGAAGTTTAAGAGGCCTGAATGATGATTTCAGTTCAATCCTTCATGAACTGAAGCCCAGAGAGCGGAAGTGACTCGCCCAAGGTTACATTGACCTTGTGGTTTAAAAGATTTCATTCACTTCTCAGCTTGGGAGACACTTCATTCATTTTCAGTGTGACACGTGGTTGCATTTTACACCTTGACTTTACAGTCTGGTCTTGCAAATAACCAATTATCCAGTTGGCTCAAAAGAATAATAATGATGGTGAGCTGACGCAGGGAAGGCCAATTTTTCTTCCCGCTCGTGTCAGCTTTGCAGGTGCCAATCCCTATGGTTGTATGTCATCCAGATCCCACATTCTCTTCCTTCACAGTTTGAAATTCCAATAGCAGGTGAGCAAAGTGTGAAAATGATAAATGCAAATGTCAACAAATGCATTTTTAGCCCTTCAAGGCTACAATGAAGGGCTAAAAATAGGGGGATTTGGGGAACTGCCTCTGGGTATCAGCACATCATACAGCCCATGGCCTGGGTGTTTTCTGCCCCCCACCCATAAGACAAAGGGGATAGGACCAGCCAAAATGTGTATACTTATCATTTTTAGAAACTTCCTGAGAAGACTGACTTAGACCCTACAGTGAGACTGAGGAAATTTCTTGTGAAGGAAGAAGTTTTAGGCTGTGAAGAAAAGTTCAGCTAAATAGGAAAAAAAAAAAACGTGCATCAAGATTCTGCTTCTCCACTTGGTTTAGCTAGGCTTTGATGTGTTTTAGCCTATTTGTCCTTATTTTAAGGTTAATAATGCTCACTCTGTTGAGTTTCCAGAGGTATGGGAAGGATCAAATTATTTCTTTTATGTCAACTAAGAGGGACAGTTGTGTTGAGACAGTAGATTAAAAGGTTCTTTGTAGTTGGAAGTTTTGTTTCATCATAAGAGCGTTTGGTTGTTTATCTGACCAAATTATGATTGTGTTAATATTTCTTTGCTTATTAAAAAATGAGGTATTCTGTTTTTTTTGAATTTCTGAATTTTATTTATTTTTTTATACAGCAGGTTCTTATTAGTTATCCATTTTATACGTATTAGTGTATACATGTCAATCCCAATCGCCCAATTCATCACACACACCCCACACCCCCCACCACTTTCCCGCCTTGGTGTCCATATGTTTGTTCTGTACATCTGTGTCTCAATTTCTGCCCTGCAAACCGGTTCATTTGTACCATTTTTCTAGGATCCACATATATGCGTTAATATACGATATTTGTTTTTCTCTTTCTGACTTCACTCTGTATGACAGTCTCTAGATCCATCCACGTCTCAACAAACGACCCAATTTCGTTTCTTTTTATGGCTGAGTAATATTCCATTGTATGTATGTACCATATCTTCTTGATCCGTTCGTCTGTCGATGGGCATTTAGTTGCTTCCATGACATTGCTATTGTAAATAATGCTGCAATGAACATTGGGGTGCATGTGTCTGTTTGAATTATGGTTTTCTCTGGATATATACCCAGTAGTGGGATTGCTGGGTCATACGGTAATTCTATTTTTAGGTTTTTAAGGAACCTCCATACTGTTCTCCATAGTGGCTGTATCAATTTACAGAGGGTTTACAAGAGGGTTTACAATTTACAAGAGGGTTCTTTTCTCCACAAAAAAAGAGGTATTCTATTTTTATTTCCAGTAATTTACAGGCATTTTGATCGCAAATAAAATTGGATGATTAATTCTACTCCCCAAGAATTCTGCTTTCTGAATCAACGAGGGTTTATTTTAACAAATGTTTTTTCAGTTTAGGGTTCTATATGACGACCATACTCTCTAGGGTAGAGCGTGTGGAAGAAGGTGGCTGACCTTGAGAAATATACAATTGCTGTGCTGGAGTCCTTTCAGGGTTGAAATGGAGTAATAAAATCAGAAATCACAGAATGGTTTCTAATTTCAAAGACAGACTGTCTGACCTTGCCTAAGTAGTTCAGGTAGAAACCAAGAAGGAACGTGGAGAAGGAAATTGAGTTCCCCTCCCGGTGACACACAAGCGCAACATTAATACATATGGGATTACAACGTGGGCCATTGATTCACTTTAGGGTCCAGGAGATGTTTTTCTCCTGTATTTTTATTATTTGAAAAAATTCTGATTAAATCTCTCTTTGCCTGCCTTATACTCACACACAAATGAAAAACCTACCCCCATGTTTACTCTTGGTTCTCTGTCTTCCTGAACTGGAGCCTACAATTTAAGATAAAAGAATTCTTTCTGAAATGTATTTGGTTCTTGGGCTCTTTTTGAACAAGTTTTTTCTTGAAACCATGAAGGGGACTTCCCAGATGCCTAGAATCACCAGTATTTTGGATTCTTTGCTACATGTTTCCTACCCCAGAGGAAGGAAACTTACATGGATTAAGGACTTCCGTTCTGCCCGGCTTTGTCACATTTGTCAGCAGTCGCGTCCCAACAACTGCCTCTTTCAATGGATGATTGTTCATTCTCCCTGTAGCGCTTCTTGCACCCTGGCTGGACCTTCTGTGGGCCAGTAGGCAGCGCTGTGGTTGGTGGCTGAGGTGAACTGTTCTCCAGTCGGTCAGCCTCTGCTAGATGGAAGTTCTGAGGCATGTTTTTGTTTTTTAGGTTGCATAATATTAAACATCAGTAGTTTAACTGGGAATGTTTATTTTTAGAGGTGAACTGGTTTTATTTCAATGGCTAGGAAAAGGAGTTAAAAGTGTGAAAATGTGTGATGACCACAGACAGGCGAAGGACAGAGAACATTCTAGGTTGATCTGTATTGCCCTGATAGTGAAATCATTGCCTGGGTTTTTTTGTGTTTACCTGATTGAATGAGGTAATTTTAGTGAATTACTAATTTTATAGTGAATTACTAATTTTATAGTAATTACTGTGTCGGTTTGGAGGAGCTCAGAATGTCTTTTTTCTTCCTTTTTTTGGTAAGTGTTCAAAATTTGGTACTTAGGGAGGTTAAGCATTACACATCCAGGGTGTCTTAATTCTGCAAAGATGGTCAAGCCATTTCCAGCACAACAAGAAATGGGGACCATGAGAATCTTGAGCAGATGAGCAAGTGGGAATGATCCTCTGAGTTCAAATCTGGATTACTTCCTAGCTGCACGATGGGCAGGAATTTAGCCTGAGCCTCAGTTTCCCAATCTGTAAATTGTGCATTACAACGTTTTGAGGCTTCAGGAGATGATGACTGTAAAAGGCCTGGACCAGGTGCTGTGCCCAGAGAAGGCACCGTACACATGGTGGATTTGGAGGCATTTTCAGTAGTCATGTTTTCAGTAGTGAGTGAGAGCCCAATATTTGAGGTATGGGATTAGGATCAACAGAATCAAGTCACCCCAATGTAAATGGATTTTTTTCTTTGTGCCCCATTGATACCTAGAGTTAGGGATGGCCTAAACCTTTGACCAGAGCTGTGGAGTGCAGCCTCACCTCCTTTCCCCAACCCCTCCCTTCCCCTCCTTTCCCTTCCCCTTCCCCCTTCCCTCTCCTCCCCTCCCTTCTATTTTCTCCCCTCCCTTCTCCTCCCCACCTCTCCCCTCCCCTCCCCCCAGGGTCCTCCTGGGCTGGCTTTGGAGGCACAGGACAGCTCCTCCAGGTGACCTGTGTCTACTTCCTGTGGCCCTGGCTGCCCCTCTCCCGCTGGCTCTGCCTCCTATTGGAAGAAGTGACGAAAGGGGGTGTAGCAAAGGAAGCCGCATCCCTGAAGGTGGAGCCCTGTGAGGACATTTTGCTCTTCATTCCAGCCAGGCCTTGCTTCCTGTCTTCGCTAATAACCAAAGATCCTTGTCAGGAGCGTAAAAATTACAAGCATTTTTGTCACCAGAGTGCTGGCGGTTATGTGTATCCATCTAAATAATAGAGCCTTTGAATAAAATGTGGCAAGGATTAGAATGACCTCTTGTTAATGCCTGAAAAAAGAACAGGTGGACCTCAGGGCTCTGCATCTTCCCCACCTGGGTTTCCATGTAGACTGCTTTTTGCTCCAACTGAAGCTGGTTATTTGTAATTTTCCCACATAGCTAAGCTTCCGGGAGGACGGTCAGTGGAGCAGTGCAGAGAATATGGTTTGCAGCAACAGCCTTGCTTTTTTTTCGAATCAAAATCCCCCTTTGCCTTTCCTTTAAACCATGTATTAGAGGGTTTTATCAGAAAAGGGAAAATGGGCTGTGCCCCGCTGTTGCTAGGTAACCAGAAAAATAACAAACCCAGTCAGTTGTTACCAGAATGATTTTCCCCAGGAACCTGGTTCCTTTTGCTAAGTGATCTGTGTGGTGTTAACAGATTTGCATAATGGTGAGGCTGGAGGGTCTCCATCCTTCATCTCCTTTCTGCCCTCCCCTCTCCCCATATCGGGAAAGTCCCAGGTACCTTATTTGCGTCTTCCAGATCAGTTCTTGACTTTGAGTTACTCTGAGGGAAGATGCGGTGCAGATGCAAATATGGCTTATTGCACACAGCCGGAGTAGGTAACTGTATTTCTAAGACGTTGAGCCCATTTTTAAAAATAACTGGGCACCCCCTTCTCAGCAGGTGCAGTGTTTGAACAGCCCACAAATGGTAACAAGTTTTTGTTTGACGGTTTTGCTGGGAGTATTTTGTAAAGGTTATTTTTAGCCACAGGAGATGTTTGTACACCCAACCAACCATTTTAGTGATTTTGATTAAATCATTAGATATCCATTTCATTCCTTTCTCACTGGACTCGTCATTCTGTCCGTGGCTAGCTCTATGGCCACAGCATTTCCCAATCTTCGAGGGCTCTGACTCTGACTCCTAGTTTCACCTGACTTGTAGGTCTCAAGCTGACTCTTCTGTGACCTGTGCTGTCTGTTTGTTGCAGATTTGGACCTCTCTCAGACTGCATGCCCGCCCCCGCAGGACTCAAATCCGCATGGCCCTCAGCTGCAAACGTTCATAGCAGAAGCAAAGTTAAATCTACAGAGAGTAACCAGACAAGACGGCGAAACTGGAGATGGAGCAGAAGAAACTATTGTTTACCTCTAATTGTGTTGTTATTTTTCCAAATGAAACAAAATACAGGCATTTGGGGGAGAATTTTTTTTTCCTTTCCTGATGTGTGTGTGACTGTGTCCAAATTGCTTTAGGAGTAATGTTTAATATTTCGTGCAAGTTTATTTTGGAGGCATGAGTCTAATAATTAAATTATTGAAAACAACCCTGTTTGTATCGTCATTAACTTATCACACCTAATTCCAGACTCCTGGAGGAGAAATTAACTTAGATAAGCAGAAATATGTTCAAAGTTGTTATGACCCTAGAGTAAAATTCCATATTGTATTTTCTACAGGATCATTTGTTTTTTGAAATGCCTTTTGAGATCTAGGTGAAGCACTTTGGATGGAAAGAGTGATATAATTGGCAAATTTTCACAATCACAGCAGCTGATTAGGAGGAGTGACCTCAGGGCCCTCAAAGGCCAGGAGGATGTGGAAAAGAACTTTTCTTAGCTACTCTTTGGGACATCAAAGGGGTCACCCCTGGTGGTGAGCTGTCACAGTCACCAAGCAACCGAGGTACCCTATTTGGACCCCTGTCCTAACCGGGTGGCCACTCTGCTGTGGACACAATCTGGACTCTTGGGACCTGGGGCAGAGACTGTTCAGATGCACCTTCGTGGTCCTAATGCTTGTGGGCTTTGAAGTCATAGTTCAGCAGCGTCTTTCAACACAGCCCAGAGGCACGGCCCCAGCAAGTCGGTTCGAGGTAAACTTTAGTAGCAACACTTTGCTCGGTTCGAGGTAAAGTTTAGTAGCAACACTTTGCTACCGAAGTAAGACTTTATTAGCCCTTGCTTCTCGCAGCTGGCCCTGCCTCCTTTTGGTCCCGGGAGCACCAAAGACCACCACTCACTGGAGGGATCGCTGCCCAGCAGTTACTGAAGGACAAAAGCTGCTCTCTCGGTGAAGCTTGTGGCCTGAATGTGCTTTTCCACGAAGGAAAACTGGTGCATCTTGCTTTCAAGGTACTATGGGTCTCTGTGTGAGAAAATAAACCAGGAAATGTTTTCAGCTTGTTCTTCAGAAGTGTTTGTGTATGTTTTGGTCAGTGTCAATAAATATCTATTCCCTTGCTATGTTACTTTGAAATTGTAAAACTGTTTAGAACCATAGTAAAAAACACATTTCACACTCAAACACAATCTCCCTTTATTAAAAATGAAAATAAAGGAGGAATACTAAATTCACCCAGGCTTGCAACACTTACCAGGAGGGAGCTGTGATAGGAAGAGAAAAAAATTCACCCTGGTTCCGTTATGTTTTTTTCCCACTTAAGTTACCAGTGGAATAACGAACCTATATTTTCACTTGGGCAAGTCTAATCTGAGTTTTAAAAAACACCTTTTTGGGGGACACTCTTTTTTCTGACTCTTGCCTCTTCTGGCCATTTTGGTCACAATCGTATTAACAGATTCAGAGACTAATTTTCACAGAATGGATGATAGCTTGTTAAAATTTTAATCAGTCTCTTCATCTCCAAGATGAACTCCTAAATTATAAGGTGCATCTTCTATTCCTAAAGACATCTAGAGAGAAAGATCTATCTTCCCTCTCTCTCCAATAATGTCTATTCCAGAATTCTCTATCCTTCAAATAAAAAGCGTATAGATATTTCAGTATAAATCCTTGCTCTGATAACTATAAATATCTTTCCGTTTTTCCTGACAGAGGCTATGGAAATAACCATACGTGAAAATAGGTAAAGATGTTCAAAATCCCCACGGAGTTCTTTAAAAATACATATGCTCGGTTGATTTTCAAGCCCGGCAAACTCTGGGGCTTTGTGTAGCCACCCAGGGGAAGCTTCAGCATTATTTGATATATCTCTATTCATAGATTCCTCTTGGTAATTTTTAAATTTAATATTATGACTTCTCAACTGAATCTAAGTCTCAACACTTTCTTGATAAGTTCTTCCTTTTCACTTTGTCCTCGCTATGTAATCAGCTCAGATTTCGTGGAATTCACTCTGGCTCTAAAAGAAATTCACTCATCTGAGGAGAAAACCACCCTGTTTCTCAGCATCATAAATAAGTTTCCCTCAAAGGATATTTCCCACCGATCGAAGATCTTAAGGAAACCTTCATCCCTTTAGAGATTTGTTGCAGAAAGGAAAACAACATTTTTGCCCTGTTCCTTCCAGGTTTCATAAACTCATGTGCATCTCATTTGTAGTCCAAACTTCTCTGCACTTCATCAGGGCTGTGTAATTGCTGGAGTCCTTCCTGCGACACTTCCCGCCCACTCTCAAATGGAGCCCTGCTCATTCAGAAAAGGGGAAAAATTATCGCTGCAGAAGTGGTGGTGGTGATGTTGTGTGTAAGGGCTATATAAAATGAAGAAGGTGAGCAAGCGAAAATCATGGGATTAGTGAAAGTGAAAAGGAGTATGTTTTCCTTCTTATGACCTAGGACACACCATTCAAACTCGGGATCAAACGGAGGTTTTTAAGGTTCAACCATCGCTGTCTTTCTCAATGAGAGAGGCATGGCAGTAGAGTATCCTGGAGCCAGACCTTCCACTTCCTGGCTGTGTCCTTGGCCTGTCACCTCTCTAGGTCTTAGTTTCCTCATCTATAAAGCAGGGATGATTACCTTACAGAACTGTGAGAGTTAAATGATTATGTAATGTGCTTAGAACAGTACCTGGGGCATAGTAATCACTCAACATATGCTAGCTATTATTATATCATAAGCTTTTTTTAATAATTGGTCAGCCTGGTCCCAGTCCTTAGGCAGATTGCACCTGCACAGCCAGAAGCAGTGAATAGAGGTGTCAGGTGCCTGGAGATGGCTAGCTCTAAGAGTGGACTAAAGCTTCATAAGGTTAGCTTTCAACTTATTTGCATCTCTAAACCTCCATTCAACTAATTCAGTAAACATTTATTGACCCTCTGCTAAAGGCCAAACAATCTGTTAGGAAGCCTGTAAAGATGAATATGCCTGCAAATTGTTGGAAAAGACAAACACATGAACAGATAACTGAGAAACACAGATCACCATGGGAGCTCAGAGAAAGGGCATGTTGGGGCCAGTAATATGTGGAATGAAGGGAGTTGTCCTAAAGTAGAAGATGCCTGAGGCTTGAAATAGAAGTAGAGTCAGAGGGTGTGGAAGAGACATTCCAAGTAAGGAGAGAAACCCAAGCAAAAGTCCAGAGACACAAAAGAAAAGACCACTGGAGTACACATTTGGAGGTACTGCAGAATGTGTTTCTCCCCTCTGGATCAAGGTATCCAGGGAGAAAATCCATCTATCTCGGACTCTTCCAAGCGCTCTGGTACAAGTGGTGGAAAACATGGAAGTGTCTCTCTCAACTTGGTAACTGATCAGGTTCCATAGAGAGCTGGATTATGGAGGACTGCTGAAACCCTGGGGAAGCATTAGTCAAATCCATTTCACCTGCCTTCACTAATCAAGGTCATCTACAAAAGACTTGCCTGTCCTCCAGGTGGCACGGAGCCTAAACAAGATGCTTGCCCCAGTTGTTCTCCGGGAATTGGAGTCAGCTGTGTCTAGTTGGAGCTGCCCGGTTAAGACTGGATAGGACCAGGACCCTCCAACTGGGCATGCGTGAGTGTCCGCTCCGTGACCTTTTGACGTCAGGGGGCTGAAAACTCCACCCTCAGAGCGTGCCAAGCGCCTCCATTTTGGAACGTGCAGAGCCCTGGAGCTTAGTTACACCTGAGCAGAGCCATGATTACCGCAGATTTTTCCAATCCTTTCCCCACGCTCCCCACGCCTTTGCCAGCCCTGCCTCTTTATTTGTTATCCCATAAATATCCCAGCCCCTAAGCCCTTTGCTTTTCTGGGAGGTGGATTTGAGATGCGCTCTTTCGTGCTTCTCCCTTGGCGGCCTTGCGAATAAGCCCCACTCTTTGCTGCAAACCTCGGCGTCTTGGCATTTTGGCTTGCTGAGCGCTGGGTAAAATGACACCATGACCCCTCACCCTTCCACATCCACCTCCACCATAAAGCAACTGGGTTGTGGTCAAATGGCCAGTTGGGTATCTACCTACTGATCCTAAGCCACAAGAAACCAAAAGTAAAGGGATTCCTGGGGGCTACCTGAAGATGCTTCTTGGAAGAGAGGGAGCAGAGTTTTAAGTGGAGGAATAAAGTGATGGGGAGGGAAGAAGTCTCACTTTGCTCTTCTGCTTTATTTTCTTATCTCTGGTTCAGTAAAGTTTTCTTTCTAAGGTTTTATCTTTTCTTTCCTTTGGAACATATTCCTGTTTTCTCCTTTTACCTGACTCTGGGGGGTTTCTGTATATTAGATGAGACAGCCACCTCTCCAGATCTTGCAGGATTGCTCTTGTTGTAGGAGATGAACCTTATTGTTCAAACCTGCCCTAGCTTTTGGTTATCTCCCAAACCTTCGTGATCGCCCAAGCAGCCTATTTTATTTTTCGTGGCTCCCAGTGTTTGAGGTGTGCCAAGACCTATCTGTCCTAAAGGTGGGCGGGAGGACCTCAGTCAGCATCTAGGTTTAGGCTGTTTACGAAGCCAGACCCTCAGGCAGCAGCTTCAAAATATATATATGCAGTGCTATGGGAACGCAAGCGAAAGCCCTGCTGGCCAAGAGAGCCGGGCGATCTGGAGGTGTCCTCTGGACGACAGTTGCAAAAACTAGGGCACCAGAAGAGTGTATCAACTCCTTTCTGGGGGATACCAGTGAGCTGGAGCCAGGCAGAGGGAGGGCGCAAAGATGGTGGCATCCCTGCCTCTGTTGCCCTGGGCTGCAGCTGCAAAAACCTGGGGCACCCCCGTGGGAGATGCTAGTGCAGGGAGAGGGGAGTTGGCTTTAGGGAGGCGCCAGCCGGAGGGGAGGCGGCACCTGCAGAGGGTAAAACAACTGGACTCCGCTGGCTTTAGGGAGTGCCAGTGTCTCCATCCCCATTCCGGGAAAGTACGGGGCTCCGCCCTGTAGGCTGGGGCTTTAAGATCACATGAATCTCTTTCACATAAAGTCTGTGCGCTTCTCAAAGGTCTGCTTCTGCACCGGGCCCTGGAGAGGGTGAGGCTGAAGCCCTTTAAAAGCTGGTCCTCAGGTCCCTACAGCCCTTTGGGTCTTGGGCTTGGGAGCCCCACTGGTTTTCAAGCCAGGTGTTTGGGGGACTTGTCAAGTGCTGCTATCAAAAATTGGGGTGCCTGATGTGAGGGATAAACCCTTTGTTCCTTGGGGAGAAGTTCGTGAGTTCCATCCAGATGGTGGGTTGCCATGCTGGGGGTTTAGGGTGAGACCACATCTCAGCCTCTCCTACTCACCTCCGTGTGGGCCTTTTCTTGTTTTCTGATGCGGTGGAGCTGTTTTGCTAGTCTAGGTCTTTTTCAGAGAAAATTGTTCCATATGCTCCTGTAGATTTGGTGTGTCCAGGGGAGGAGGTGACTACGTGGGATCTTCCTATATCACTATTTTGACCACTGCCTGCCTTTTTTTATCAGCTTTACTCCTCACCCCATCTTCATCTACCACTTAAGGCTTTGTGGAAAAGAAAAAGGAGTAGAGAGGACACATGGAAGAAAGATTCCACAGTGATCCTGTGATTACCACCAAGAGTCCACCATGTTCTTTCCCGACAGCCTGTCAGGCACAGAGCTCCCTCTAATAAGCGTGACAGAGGCAGTGAAAAGGTAGGGAAAAATCAGATTTGGGCTTTGCTTACTGAAATTCCCTAGGGCCACAGGGTCACACAACGCCACTTACATTGTCTGGATTTGCTCGTGGAATCCAGCGTGAATGGGATCTCTTGGAGTTGCACAATCCCGCAGCCTTGCTTCTGAGCTAAGTTCCCTTATCGATGAAAGGGGATAATAATAGACATGCCTTGCAGGACTGTTGTGGAAACTAACTGAGTTAAGCCTAGTACAGTAAACGCCACACAGTAACCACTCTAAAAATGATAGCAGGGGTTACATGCTGGTGATAAGGATGGGAGGAAGGCGAGCTTGAGCTAAATTAGCTGGGGCATCACTGCTTCAGTTTTTCACAGCCCATCTTCCTTTGCCCTGGGAGATGTCCATGGTCTAACCAAGCCTGCCATGATGCTGCACTCAGAGTAAGAGCTTCATGAGACTTATTCAGCTGAGGGGATGAGCGGATGAACAGGAGCCTTTGGAAATCTGAGATCTAAGAGGCGACAGAACTAGAACTAGAACCCTGATCCTGTTTCCATTCCATTTCTTTGCCTCTGGCTTGTGAGTTCAAAGCCGTTCCTTTAAGCTGGTCATTGAATATTGTTTTGGGTGAAGTAACTTGAAGGGGGACCATGGTTCAGTAGTTTCGTAGAAGCTTCATGGCTGAGAAACTTCAACACGCCCTTAATCAAATCCTACTAGCCTGCCTACCAATAAAACTCTCTGGAGAGAGGAAAGTCAGAAGTTTTACTTACAACAGCCAAAAAGCTCATAGAGACAGTTGTCTCCGGACGAAGAATGAACTTGGTGAGAAACAAGGATTATACTTTCTTTGCTAATTTCACTAGATACCATGGTTACATTAGAGAACTGGCCCTTATTCCTGCAGGAGCCCCCAGCCCTCCCTTCCCCAATGACTTGTCTTTCATTCAGTTTGGAGATACGTCATCCCCAGGGCCAATGTCCCCAGGCCCCACAGAGTTCCAGCCACTGGGGAAGGTTCAGGAAGTTCCCCTTCTTGTTCAGAGGCTCAACTGGGTGCCCCAATGTATATCATAGAAGGGATCTGAGTTGTCTACTAAAATGAGTTTTGACTTACCCAAGAGTTTGTCTAAATTCTTTTCTTCTCCCTCCTCAGTGGGTTTTGGGTTGTTTCCCTTTCACTGCTTCCTTCTTTGAATAGGCAAAGGAGTTGGAACTCTGATGAGTGGTTTACTTCTTGTTAGCAACCCAAGTTAAACATTTAATGACGGAGCTGGTATGGACTGAACCACTACTTGGGGGTAAATGCCTGGCTTCACTTGTCCATGCTCTCTTTACCACCGCGCCCCACAACACCGTATGTAAGGTCTGAGCAGGTTTTCCGGAGAGTTGTCAGTGTTTCTTTTTACAATCGCTAACGTAACAGCTTCAAATATAAACGCAAATACAGCCAGCGTCAAGGAGAGCATCTGTAGAGGCCATGGAGCTAAAAGAGACTCTCAGAGATGTGCTTGGCTTTTCCCTTGGCAGCGTTCATGGCCCCCTTGGAAAGGCTCAGTGAACCTCTCTGCTGCTGGCAAGCTCTAATTTGGGGAAGAAGTTGGCGGGTGCCCGCAAAGAACAATAGGCTTTTAATTAAGGTCTGTAGGGCCAGAAGCTCAGGAGGCCCCCCCTCCTGCTGAATTTCTTTTTAACACTTGCATTTCTTCAAACTGCCCTACAAACAATAACTGTGTGCTGCATCAGGGTAACTGTGGTCATTAACCTTCTGTAGCACAGGAATTTCTTGTAACATAAAGGCAGTAATGGGATTTTTTTTTTTTTTTTTTGCAATACCTTGAAAAATTAGTGTTAACTTGTGTTCCCGGTTTGAGGCAGTTGATTTTACTAAGGGGATGCGGAATATGATCTCATAACTTGGTCTTTCCACGCAAACACCCTCTGTGCAAAATTCTCATTATATCCGACGCTAGAATTAATGTAAACATGTTTCGGTAATGGCCGTGTTTTGAGTCACTCAGGGGAAGATTTCTGCTTGCAGAGACTGAACCTGCTAAGCATCGTTGCTATGGGGACTGTGAGAGTTGGATTAATTAAGGCCTGAAAAGATGTTGTGAAGTGTGCAGAATGCACTGTTTTCTGCTAGTAATTAAAGAGGGTACGTGTGTACGTGAGAGAGGAGAAAAAATACAGACGATCAGAGACAAGGCAGTCAGACAGATAGATGTGCTTGGCACTGGACACGTAACATTTCCTCTGGTAAAACTAACCACTGATCATCACTCTGCTGACACTACTCTATTTTCTCCTCCACCCATGCCAGACAGAATAATTGCTTGAAATGGACAAGTGGTCCATTCATGCTTCCTTTCTCTGGTCTGATTTATAAGAGGTATAGGAATATACAAAAACATGTTCTTGGATCAGTGGGTTCAAACAACCCATCTTTCTGAACACTCAGAAATCAAACTGGACTGTGTAAATGGTAAACTACCTAGCAGGGAGCCCAAGTGTGTGGATTGGAGCTATGTTAATTGTCCAACCTGCCAGGCGTAGTGTCATCAGTGACTTGGAAGCTGAGAAAGAGATTAGCTGCCCAAGGCCATGGAGAAATTGTCACGGGAATGCCTTCTAGATTAGAAGGTAAATGAAACATCAATCTAGTTCAGGTTTGATTTGGAGGATATTTGATTGTTTCAGTTGGAACTAAATGATGATTTTTAAAGCTTTACATTTCTATTTTCACTTGAATGATATTAATGTTAGGTTGAGGTCCAGGTTCAGCAAATTAGGTTCCATCTGAATCCTGCTTAGTGGCCCCAAAGATGAGTAGTGTCCCCACGTTGCATCCTCCTGGTCAGCAGGAAGGAGTTAATGGGCTGAAATCATCCTAAGATTTTTCTGCTGGACTGACAGCAATTTGACCAGAACTGGTATCTTTTGAAGCGTGATCGCTTTTTTCTTTGTCTCCAAGCTGTGGGGGCAGTGCTGTCTGAAAATGGGAATCAGAGCCTCACACGCAGAGGTGCTTGTTTCCTGGGGGATAGTGTCCTAGTGTCTTGGTGGCCAAACTCAGCTTCTTCCCATTCCTAGACTGTGGAGCTGAGTCAGAATGGGATGATGTAATAGGGCATTGCAGGGCAGGGGTGGGAAGAAAGGGAGGCAAGGGAGGAGAGGGAGAAAAGAGAGAGAGAGAGTGACAAAGCTGTCTCATCCAGTGTGAGGTAGGTGTCTGATCATATATGCATGCCTCTAAAGAGTCAGACATCCTGTGCCCCAATCCCTGATGTACCCTTAACCCAGTTCGGCTGTGCCACTGATAACAGCGTGGTTCTGTCTATGAATGGGGCCGTTTCTTTTCTTTTTTGACGAGGTGAAGGCTGCAGGTAGCACTCGATCTTAGCGAAGGTCAGACACCTTACGGTTGTGTGCCGTTGAGAGCTCTAGAGATAGGGGAAGAGGGACAAATTGGATCAGTGTGAATTTATCACCATCTGGGGGGAAAATGCAAGTGCACATCTTCCTTTCTGTATTGTCCTCTCCAGACGTGACCTGTAGTTCATTCACCCTTAACCTTGATTGTTGAATCTGTTTGTATTTTCCACTTTTCCTCTTATGTGAGGATTATCTCCATTTATCTCATGGGAGAAAGCCCTGCTGAGGCTACAGAAATAGAAAGGATTAGGATTTGGCTTTTGAATCAATTGTGGTTTGTTTCTGTCTCTGGTCATTAATGAGAAAAATGACATTTAAAAATATAATTGTCTTTTTCTTCTCCCCAACACATATAAAGGGGAAAATATATTCTGGGTAATTTGTTTACTGAAAAAGAAATAGAGATGGGAGGAGAACCACAACAGTGGTTTGACGGCTTTGGAGGGACATCTGTTAGGTGCTTTAGTACAAGAGCAACAATGGAAACCTTGAAACAAATAAAAATAGAGCCAGTATTGGGAGTTAGGGGAAAATCTACTTTTCCCCTAACTCATCACATTTTGAGAACGTGTTTTATTCTTGTTACCTGTTAACATGTATTCTTTCCATGTGTGTGTATATCGTGGTCACTTTAATATACCTGCTGCCCCAGCAACAAACTTGACTATTTGCCTTCTGTTGTGCCCTTCCCTATGTTAGTATGAGGCCAAAAGAACCCAACTGCCACAATGCTGCAGACACGATCCACAACCCCAGCAAGCCAGGGGGACAAGAAGCGTACAGAGCTTCTTGTATTTCTTCCTAAGCCAGTGGCCAGGGGTCCAGGATTTAGGTCCTCTCTGTCATCCACCCACCAACTATTCCTCTAACAAAGTCAATGAGCATCTGCTGTGCCCAGGACTCTTCTTGACATGGGGTCACCACCAGATGTCTATTCTAAGATATCTGCCCACCAGCAGGGCACCATTTGTGGAGCCAGATGAGACCTCCATCTACAGCAAGAGAACAATATAGTTCAAGCAGCATCACAGAGTGGTGAATCCCAGCAACGAAATGAGCAACCCAAGCACACGGTTTTAGGAGTCAAGTGAGGAAAGACTTTGTGGGCTGGTGAGTATTTTGGTTGGTTTGTGTCCGATGCGAGGGTTTTGAAACTCTCAATTTAGTCTCATCTCACCTAGAGCGTACCACAGCTCGGGAGGTATCTGGAAATGAGTGGAAGGTTTTCCGGTTATCACCATAACTGGGCAGAATTATTAGCTTTTAGCGAAAAGGAGGAGCAGGGACACTCAGATGCTGCAGTGGGTGGGATCGTCCTGTAAGGACAGTTGTCACCTGCAAAAGCCCACCGAGAAGCACCGATCGAATGCCAGCTTTTTAGAATATATTTTTTATTCACAATGTGAATTCAAAGGTGGGGAAGCATTTAGAAATCTTTCATACAGGCTGAGAGGTGACTATTTTATAGATACTCGTATCGGGAGCACCTTGATTTTTAACCAGAGTTCAGATTTTTAAGGAGCGTATCATAAAGATTCAAAGAGGAATTTTAAGGCAAGCGTTCTTAGAGAAATCATTTCCTTAACGTTGTCAACTCCAAAGTGAAAGGCGAGACCAGCCCAGAAGCGAAGTTAACGGGGCTCTGACATTTTTATAAAACACATTCTAACTTTAGCTGACATTTAAATTAAAAAGCCCAGCAGTGTAGCAGGCAGCTGATGGATTTGGAAAGCATGGATATGAGATAATGAGGGCTCTGCTATGCTTTTCGTGGTGAGGGGTAATAGGTGATCTATTCCTGGCTAAAAACAAAGGAGTTGAGGCGCTTTCTGCATTTGCACTGTAGGAATTTGCATCTCGTTGAGGCTAAAAGTCATTCAAACACTGCTTTCCTTCTGCTTACTATAGGATATTCTTAAATTAATCTTGATAATGAACAGGAAAAGGACCCTGGTAGGCATTTCTTGTGTCAGAGACACTAGTGGTTAAAGTGGACACTTGAGGAAGTCCTCAAGATCCTTTTAAATCCTTTGGAATGAAACCACACTAGGGGACACTTATCTGGAAGCCAGGTTGACAGAGGCCTTCTGGAAGCCCAATAAAAATTAACAGGAGGGGCTTCCCTGGTGGCGCAGTGGTTGAGCGTCCGCCTGCCGATGCAGGGGACACGGGTTCGTGCCTCGGTCCGGGAAGATCCCACGTGCCGCGGAGCGGCTGGGCCCGTGAGCCATGGCCGCTGAGCCTGCGCGTCCGGAGCCTGTGTTCCGCAACGGGAGAGGCCACAACAGTGAGAGGCCCGCATACCGCAAAAAAAAAAAAAAAATTAACAGGAGAAGAGAACCCTTAGTCTCCTTTCAGAAAAAGTAGGTGCTCATTTCATTTTGCTAAACAGAGATAAAAGCACAAGATTGCTGTCCTAAGAGTCACGTCAGTAGACACAGAATTTGATTGACAATGAAGTTTGTCCTTTTAATCAGATCCCATTCATTGCTCCATATCAACTTCAGTTCTGACTCTTGTTAAGAAGCCATTGACTCCCCAAATCGGAGTGATATTTTGCCACCAAATATGGCTCCTTGTCCTTCCTTTGAGAGGATATACTGCTCCTGAACATGGAAAAAGAATACACACACACACACACACATATATATTATTCCCTTAGAAACAACAATGGCAAAAAAGAGTGAAGTATCAACAATGGCAAAAAAGAGTGAAGCAACACAGTCCCTATGGTCCTTGAAATGTGGTGTATATTATCCTAATTGGACATTTTCTAAACAGATCTATGTGGACTAACTCTTGGGGTATTTATATTAATTAAATATTTCTCCAAGGAGCAGATTATTCTTTACGTGCTTCGTAAGTTGGTTGCTGTTGAACTGTATCTGAAAACAAACTCTTTCCTCCTTGATTTTTCCCTCTGGGATCCATCAGGAGACTGACTTTCGGGCAGCTTAATGAAAGACAAGGGTCCACCAACATGGCTTAAGGAACGGAAAGAACTGTGTGCTGATTGCCAGAGTCTCTGCGTGCTGGCTGGCAGCTTCATACAGCCCACTGGGGCACAAGTCTCCCACCCTTTGTTCCAACCTTGCCTGCAGAGAAAGAAAGGGCTTTGGGGGACGGTGGAATTCTAACAACTGCCTCTGACAAGCCTCCTGATGGACTCATCTGGGCAACCTCAGGTTACAAATGGGCATCTAGGAATGGCTGGCATAAATTCAGGACCATTGCTGGTCCTGCTTGTGCATGGTGTCAGGGTTTACTCCGCTGATGCAGGCATTTTGCCTCTAATACATGCAACTGTTTCGTTGACGTTCCAAAGTACTCCTCCAGGGGGAGCAATCTGAAGGTGCCAACTAGGCACTTTGGGGGTGCAGAGGCAAGGTAATTTAAGGTTAATTCATCCCAAACTAATTAGATGGGAGTTCATCAGCTGGAATGTACCAGAGAGAATCCTAGCCTTGTAGAAAGAAATTTAGCCCCATCATTTTCTCCATTTCGTAGAAACAGTTTAAATAGGATACGGTAGAACCAGTAGGCCTTAACAGGTCTAAGGTGAATACAAAACACAGTATGAAATAGCGGTGATAAACCTGGGTTCTAGAGTCAGACTACCTCAATTTGAAGCCTGGGGCTACTGCTGACTACTTGTGTGAACTTAAGTGAGTTATTGCCTAACGCTTCTGTGGCTCAGTTTTTCATTTGTCTGGGTAATAATGCCTACCTCATAAGGTTATTTTGAGGTGTATACAAAGCTCTTAGAACAGTGCCCTGTACATAGGAAACCCCCAACAGACTTCCATGATTACATGAATAGCCTTTACTGGAGCTTGCGTTCATTTGTATCACGGCATTCACCATCCCCATTACTGCCTTGAAATGACTTTTATTCGTAGGTTTTCTTTATCTGAGAAGTTAAAAGTGGATGGCAGACCCCTCATTCATTCTCACAGCGTCATCAAGAAGTAGAAAAGAGAACAAGTATAAGTCACTTTCCCACAGTGGAAAAGAGAAGAGGTTCCTCTAATAGCGTCATTGTCAAAGATGGGGAAATGATGCTGTGTATACCTAGGTGGTCATGAGCTGGCTCGTTCTCTGGATGTTCATAATCCCTCTCTTTTCACCATGGCATCAAGTTCATGCACTTAGTGACTTCCCCTGGGAAGTGCTGATGGTCATTCACCACCCCAGAGAAGGGAAGATAAAGGGAAGAGGGATGGAGAGACCTCAAGCTGTTGTCACTTGAGAGATACTTAAGTATGACCTTTTTTGGTTTTCCACTCAGGAACTGCTGCTAGAGTCACCACAAAAACCCACAGAGCAAAAGGGAATGGCATTTGCCATGGCTTTGGTAAAAAGCTACGTCTCGGGCAAGATGCTAATTTTAGTAGGAATATGACCTTCTTGTCCCAGCGTATTACATGTAATCAACAGGGATGGGACTCTGGTGGTTAAACACACTTGCCCAAGACTAATTCGGTTTCCATCCATTTCTCTGAACCAAGATTAATACAGCCCAGGATAGACTTGGAGAGAAAGGAGCCATTTCCCAAAGGTAGAGGTTTCTGGATGCCTCATACTTAGATATCACAGAAATTCCTATTGGGTCTGTCTTCTGACCCAGTGGATTCTCAGGTACAATTTGTTGGGCCCAGTGTGATGGGTTGTTGAATGAGACATAAAATCCCCTGAGTCTCTTCAGCTGGATTAGAGGCCAACTGGGTCTAGCTCTAATGTTCTTCTTGGGCTTGAACTTGTTCCCACAGACTCCATAAAGAAGACCATTTTGAATCCACAGGTTATACGCTATCAAAAGAAAAAAGATACCAGAAACTTGGTTGACTCATTAATTGAACCCAGTACCTTTTCTTAAGCCAGTCATTCCAACAGAACCATTTGGGTGTTATAGGGTCCAAAATTTTTATTTTTCTTGAACCAAAGTGAAATTGTCCCATGGCCCTTGTTACTTCTGCCCAGCATGCCCGTGTCACGATGGTGTATTCTTAGCTCTCTTAGCTGCTTCCATGTTACCACTGTAGTCTGTTTGTGCAGCGTGGGTTACCCCACACAAGCTGAGCTGATAAAATCTGCCTATCTCAATGCAGAGAGTAAGCCACAGGAGGCAACTTAGAAGCCTGGGTGGTATAGAGCCGGGAAGATGAAAGAGAGGAGTGGGCCTTTGATGTTTACTGAAGAAAGTTGACATGTTTGTGCAGATTTTTCTGCAAGATGACATAACATGATTCCCAGAGCAACATGTAATCTGGCTGCAGTGGGGTTGGTGTCGCTCAAGTTCCCACTGGGAAAAACAGCAGACAGACCAGGCTCAGCCCAACGCCTGCAGACATTTCAGCCTCAGCTGTACCCAGTGGGTTCTTGTTGACTCTTTGCACCAAGTTCTGAAATCCATCTGTATCTAGAAGGAAACAGTCTCTCTTTGCTTCTGTGTGACCCTTCTACTGAAACCAATTAATATTCTCCTTCATAAGAGCCATTTGATGTCCTAGAAACCTAATAAGTCTTTTTAATTAAAACAAGCTATTTTATTTTGAATGAGAAACAACCTGCCAAGAATTCTCCTCCAACCTCTGAAACCCAAAAACCACAGGCAAAGAATTCCAAGACCCAGCCAGATAGCCCTCCAGATTTGCCTGCCATGAAACAACCAGCCACGTAACAAAACTGGCCAGTGGCCAGCAGCACAGTAAGTCCAGGACCTCCAGGCAAGACAAGTCCTAGAATCTGGGTGGGAGATGGGTCAATAGACGGAAGATAGGAGGGCGTGCTTATCTACTGTTCTCTTCCTATACAAGAGTTGCTGTGGCTTTGTGCTGGGAGCTGGAATTCGTGCGCAGGCCTGGGTCAGACTAGAGATCTAATCAGCATGTAAGGACTACTATCTATTGATCACTCACGACTTGCCATGTGTTGTGCTAACATGTCACAGGCAGTATTTCTGCACGTACTGTTATTATCCTCAGATAATCGATAAGTAGGCTGAGGTTCAGAAAGTTTGAGTGATTTGCTCAAGGTCATCCAGCGGTAAAGGTAGATTCATTCACCACTGCCTGGCTGACTTCAAAGCCTGGACATGGTTTTAAACATATGCTCCACTCCTGCTTGAGTTAGATGGAGATAAAACAGCTCACTGAGGTCCGCATACTACTTGGCATCAAAAGCGTTTCATATGCAGTGAGGTGGATGGACCTAGAGACTGTCATACAGAGTGAAGTAAGTCAGAAAGAGAAAAACAAATACTGTATACTAACACGTATATATGGAATCTAAAAAAAAAAAGGTTCTGAAGAACCTAGGGGCAGGACAGGAATAAAGACGCAGACCTACTAGAGAATGGACTTGAGGACACGGGGAGGAGGAAAGGTAAGCGGGGACGAAGTGAGAGAGTGGCATGGACATATATACACTACCAAATGTAAAACAGATAGCTAGTGGGAAGCAGCCGCATAGCACAGGGAGATCAGCTCTGGGCTTTGTGACCACCTAGAGGGGTGGGATAGGGAGGGTGGGAGGGAGACGCAAGAGGGAAGAGATATGGGGTTATATGTATATGTATAACTGCTTCACTTTGTTATAAAGCAGAAACTAACACACCATTGTAAGGCAATTATACTCCAATAAAGATGTTAAAAAAGTGTTTCATGTATGTCTAGGACTACCTGCCCAGTGCTTGTTCTTAGTGTTTTACTATCAAATTTAATTCCAAAATGTTTATTCCTAAAAACTATGGATAATAATAGTTAATGTTTATTAAGCATTTACCAGGTATGAGACATTATACCAAAAAGCACCTTAAAATCTGTGACTTCGTCGCATCACTACAGCACGGGAGGTGTTATCTCCATTTTACAGAGAAGACAACTGAGGCTTGGAAAAGTAATGTAAACTGTCTAAGCTCTTGTGATGTCAGGTTGAACCATATAACATTGCCATTTTGTGTGTCAAAACCAGCCAAATGGTAGGTCACCTTTAACCAGCAAAACTCGGACTTGAGTCCAGGTCTGTGCCCAACTAATGAGCAAAGGAATAGTCTATGGGGGAAGCTGGACTCAACTGTCCTTGGCGTCTCTTAGAAACAATGCCTCAGATCAGGGAGTAATAAACCATCAGAAACCCCTTGTGGCTTTACAGTGCATGAACGTATATATTGTTCTAGAATGAACGGACACAAAACATGGTTGGGATGTTGTCTAAGTGGTGGAATTTAAACTCAGCTCTTGGTTATCATGCCACACCCCCTACCCCCACCTTCTTGTTGTTTTCCACTTGATTCCTTCCGCTTCCCTTCAACTCTGCTGTTTCTGCCTCCCGATTCCTGTCCTTGGAGTCCCCTCAATCCTGTGCCTCTCCTGTCGTGATTCGTTTTGACCTGGCTCCTCTGGATTGGCCCTGCACGTTGGGTTGTTCCGTGCGACTCATCCCCTCGCTTGGTTCCCGCCTCTCACTCACTCTGGGCCTATGTGCTCCCCCTCTCAATTTAACCCTCTGGGGCTTCTGTCTCTTGCTCTCAGGCCCAGCCCTACCTGGGCAGCTCTTCACCCTGCAGCTGCCCTTGACATTCCCTTTAGTTCCCAGTTTTCCATACCGGCCAGTTTTCTCTTCCAGATTCCAGGTGATCCAACTTTTCCCCCTGTGCCCCCAACCCAGCCTGGGGCTGGGGCAGGACAGACTTTGAAGGTGTTGGGGATAAGTTCGGAGGAGGTGGGAAAGCTAGCTGGCTCTGTATGGTTCCCATGAATAGGAGGGGGCTCTTCAGAGAGTGGACAACTCTGGCAAAGGCTATGAGAAGCTGGTGGCTGTGATTTCAGGAAAAGGACAGCTGTGGTGATGAAAGGGTACGATGGGGTGAGGCCAGTGGGGCGGAATACAAGAATTCGGTTCTTTTGGCTATCCAGGCATGTGAATCACTTAGAAGCTTAGTTCTCAGAGGAAACCACGAACCAGGCAAACGAAGCAAGCAGGTGATGTCCTGAGAAGAAAGGTGGTGGGAGGAAGAAGTGGATTCCCACAGTTTTAACTAAGGAGGAGGATGTATGAGGTCTTCCTTTTCCTCTGAGCATTTGGCTGCATCTGTATGGGCCAGCTAATGAAAGGGATGACAAATTTTAAAGATCTGGGAACAAGGACCCAAAAGAAAGTGATGCTGCTGAAAGATATTAGTGGAGAGAAACCAACCTGCTTTACAGGAAGGTAAGAAGGGTCTTAGTAGACGTATTGGACATGATTGGGAAGTGGCTAATGGGAAACCGCAAAGCGTTGTGTCGGCTTACCTTGGGCTTTTTAATACCTGGCAGCTGTAGGACTAGGCAATTGACCTTCTACATGTTTAAAGACAGATTCAACAAGGAAAGCCCTTTCCCTACAGTTCAATCATTCTTGCCTTCTATGAGGTATAGCTACGTGGATAGCTTGCAGTTGTACCACTTGGGCATCGCTGTGAAAGGAGTCGTGAGGGGCTGACGTGAGCTAGGATAGTCATTGGGAAGTACAGAAGACCAGAGAGCAACAAAGACCAGAATCTGAGCCACAAGGGGTTGGAACCCCTCCATTTCTATCCCGATGCTGCTCTTAAACTAGGCCACGCCCTCCAAGCAGGATTGAGAGAGTTTCCTTGAGCCTAACTCTGTGGAAGAGGTTGGAGGGTGACGTGGTTGCTTTGCTGAGCATAAGAACATTGATCAGCGTTTGAGTTGTGGGCTTTGGAGTCAGATGCCTGGGTTCATAGCCCAAATGCTACCATTTTCTACCACTTAAGCAAGCCTCTTTATTTACTCTTCCATTTCCTTAGCAATAAAAACGGGAAAGTAATAGCTACCTCATAGGATTAAATAAGAGCTTGTGTTGATATAAAATGCTTGGCACAGGGCTTCATTCATACTGAAAAAGTGGTAGGTGATATATAACAAGCATGATGATGATAACAATGGTGCCGATTCCTAGTTTGAGAATCAAGGTTGATAGCAAAAAAAGATGTTTTCGTTTTCAACCTCAGAAACCTTCTTTACCTATTTCTGTTTAACCTTTCAATCTCCGGATGCTCTCTAAAACCTTGGTTTTCCTGCAGATGCTGGGCCTCATATTAGACTCATAGATGCAGGCAAGAAGCTCATTATCTCTTCTTCACATGGCCTCCAGAGCAATGTTCTTTCCCTTGCTGTCTACCTGACTCCTGGGGCAGGTGGCACTGCCAAACCCCACCAGGAGCACCTGAGAGAAGGCACTTGATAAAGTCCAACCCTTCTTCCATTAGAGTAAGAGGAGAAAGTGCACTCTCTATCAAAGAAATAGGAAAAGAACTAACAGCCAAGTAGCTCTATATTACTTCCTGTTGAAGTGTCAAACACCATATAACGTATACCCTTTTAGGCAGCAGGGTTATGGAACAGAAGAGTAATTGAGAAGGGCCTGAGTTTTGAGACTGTTAATACTTCTTTAATGGAAAATATTTAGTATCCATTTACTGGAAGTGATGCGTCTCAATACTGTGGTTCAGTTGACCTAACTGAACCACATTCGTAGAACCACATTCATAGACTATGAATGACTATGTTTCATAGTCATTAAAACATGCTTGAGGGACTTCCCTGGTGGTGCAGTGGTTAAGAAGCCACCTGCCTACCAATGCAGGGGTCACAGGTTTGATCCCTGGTCCGGGAAGATCCCACATGCCACGGATCAACTAAGCCCGTGTGCCCGCGAGCCACAACTACTGAGCCCACGTGCCACAACTACTGAAGCCCGTGCGCCTAGAGCCCATGCTCTGCAACAAGAGCAGTCATGCAATGAGAAGCCCATGCACCACAACAAAGAGTAGCTCCCACTCATCGCCAACTAGAGAAAGCCTGCACGCGGCAACGAAGACCCAAACGCAGCCTAAATAAAGAGTAGTAATTAAAAAAACAAACAAACATGCCTTGAGTGTTCCATATGCTTGTGGTTAATAAGCGTTATACTTTGGTTGTTCTGTTTTCTGTCCTGTAATGTCTAGTCTTGCCTGTGTTATATGTGAGAGGGAGGGCGTTTGGAATGATTTGGAGGCAATCTGTATAGGACTCACATTGACTTAAGGAGTTAGTATGGGTCAGTAGATATCCTGGAGCATGTTTATTTCATTCTGTGTTCAAGTATGGCAATATTTACAGCTTGACTCAAAATGGATTATAATTAGAAAAGGATGGTTACCTCCTAAACATTGATCGTTTTCTTATGTTTTTACAAATTGAGCATATACACATAACTTCACTCTATAGATACAATACAGTCACATCTCTCCAGCATTATTAGGGAATTAAGTCCTCCCCAATAAGAATTTTCCAGATAACTGAAACTTATTCCCTTTAAGATTGAAAACATTTATTTTAATCATTTATATGAAAATCTTTTTTGAAATATAAAACACAGTTCTCTAACTTCCTAAACAGTGACTCTCAACATAAATTAACCTTTATTGATGAGTCAGAATGAGGGTTAAAAACCACCGTTATTGTACTGATCCAAGACTGGCCTTCTTTAGATGGTTTTTCATTTGATGGTTCCGGGCGGCAAGGTCTTTGGATTTCTGATTTTTAGAATATTTCTTGTATTTTCCCCTGCTGTCGTTCTGTTGGTGTAACTTCTTGCCTCTATCAGTAGGTCTACTTCTATGATGTCAGCCATTCCTGCTTAACTTTAGACTGAGATCAGAATACCAGTCTTAGTGAACGTTTAAGTAAAGCAAGAGTTCATAATTTGAGTGAGGTTTCCTTAGGAATAAAACATTTACATTTCAGTACATGGACTTAGTGAGTTCTCTTTTGGCTATTCTAGTAGTCTTTTGTGCTTGTTTTAGTGTTTTTCCAAAGTGTTCCAGATAGGGGAAATTACCTGAATTCTAGGTAATGGAGATGCTGCTATAATCTTGGAAAAAAGGAATCCATCACTTGAACTGAGTTTACCTGTGTGTCCATTTGCTCCAGCAATGAATGATGCAAGTCTTCCTGATCAGTCCAGCCCATGCTAATCCCTCCCCTGATTCCCTAAGTGTATGGCTTTGATCTCTACCACACAGTAATTTATTACAGTAGACCCCTGGAATTCACAGCAGATACATTTTAAAGCCTTAGCAAATCTCCAGAATTGCAAATATAATTGTAACATAATAATATCCCTCACACAATGCAATAAAATGTGGTAGAAAAATTTGTGTTCTTTTAGACCCTTAATGACTATAAATATAGGACTTAAGTTACTTATAAAGTTGGTTGTCTTTCATTTCAGGGCCCTTTCTTACAAAGAAATAAAATTTTATTATTTCACCAACATTACTGTGTGGGCCCTGACAGAGGGAAGCAGAGTCCAGATCTGCGGGGGATGCTGTGGGTTACACTGGGCTCCGACATCCAGCTAAGTGATTCCCCGTACATACCAGGCTCACACCTTGAAAGATTCAAGTTTGGGTTTGCAACAATTACAGTAGGTCCTGGACCAGGGACTGCAACCTCAGATTCTTCCAGGGCCGTGCAAATGAGCGCAGAGGGCCAGGTTCATCAACGCACTCTGATGGCATTTCCATTTCTGTCTGTTCCAAACACAGCTTTCCGCATACTGACTGTGGCGATAACATTGAAGGGCTCACTCAACTCCCTTCTCCCTTCTGCCTCACTTCTAGAGGCTGAAACTTGATTTCCCAGTTTCCTTGCAATTAGGAGTAGATGTGTGACAGAGTCCTGGCCAATGGGCACAGGCAGAGGGCTTGGGGAAGGCTGCCTTGTATCCCTTCTCCTTCTTGCTCCCTGAAATGTGCAAAGTAATTTTCAACCATGGGCATGAAAACTGCACAAAGGATGGAAAAAGAAAGATAGGAGTCTGTCTCTGACAGCTTTGTGGAGCTGCTGACCCTCATACTTCAACCAATATTTTTGAGTTTTCTGTTCCTTGCAGCTGGATGTATTGTTTTGTTTTGTTTTTTCCGTTGCGGAGCACAGGCCCCGGACGCGCAGGCTCAGCGGCCATGGCTCATGGGCCCAGCCGCTCCGCGGCATGTGGGATCTTCGCGGACCGGGGCACGAACCCGTGTCCCCTGCATTGGCAGGCGGACTCCCAACCACTGCGCCACCAGGGAAGCCCCGGACGTAGTCTTGACCGGTTCACAGATCATAGTTCTCATCACGTTTTGTCTCATAATGGAACATTAAGCTGTGTTATTTCACCCAGACACATTTTTCCTGTTAAACACATTGTCACGGTCTTCCTTTCCATTAGAAACGTACCTCTAACCCACTTTTTGAAAAAAACAAAAACAAAAGGCAGCCCTCTCAGTCTGCTTCTCTTTCTTGTTTTTTGAAAAGAGAAATTCTAAAATTTAAAGAAAGTAAAAACAGATGATAAATGTTAGCTGAGCTCTGACTGAGTGCTGGAAGAAAAAGTAGGAAACGATGAGTACTAGGGAAAAATGGAGGACTCACACCCCATCCAAAGGCATGTTGGAATGGGAATATGGATTCAGCATTACCTGTTTTCCAAAAAGAGAAACGTATTTGATTTTTTAAAGAAAAGCTGGAACCAGATCTGCAATATGTTCTATTTTTACAAATTTCTTGGCAGCCAACTTCTAAATTTTTAAACACTCTGTGAGCCAACAATGTGCAGGATAAGCTCTATGTGTATGGCTGGATGACTTGGCTCATTGCCAGCGTGTATCTTCTATCACGAGGAAGCTTATTAAAATTGCACATTGGCGAACACCAAGGATCTACCACAGTAACTTACATGGTTTATTATTCCATCTATAAAATCTTATCTCTCCAACTCAATTGCAGGCAACCTGCAAAAAAGAAGCAGGCTATATATTTTTTCATGTTTTAGGACACCCTGTCTGTGGCTGTCTGGAGGGTCTTTGTAGGATATTTTCACAAAAGTGTGTGGGAGACACACAAAAGAAACTGGCAAACCCCTGGAGTCTAATGGAAGGGACCACACGCTCACATGACCTCATACTCCTCGAGGAATAGCAACCACACACTATCAACTCGGGAAAGGGAGTGTTAACACAACTGTACAGTAGATGTGTTATTACTCAGGGAAACCTTCATACAGGGTCTGAATCTTAAACTGGATCTTGAATAGAAGGAGGACCGACCACGCTGGAGGAATAACTATTCAGAGTCAAAACACAGAAGCTGTCGAAGAAGGAGAAGCCTCTCTCCTTAAAGAATCTGAAATCTGAACGTCTTTTCTCAGACCCGGTGAAAAATCATCCCTGTACGAATTGTTGATTTGTATACACATAGCACGTTTCACGACACGTTAGGTGAAAATGGGAACTGTGAATGCTGAGAATGTGTCAGATATGTTTGTTAAACATTCAGATGATTTCTAAGATAATGAAGCCTTGCTCGCTGAGCTGTGAACATTTTGCGTAAGATGAATTACCAGGTACCTTGGTCCATTTACCAAAGCTGGGACGTTATCAGGGCTGGGACGTTACATTTAATGCTGTCCATTGAACATCCAGCCGAGCACCCAAAGAATGTGGAACGAAAGCTAAGGGAGCCGCACGGCTCTAGGAAAATGCCCGAACTTGAACAACACGTGCTTGCTCGATGCCTCAAGTTTCAGCAGGCCAGAAGCCAAGTTTTCTGAATTCATTTCATACCTGTGATGGCTTCCAAAACGAATAGTTCTTACTTTTGTTTGGTATACAGTAGTCGTGGATGATATGATGACAAGAACGGTAAGATGGGGTGAAGCCAGAAGTGGACAGGGCAGCTGTTGGAAGCTCAGGGGGCCTGATGGGAGGAAATGCAAACGAGAAGAGGGGTTTGTGAGTTTCTAATAGTGCTCAGCTCTGGGCTGGGGGCTAAGAGGGCGGCCCAAAGTGATCTGTGTTTGTCCCCAAGGAGGCTGCAACATGGGCACTTTAAAAATTAAGGAGACTGACTATGGAAGCAGACACCTACTTTAAGTTTTGCCTTCCTTGGATGACCTTGGGCATGTTACTTAGCCTCTTTGAACCTGACCCCCGTGTCCTCATACCCTGTATGGGGCTGGTACATCATAGCTCAGAGGGTTATTGTCAGGGTTCAATGAGATAATGCAGGCAAGGGCTTAGTTGCCTGATACAGAATCCCCATGCATTAAAAGCTGGCTAGTATCTTTGTGGCTTTTACAATTAATTTGTATTATGCAAAAAACAGAATGAATTAAAGGTGGTTCCTATACAGTGGCCTTATTATCCAGGCAGATAGAGATCAATCGTATTTGGCCAGATCGTGCCCTGGATTGTGTCGTGAAGGCATTCATGATGGAGACTCCATTTGGTGGGTACAAAGCAGGCTGTGGCCTGACGTGGTTCTGTATTTTTGGAGTGCAGCACAGGGTCTGCCTTGGGTTGTAAAGTGTGTGAACAGATGGTGTCCCTGGGAATTTAGAGTGGAACTGGTTGGGAGGGATGTCACCAGATCTCCCAAAGCCCTGAGTCCTAGAAGTTTGTCGCTGAGTGTGAATGTAAAGGTCATGCAGCCTGAACACCTTATCTTATAGAAGAAGGTATCTACTCCCCTTTACCCCAGCTCTAACACTCAGCAGAGATTGCTGGCGGGGGCGGCAGCCTGGGGTACGGTTGGACGGTGTTGTTCTCCTTTCAGAATGGTTCTTCCTCTGCCCGAACTCCACCCCCATCTCCACCACCACCGTTCCCCCTGCAGCTGCCCCATCAGTGCAACCCTGGTTCCCTCTGAGGGCAGAGCAGAGGAAGTGGGAGAGGGTAGGCTTCTTGCTGGGCTGGGTGGTTCCCTCAGGGTGGTGTGGCTGCCCACCTAGCCTGGGATGGTTTTGATAAAGTTCTGGTGAGAGGTAGAGGGATGAACCAAGATGATTTTCCTAGGATGCTGCCAATAACACTGAGACCCAGGATTTACCAACAACCAGCAAAGTAGACCTCCTTTAAGAGGGTCAGGGAGAATGGGAACCCTGACATTTCCCTTGGGATTGAGAGGCGCATGAGAAGAGTCATCTTATTTGAGTCTGTGCCTATCGAGCCACTCTGTGCTTTCTAGAAAATGATTCTGGCAGAAGATTTCGTCAACTTTAGGTCATTTGGGTAACTCACTGACAACTGGCTTTGAGACCGTGGAGATCGCAGAGCCGCTGTGGGTCCAAATGCAAGCAAACTTTTCTCAGTGCGATGAAATGTAATTGAAAGATGACTCCAATTTTTAGTAAATCCCAGAATATTAATGCTCTGGGAGTGCAGTGATTGCTATTGGTTACAAGCTAGCACGTCACCCAAGTATGAACCAAGAAGCACCATGGTGATGGCGAATGAAGGCCATCACATTTGCCCGGAAATAACAACCAAAACAACAATAATAATAATGGCTTATAATCTCTGAGAGCTAGGTATTCAATACTATTCTAAAATTTCTGTGTTTTAACTCACTGAATCCTTACACAACGCTTCAAGGTAGGTGCTATTGTGATTTTCATTTTGTGAATGTGGAAACCAAGAAATTGCAAAATCGACCTAACATAGCTAATACACAGTAAAGCCAGTCAGAGAGATATTGCCCACCTCTTCCCTGCAGTGGACACACATGGGGTGTGTTGGTTTCCTACCCACTTGTTTAACCACGTGGGTTTTCATTTGGCTTTCATCCCTCTCCACACACGTCCCATGTGTTACGTTGGACCATAGGAAATTACTGTTTCTACAAGTCAAAAATTGACCAATTGACTATTAGCAGTTTCAGATGGTTCAGCCTAATAGTCCATGGTCCAGGGGTCATTTTTAGTTAAGTTAACTAAGACAATAAGCACATCCCATTTTCTGCTCATTGTCATCTATTCAGGAGGAAGGCATATGACCAAAGTGAACCAATCGAAGTGAATCTCAGGACTCTCACCTGGAATGTTAGGATGGAGGTGGTCATGTACATAAGGTGCAGAATTTCTGTAGCTCTATCGATAAGAGCTCAAAAATGAAAACTATTCGTGGAGTATCCATACCTATCTGAAGCCAAGAGAACCACGAACTGTACAGCCTGGACCTTGTATAAACCACACCTGATCCCTGATCTCCCTACGTTTTCGCTTAGATGAGCCAATCAAACTTCTTTTTCGTTTAAGGCAACTGACTTGAGTTCCCATTCCTAATCACAGTTCAGTCATTCTTGAGTGGAGAGAGACAGGAGAGGATAACCACTTTGCAACTGACATGAGTGGCAGAGAAGCCAGAAATGTCCATGACCCTTTATAGCTGAGTCCTCTCTCTTTTCAGCCAATAAGCCATGTAACGCTGAGACAAGCCTGTTTCCATTACACAACTTGCTTTTCCTTTCCATCGACGATCCTATGAACTCCATCTCTGTTGTCTCTAAAGAACAACTGCATGACAAAGACACACGATGAAATGAAGTCCCTTCTAAGGACAGATAGAGGCATCTTAGGCAGAAGAGCTGGAAGGCAGAAGTTATGGAAGACAGTGGGCAGTGTGAAGTTCTATATTCAGTGGGTGCTTTATTCAGGAAAAGCAGGAAGTGGGGAGTAGAAGGCAGTATCCTGGTCTTATGTTATGAATTTACCCTAACATTTATAGTAAGTCATTTCCATGTAGTATTTTTCCACTTGGAATTAGTGGCCACCCCTATTTTCTTCCACTCCATGGGGGTGTGATGAGGAGTAAGTACGGAGAGCATCAGTGCTCTGGTGCCCCATGAAAGGTCAACACTGTTGGTTGCCTACCCAATATCCATCCCATTCCCTATTTCTTCCTAACAGAATCCTAACGTTGTGCAGAAATCCATGTGTTAGAATGTTTCACAGTACAATGTACAACCTGGATAGGGACTTTATTGAGCTAAAGGAAGCCAAATCCAGCTTCAAAGATGGAAATGATTGTCCCAACTTCTTAAGAGCATTACTCTTCTGGTAGTTGATGATTGCTCTGTCTAGGAACATAGAGATTGTATATTTTAGTGGTGATATGAGTAGTGTTCTTTGATCAGAAGTGATTTAATTATAGGTTCAAGAACCTTAGGACATGAAGGAGAGCCTTTCAATGTTATTCCACTGAAAGGGTGTTAGAAACCACATGCCATTCAAAATGGGACTGGGTCCCAGAGAGACCCAGTCCCATTTGTTCATGGGTGGAGATGGGAAATTGGGGGGAAAAAATCTCCTGAAATTTATTGACCTAAATTTATTCACGATAAGTGAGGGCCCAGCAAGCTGAGGGTTTAAGCTGAAGAACAAAAGGGCTGAGATTCTCGTTTTCATTCTCATTTCCCTCTGGGACCCCCCTCCCCCAGTACCCAAGACACTTTTATTTCTTGTGAGGTAGGAAACACCAATACTTCAGTTACTGAGCTAACACCTTTCCTGTCTATTCACCGATTGAAACATCTCCTAGGACAGCAGTGAGGCAGAGGACATTGTCATTTGTGGGGGAGCACAGGAACGATCTGGGAGTGAATGAAGTAAGATAGGTCAAGGACGGCCTGCAGAGCATGTTGCAAATACTGGCCAAGGCAATCAGTGCTGGAGAATGTTCTAGATCCCTTGAGTTGCATGGGAAAGAGTGAGGCACAGGTCTTTCTGGTGACGCAGGATGGCCGGGGTGAGTACGGAGGGAAGGAGAGCACGAATGTTCAGGATCCTCCTTGGGGAATGCAGGCCGCCTCTGGCAGCACACATGGAGGCTTCTGTAGGCAATCAGTTAGAAACGAACTTGAAGGGAGGCCTTTAAAGGTAAATAAGAAATTCCACTTGCTGTCTGAGAAGATGTGTAGAATTGAGCCTGGGAGGCACCATCCAATTGGCCTTGGGGATAGGGGGGAGTGATTATAAGTCTCAGAAATTTGAAAGCACTGACTTTCATCATATCTTAAAATTTCTCCAGAATCAGGAAAACAGTCACCACAAACACTGATTCTATGTCCTGGAGAACTAGGAAAAGGAGAAGATAAAATGAAAGCTGCAGTGGTATTGTGTGAAAGGCAGGCCAATTACAGTCATGTATGTGACCTGCTCATCCCTTTGGCTGCATGAGGAGGCCACATGTTGGGATACGCATAGCACTTGATCATGTGGGACTGAGTGTTACTTGATTCTGTCAAAAACTTTTTTATTTACGCGCTCAATGTGTGTTACTTGTATGTCAGGGACGTTTGTCTGTGATATAAATACCTTTGAGCGAGCGTTGGGGGGGAGACCTTAGTGCTTTACATTCTGGGATGGGCTAATTTTCCTGACAACAAGGCTTTTGGCTCAACCTTGGGGCCGGACAGGCACCAGAAGAAGCTCTGCAGTAAGCACAGACCCTCACCCATGAACAGACTGAGGAAGCCACCAGCCCAGAGTCCCTGGGAAGCCATCGCAATGACACCATCCTACCAATGGCAGTGATAACTGGTTTCTCACCAGGGCTCACTCTGTGCTTGATATCACTCAACAGATCATACACACTGTCGTGTTTAACTCTTACAATTACCTTCTGAGGTTGATAGAAATATCATTTCTATTTTATAGATGAAGTAAAGGGGGACTCAAATCACATAACTGATGAGAGGCCAAGCCGGAAGGCAAAGGCATGCACATGTGACCCTACGGCCAGAGCGGCACACTCACCAAGCACCAGGCTGGGGCACCCTCAATTCTTGAAGCCTCTCTGATGGCAAGTCCTGTCTGAGAGCCACCCTGGGTTCTTGGCACCATGTGACGTTTAATACCCCAGCATGGGTCAGAAGGGAGGGAGTCTCCGGAAACCCCCAGACTCGGCAAAGGAGGCCTCACCGCTGAATCCCAGCAAAGCCCCCGTGGGACCATGTAGTTTCAAAAGTTCACTTCTTGCCCCAGAGTTGAGGAGAGGGCAACCTCCCTTCCTGCCAAGCTTGCACCATCAGCCCGCAGAATGAGGTGTCGATCTCTCCAAAACAGGGCGGAGTGCCTTTGAACCATCTCCAGCTCAGGCCTGGAAATGCCCTCCAGGAACGGCTTTTTCTCAGCCAGTGGTCAGTCACCAGGGCCAAACAAAGTGGCTCAGGCAGAGTTGCCAATAAGATAAGGAATTAGCAAATTTCGGTTCTTCCTCCCTTTGTTCATTCTAGGATTGTTTCATCTTGAGTTTCACAATGAGGGACAGTGCAGATCACAAGGAAATTTATCAGGCTACTGCCCAGGGCCATCTGCAATGACCAGCCATAAATATTTTCAAGGGGATGAAAGTGGCTACTCCATCGCTACCTGCCTACCCACAAATGGGCCTTGGAGGGGAAGCAAAGCTGCCAGCAGCGAAGTGTGGGAAGCAGCCTAACCCTTACCTTTCCTGCGGGGGGGGGGGGGGGGGGGGGAAGGGAGGGAGGGAGGGGGCCGACGGCTGCTGTTGCAAGTGGGGTCCCAGCCCCTCCCTCCCTACTTGTACTTAATCTCCGGAGACTCGCCTGTGCCTCCGGTGCCAGGCCCGGATCCACGACAAGGTTCCATTTCCCCCCCATCTCCCAAGCAGAGAGCAACAAAGGAAAGACATTCTAAGAGACCATGAAGTGCTGTTACTGAAACCCTGTTCTCCAGAGAGAGACTGAGGAAGTGGTTTGAGCAACCTTATTACAAAATAAAAATGTATCCTCCTACTCCTTGAAAGGAAATACGAGAGAGACAAGTTCGTAAAAAAAGCTCTAAAAAAAAGTGTGCAAAAGGACTGGAAAGAAAAGGATGTTAGATAATTATGCACAAAAGCAGCAAAAAACAGCAGGAGACTCAAAAGGACCTTTTTTTTGAAAAAGTCTACACATAATATTGCCCCAGGAGGAAGCTTCTTTGGGATAATATGCGTCACTTTTCATATTTTCTACTTAGAACGATTCATCAAGCTGTGTGTAATAGCTGGGAGGGGAATCCCTTATCTTTACCTTTGTACCTTATGAGAGTGCTCTGATGCTGTATCAGTGACAGTATTATGAGAGCATTTGGCAGTACTTCCAGAAAGTTTTCAGGTGCTTCATATTTTGTTTGCATAACACTTGTTATACCATAACTTAGCATCATGGAAATAAATCTGCTCATTAATAAGGCTGATTAAAAAGCAGACACAAGGGCTTCCCTGGTGGCGCAGTGGTTGAGAGCCCGCCTGCTGATGCAGGGGACACGGGTTCGTGCCCCGGTCCGGGAAGATCCCACATGCTGCAGAGCGGCTGGGCCCATGAGCCATGGCCGCTGAGCCTGCGCGTCCGGAGCCTGTGCTCCGCAACGGGAGAGGCCACAACAGTGAGAGGCCCGTGTACTGCAAAAAAAAAAAAAAAAAAGCAGACACAACAGAACACAGCTACATTTCCAGACCAACTATCCACGGCTCCCCACCTCTCCAGCCCCAGATCCGCCAAATGTTCCACTGATACTGAAAGGAACAGGAAGTATGCCCCCGCTGAGCTCTGATTTAGGAAACTTTTTTCTCTTTCTTTTTTTGCTTGGCTTTGACATTGGTTATTGATGGCTAATCTCTCACTAGATCCTCCAGGCGTTTCAGAACACATGGATAGGGTGCATTTTTCACAGGAAAACCTCTGCCTGTATTTTAACCCACAGGTGCTTAGGGTTTCCACCTGAGAGTGGGAGGGTGGCCTGGGCTGGGTGCAAATACTTGGAGTATGTAGGTGCACTAAAGCCAGCCTTTTTGTCAGAGGGGCTCATTTCCTTTTCAAGCAACACTTCTCTTGGGCTTGGTCTCTTTGGCTCCAGGAGTGCCTTTGGCTCTAAGTGCCTTTTCCCTCCTATGAGGAGTGAGGGTTGGGGGTGGACTGGGGACACAGGCCTCTCCTTCTGCCCCTTTGGGTGCCCGCCTGCTGGAAATGGAACTTGGGACTCTGCTGGTATCAGTGTTACCTGTGAGTGGTGGTCACGGGGCAGGAGAAGTATAAAGGGCTTGGCGGTCCCTGGCTGACCCCCTCAGTGTGTTGGCTGGGGACTGGTGGGGGGAGGCGGAGGGAGATTGGATAAGTATACAGGGGTAGGGAAGCGGGTGGATGGTGGCATGGAAGGAGGCCAGCAGGGTGAATGACACACACACACACAGGGTGATGGGTCACATCTACGTAAGGTCTTGTCTGTTGTCTCATCTCCTTCTAACCTCTGGGGGTGGGTACCATTCAACCCCCATCCCCCCACAAACATGCTTGCAGATGTGGCAGCTAACTAGTGGCATCAACACTATTTAGATCCAGCACTCCCCAAATCTCAAAGCACCTATAGAAAACACGCAGGATCTGAGCAGTACTTGATGTTCTAAATAGCCTGATTTCTCTCTTAAGAAGCTTTTAAGTTTTAAGAGGACTAATTCTGCATAAAATTGAGGTAGCAAGCAGTATGATTCCTCCAGGCATGTTTGAGTCAGAAAGACCCAGAATTTTAAAAATAAAAACTGCTGCCTCGCTTAATATATTCACTCTTCTAATAAGCCACCAGGCAGCCATTGCACTCTCCCACGCCTAAGGACATATATCTTGCAGAGACACATGTGTCCAAAGTCAGGATATTGTCTGGGAAACCTGAGCCCGCAGCCTGCACAGCAGCAGACATCAGCGCATAATTCCTTCCAGAAGAACAGAAACCCAGGCACAAAGCAGCAGGCAGAGTCCCCAAAGGATGCGTTGTCATTTCTTTTTTCTGTGATTGTTTTCCATTACACACTGCGGGAGGGGCGTTTCCTAATGCTATCTTACTTTCTTTTCATGTCCCTTCCTTTACTGCACCCCGAGAGGCAGTCAAAGTCTCCAGGCTACACTCTGCAATAAAAACTCAGCAAATTTGGAGGATACGGCATGAAGCTTCGCAGACTGCCAGAAGTTCTGCTGACGGCACTAAAATTCAGGAGCACCATCGAGCATCCCAGGCAGGTGCGTTTATCCAGCAAAGGGGGAGCTGGAAATGCTTCCTTTGGGGAAGCTTCTTCCTCTTGCTGGTGTGTTTTCCTCCTGGGCTGCCTTGATCCTGAACTTTACCTTTGTACTGTTTTGAACAAGGCTGAGTCCTTTCAGCAGGGGTCGAGGGCTCCTTATGAACTGTGATCTAAGATCAGAGTGTTTTTCTACTCAGGGTTTTTCTTGGGCTGTCCCTAGTGCGTGGTGACAGAACACAGTCACACGTTGGTTCCTGATATGTAAGTGCAAGGCACCCTCTAAACGTATTCATAGAAAAATAATATGTTTCCCCACCAAAATAAACTAACAGATGCAATCTCAGATGAAATGGCCCACTTTGCATGTCACTGAGGATAGTCTCCTATGTCTTGAACTCTGAGTCAAGGTCACTTTGGTGCATTTTGGAAAATGCCTCGGTTGTATCAAAATCAGTGCTTCTCAAAACGTCCAAGCATCAGATTCACCTGGAGGCCTTGTTAAACTAGCTTGGTGGAGCCCTCCCCCAGAGTTTCTGATTGAGTAGGTCTTGGGTAGGGCCCAACAGTTTACATTTATAACTGATTTACGGGAATAATGAGTTACTGTTCCCCACCAACCCCCTGGGGGCCCCCCGAATTCATGCCCTTCCCAGAACCTCTGAATAGGACTTTATTTGGAAATAGGGTCATTTCAAATGTAAGTAGTTAAGATGAGGTTATACTGGAATAGGATGGATCATTAGCCCAGTTTGACTGGTGTCCTTATAAGAAAAGAAGAGCAGCAGAGACACAGGGGAGAAGGCATGTGACAAGAGGGAAATTGGAGCGATGCGTCTACGAGCTAAGGACCGCCAGTGATTGGCTGCAACACCACAGACGAAGAGCGGCGTGAACAGATCCATCCCTGGTGCCTTCAGAAAGAGCATGGCCCTGCCTACACCTTGATTTTGAGCCTCCGGAACTGTGAGATAATGAATTTCTGTTGTTTTAAGTCACCAGTTTGCGATAATCTATTTTGGCAGACCTAGAAAACGAAGACACCCCAAACCACACTTTGAGAACCACCAATCCAAAGTAACTCATCTCCCTCTTCAGCAATTTCTCCTTACAATGTCCATGATAAATTTTTTTCTGGACCAAGTCCTACTTGCATCTGCCAGCACCTGCTTAATTCCCTAAGAAGAATTTTCACAAGCTCCCGGTTCCTCAATACTTCCCTGTTTCTCGTTCCTAATCTTTTTACCCCCAAATAACCCGTGGGGCTCTTTTTAGCTACATTGTGGTCAAATAGAATCTCTGATCCCCGACCCCCACCCCCCCACCCCCGCCGCCGCCCAAGCTGATAGAATTGTGACTTCATGTGGTTGAGTCTTTATATATTCTAGTAAGAGACGCAGGTAGCAGGAGATACCAGGGAGCTGCAGAGATGTGGGGTGAGGGGATTTCAGCCTCAGGAAGACAGGCATTAAGAGGGATTTATCTGCCTTCAAATATATGAAGTGCAACTGTGCATACAATGCAGACAGCCCAGCTTCTACCCCTCCAAGAAGGGGCCAAAGGAAAGCAGGCTTAGGAAGGAGACCTTCCAGTGGACAGAAAGAACTTTCTGAGGTTGAAGGTTTTAAGTCGCTGGAATGTCAAGGAAGAGGTTTAAGTAAAGAGTAGACACCCCTTCATTAAATGTGATTTAGATGGGGCCCTTCCTGGAGCCAGGAGGATGAAGGAGATAGACTCCTGAGGTGCTCTCTGCTCTTCAAGTTCGACAACCTTGCAGAACAAGAAAAAATGCCCCAATGGGAAAAAAAATAACTCAAAAGGAAGAAACATCTCTCTGTTGGTATATTTGTGATCCTAGGTAGGGAATCTGCCCGAACTTCTTCTCATTTTTAACTTGATGCCTGGAAGACACCCTTTTGGGCTAAGGAGTCAGATTAGTTAGAAGGTTTGTTGTTGTGTTTTTTGGTTTGTTTTTTTGTGGGTTTTTTTTTTGCGGTACGCGGGCCTCTTACCGTTGTGGCCTCTCCCGTTGCGGAGCACAGGCTCCGCACGCGCAGGCTCAGCGGCCATGGCTCATGGGCCCAGCCGCTCCGCCGGCATGTGGGATCTTCCCGGACTGGGGCACGAACCCGTGTCCCCTGCATCAGCAGGCGGACTCTCAACCACTGCGCCACCAGGGAAGCCCCAGACGGATGCCTATTTTACAGACCAGTTGTGCTCTAAAGTTCAATTAGGCAATCAACTGTTGGAATTTAAGTTCTTTAATCGAGAACATGATATAAAAATTTGTGGTTTTCTACGTTTATTTATTTGTTTGAGAGTATAGCATAGAGGGTATGTAGCTTTGTAGCCAGACTGCCTGGGTTCACATCCTCACTCCGACATTAACTGTGTAGTCTTAGGCAAATCATTTAGTCTCTCTGCCCAGTTTCCTTCATTTTTGAAATGGTGACAATAATACTTTATGGAATGCTGCTGAGGATGAAATTAATGAGAATAAAGCATCTAGAATAATGACTGTCATATCATGAACACTATATATGTGTTATTATTTGAGTTTGGACACCAGATGTCACATGCCACTCACACGCTCGATGCTCTGTGGGCGTTCTTACGGCTCTGAGCATTTCTTGGCTTGTAGCTATGGCTCTGCTCCTTTCTTTTCCACTCAGAATGCAAGAAAAAGTGACATTAAAGTATTAAACTTGAATCAGGACTGATTGTTTTAAAAATGAAATGATTTCTAAATTTCAGGCTTTGTAACTAGTAGTAATAAGAATGATTATGGTAGCTGAAATGTGTTGTGCATTTACTGTACGCCAGGAAGTCTTCTAAGTGTGGTGAGAGCATCACCCCTCTGAGGAAGGTACTATTATCTCCTCTTACAGAGAAGGACCCTGAGGCTTAGAAATTATTCACTCAGCTGGTCAGGAGCAAGGTCTGCCATAGGAAGGAGCTTAAGCAGCTGGACTCAAAACCCTCAATCTTAATATCTATCCTATACTGCTTTCCCATTTTATTGCTGGCAACTTAGCTCTCAACTTTTGTGTCATGACATGACAGCCAAGAAACACCAACATAAACGACATAAAAAGGAACCCTGGGTTCCTGTTTATCTAGGTGGGCATCGTGTAGAAGGAGGGAAACGACTTGGAAGATACATATTTCAGATAAGCGCCTGCTATGAATCAGGCATATACAACGTTCCTCACTCACCATTCTCTCATTGACTCCTCAGAAAACACTGCAGAGGGCCAGTATTACCTTCTTTTAGCAGCTAAACACATTGAGGCTCAAAAGTTGCCAGTGAGAAGCTGAACCTAGAGTCAAACCCCAAACCTTCAGGCTCCCAAGTCTGCACTCACTGTTCCCACCACACACCGTTGTCTGAGTGGTGAGCCCGGAAGAGTGGAGAAGGGACCGGTCTGGGGCTTGTGTCTTCCATGTGGAGGGAGAAGGCCCCGGGCAGGCAGCAGGGGGCCCCATCGGCCTGGACCAACTTGGTTGCTGTTCCGATGGATCTGCCATCAAAGGGCTTTGCCGATTTCTAATTCTGCCAGGTACCACTGCTGCCACCCAGGGAACATCACTCAGATGCCTTCAGCAGCAGTTCCTCACTTTTTCAAATCAAATTGATCTTGTTTGAAAGACAAAGTGAGATAATTGATGCTAGCACTGGGTAGATGCTATAACACTTTTCTCATATAAGCAGGTACTCAAAGTGTGGAGCGAGAGAGTAGGAGAGAGAGATTGAAAAGGTGAGGAGCTGCAGGTAGAGAGGGACAGTGTTGATGAGTAGCAAGCCCTGTCTGTGATTTATTTATTATTATACCCCTTTGGATAAAAAGACAGTTTAATCCTGGAGCGTCAGAGGTCACTCCAGAATGCTATTTCAACTCTTTTTCGGTTTTCTTTTAGAAGACAGACATTAAGTGAGCAAATAGAAAAAGTCCTGACAAACGGAAGCCTATTAAACACATAGTAGAGAAAACAGAGGCACAGCCCAGTGACTGGTACTGGGCGGGGGCTCCGGAAAAGGCTTCTTGACATCACGAGTTTCAAAGAGCAGAAGCTGACAGAATGGATTTGGAATCACATGTACCTGGTTCCATTCCCAGCTCAGTGGCTTAGCTATTAAATGGGATAATTGAATTCTATTTTCTCATTTTTAAGATGTAGATAGGAACAGCAACCTTGCAAGGTATTTGCAATAATTAAATTAGGCAATGATTCGATTAGCGCAGTGTGGGCCGCATGTGAAGTTCTCACTAGTGGTACCTGCTGTGTCCTAACTATGAAAATAAGGATACAACCTGGAGGAAACCTGGTTGCTTCAGTTTAAGTACTTTATAGAGAAGCTCTGATTTGAGTCCCACCTTTGGATTCTGCCATGTGCAATAGGAGGAGGGCGGGACCAGGCAGAACAGCGTAGGTCCCAGATGCCATGTCTATGTGTCATGTCTGGTGCTGGAAACAGGGTGGTGTGGAAAGACAGTTATGAGTTTCAGGAGTAACTGTGTGCTGACCTTAGAGCCCATGTGTCATCTCTTGGTTCGATAGAGGTGACAATGACAGCTGTGTGGGAATGGGGTAGAGATGGAAAGAGGTCCTTTCCTATAACGTATGTCAACAGGCCTAAGAAAGTTGCTGACAGTGTCACTCGGCCATTAAGGGCACAGACTCTGGAGGCAGGTTTGGTACCTATGGCCTCAGACATTTCACTTAACTTCTGTCTGCCTCAACCTTCTCATCTATAAAATGGGGAAGAAGGGTTATAATAGTGCTGACCACACAGACTTCTGTAGTGATGAAATGAGACAGCACCCATCCAAAAGCCTTAGCACAATAAGCCCTCAGAAAACGTTAACTCTCATTATTACGACCCCTATAATTCAGAGGAAAATGAGATTCAGCAAAAGCAAAACAATCAGACAAATAAAAAATCAGAAGCCAAAGGTGGATTTTGCAACTGGCTCTGTGATTCCACCTCAGGGGTATTCCTGCCCCTCCTGTTCATCTCAGAGTTAAGAATTCCCTTCATGTTCTGTTCCCTGTATGTCTGTCCACATTGTTATTAAAACACAGATTGTTGTAGAAGTGTGTCCGGAAAGGGGACCTGTAAGGTGCTCGCATTTTCTACCATTTGGCAGCAGAAGGGACTCTTAATGACTTTGACTTTTGGAGGAATTTAGTTGGGGAAGGTCAGTTGTCCTTCAAGACCATGCTATCATTATGAAAAGGTCCCATCTGACCAGCTGAGAATCACAGGATGTTAAGTACTTCCACCAGAGCTGAAAATTGTTAGTTTCTGATTCCTGTAGCCTCTCAAATGTTCTAAATACGACCTAGAGCTGAAAGCTAAGTTCAAAAGGCGATTTCAAAAGAAACCATTAGGCATATCCTGAAAGAAATCAGTTGATTTCATCTGCTCAGAAAAAGCATTTCGACACAAAGTGGCCTAAAACCGATGGGTTGGCCTTTTGCAAGAGGCCAGTTTTTGCAGGGATCAGAAGGAAAAGCAGAGAGGCGGGTGGGCTGATGGCTAGAGATAAGTCTGAGGGAGGCTGTGCAGGCAGTCTGAGCATGTAGCCTTGTCCTCATGTTAGAGGCATATCACCCGGGGAGAAAAACAGAAATGGGCATC
The DNA here is from genome assembly GCF_949774975.1 of Lagenorhynchus albirostris. Classification (NCBI taxonomy): domain Eukaryota; kingdom Metazoa; phylum Chordata; class Mammalia; order Artiodactyla; family Delphinidae; genus Lagenorhynchus; species Lagenorhynchus albirostris. Next base: position 57,885,301 of record NC_083097.1, read on the forward strand.
CCGGGTTTTCAACCGAGAGCAACTGTAAAGGAGAAACACGCGTCTCCCGTGTGTCTGTCCCTGATTCCTCACACAGAACACTTCACTTCTGACACTTCTGGTCACCAAACGTATGGGGTTTCTCCCCACACCAGGCAATTCCCCGAGACACCAGCTGCATGTCATATAACTCAGTTCAATTCTGACCCTGTCTACCTGGAGAGCCCTCACCCACATACCACTGAGATTCAGAGTTAGCAGATCTGTGTGCAGGAAAAAATCTGGAGTTTTGCACTTTTTTTCTTTGATTCTGATCATCATCCAGCTTAGGGGGCCTCTGGTCTGCAGTGGAATCTGTTTCTCTAAGGAACTAAATGGAGATTAGTCCTGTAACAGTGAAGAGCTGATACCGTCATTTAGAACATCTGACCCCCTCAAACTTCCCTGGAATAAAGGAGACTAAATTAAGAGGAGCCAGTGGCGGGCACACACTATCCGGCAAGGTGACAACATCTGGAGACTGGAGAAAACCACTTATCCTTCTCCAGGAAGATGACAGGCAATCGTACCCCACTGGTTTTCCGATGAACAGATGAAGCCTTGGGGCAAAGGCCTTATATCCTGTAGCATCAGAGTCATGAGCAGGATGGACTCACTCAGCACTGCAGAGTGAGGGAGGACCTGGGGTGAACAGCGCTGGATCGTGGGCTCCGCTTTAGAGCAGGTGGAAAAGTCCTTCCCCCTAACAGGCTGCTCCCATGTACCCAGCGCAGCAGCTCACTGAGCTAGAAGCTCTAATCTGCACCCCAATGCTTCCCACCCTCCCCTTCTCCGTCTCTCTGGAACAGACTGGGTTAAATTCTGAGCACATGCTCCTTTCCTTCTTCCTCTGCTTATGAAAGAGGCTTTATTCCCAGTGACCTGAGATCCTAAGCCCACATCAAAAGCAACAGCTCAGGGAGGTCCTGACCAAAGCCTGTGGCTCAAATGTTAATACGGTATCTTCCAGGGAGCTGGGAGGAGCTCTGTGCAAATGGGCTGGGAAGGAGTTCAACTGCCTGTTGTTCTGGATGAAGGATTCTGTTGGCTCAGGAGGGGAAACCCTCAGCTTCAAAGCCACAGATATTGATTTTCCCACACACTCAGCAACCATTTTCAAGTAAAGGCACACTTACTTCATTCTCCCTCTAGGTGAGTGAAGACATTCCCACTTGTTAAGTGCCCACCAGGTGCCAGGTACTGGGTAAAACTCAACACATTCATTCTTTTAGTTTTTTAGTTTTTTAGTTTTTGCGGTGCCTCTCACCATTGTGGCCTCTCCCGCTGCGGAGCACAGGCTCCGGACGCGCAGGCTCCGGACGCGCAGGCTCAGCGGCCATGGCTCACGGGCCCAGCCGCTCCGCGGCATGTGGGATCCTCCCGGACCGGGGCACGAACCCGTGTCCCCTGCATCGGCAGGCGGACTCTCAACCACTGCGCCACCAGGGAAGCCCCATTCCTTCATTTTACCTTCCAGTGACTCTCTGAAGAAGCCATCAGCGCATCGTCATTGTCCCCATTTCATGGATCAGCACATTGAGGTTCAGGGAGGTGAAATGATTTGACCTTCCTTAGGCAGTAAATAGCAGGAGAAAGACTCCAACCCTGGTCTGTCTGCCTTCAGTGCTCTTGCTTCCTTGGTCCTCCATGTCTTGAAGCACAAGTAATGGGTCAGGTTAAGAAAAATATTGTAAGAGTTGTGAAAATTGCTAGCATGCTCAATGATGAGACCCTTTTAGTAATATCCAAGTCCAATTCATTATGTTGTTATCTGAGCATAGCTGGCGGTACAACCATACATGTCCATTACTTCCCAAAAGGCTTAGAGGTAACTGCCTACACATAAGCATCTACTGGTGTTTAGAAGACATTGAGAGAAAAACACAAATGTATCAAACCAATTAACATGAGCCTGTTTCTGCCATGAGGAGTCCTAGTTGACAGAAGGATTTCCTTTAAATGGGAGTGGCGGTGAGCAGCCCCATTCTTCCCCCACCAGTTGTTAACCTGGTGCCCATTTAGTGCTCAGTGATTCCAAAGGCTGGTGCCTGATGCCTGGGACCTACACTCAGAGCTTGTGATGTGATGGATGGGAGGCGTGGCCTGGGTGTCGGGCGTTTCCAAAGCTCGCCGGATGGCTCTGATGGGCAGCTAACCTGGAGAACTGCTGATTTATACTGGTGGGGAAAGGAGACTAGTGGGGGGAGGAGAGGACCAGAATCTAAAGGGTTAGGAAGCACGAAGCAGTGACCAACTCTTCCCAGTTTACTATGGACAGTCCCAATTTTAAAACCAAGTCCGATGTCCCGGGAAACCCCTCCACCCCAGGCAAACTGGGACTGTTGGTTGCCCTACATACCACAAGTGCTAAGCAAAGACAAAGGTTCTCAAATGACAATCTCTGTCCATGGGAAATGGATCTGTTTGCCAAACTTCTCTTTATACAGCCCTTTAAAACCATATGGCTTGTACATGAAACACACAATGCCATTCCATTTGAGGTCGATCACAAAAAATGTATATCCTTGGTTTCACAACCTGCATTCCCTTTGCTTTGCACTGTGGTGCAAGGCATAGCTATTGTCCATAAAGCTTCAAGCACCCATCTGGCCCTGTGAATTCATTCCACAGCCCTGTTGTTTGAGAAAAGACATGCTGAGAGGTCCTTTTTTTTTTTTTTTTTCTGTTGCCTTTCACTAAAAAATTCCCAATGCCTGAAGATTAGCAGGGCTCTTTGAAGCATCCTATGATTCTGATTCCCATCAAGTTATGAGCGATGTGAGATAAATCTGAATTTACCCAAATTAATGTATAACTTTTAGAAGCACTCCACCCCTGCGAGCATCCTGACTGGTTTTATGGAATCTCATGTGCTGCTGACTTCCCACGGGCTCTGGGATCTGGCCATGGAGAGAGGGAGGCCATCATTCCTGCTCACTGAGCATGTTTGGCAACTTTCATAGTAAACACCAGGGAGACTGGTCTCTGCTCTGACATGTCTCAGGTGCTGAATCAATCAGACTATGGGTTTCTGGTGGGCCCTGCCTGCCCAGACTGGGGCTGGTCTCCTGAAAGCCCACGTATTGGCAAGTGACCAGTAGTCACAGACCAGAATGTCCACCTTCATTGTCAACATGATGCCACATTCGGAAACACATGACACAGGAGTTCCAGGGTGTTTCTCCGTGATATATCCCATGTATTGAGGGCTTCCTCTGTGCTGGCCGCCATGCTAGGGGCAGCACAGACATGGCCATTCTTCATGTGAGAGGGAGATATTATTACCTCTGGTTTACAGAGGAGAGAGCAGGCTTGGTGAGAAGGAGTAGGTTACCCAGCTGGTGACAGAGAGGAGAGATGGCAGGGCTTGATCTGCCTGTCACCAGGCCTGCTGCTGTGGACTCTAAGTGCACACATTCCAAAAGGGGCAGAGAGAACGTGCTGAAAACACAGCACATAAAACAGACAGTTAGATGAGAAAATATTCTTAAATGTAGCATAAAGTTTACATGTTTGGACGTAGATCTACACTGCCTACTTCCCAATATTGGCTCTGCTTATCTGTAAAATGGGTTTAAATGAGTTAATCTGGTTAGAATGGAATTCAGATCAGTAGGCATCCTCTCAGTGATAGTTGCTGTGTGGCTGTTATTATTATCTTTATTGTCGTTATTGCTATATTATTTATTATTGCTTCCTTAAGTCTTTGATCCCATATCTTGAGCTCTTTGGGTCATGATAATACCAGGATTAACAAGCTCCTGGGAAAATAATCCATCCAGAGCAGGGCACAATATTTTCTGTCAAATCATGGCATACTTATTTTCTTAAAAGTTTTTTTAAAAAGAAAAGGTCCCCAGGGACTTCCCTGGTGACACAGTGGTTAAGAATCCGCCTGCCAATGCAGGGGACATGGGTTCGAGCCGTGGTCCCGGAAGATCCCACATGCCACCGAGCCACTAAGCCCGTGTGCCACAACTACTGAGCCTGTGCCCTAGAGCCCACGAGCCACAACTACTGAGCCCACATGCCACAACTACTGAGCCCGCGCGCCTAGAGCCTGTGCTCCGCAACAAAGAGAAGCCACCGCAATGAGAAGCCTGTGCACTGCAACGAAGAGTAGCCCCCGCTCACTGCAACTAGAGAAAGCCCGTGTGCAGCAATGAAGACCCAACGCAGCCAATAAATAAATAAATTAATTAATTTTAAAAAAGAGAGTGAGATTAAAACTTAAAAAACAAAAAAGATCCTCAAACCTCAGACTTTGCTAGTCTTCATTCAAGAAATGTTGCAGCCATTCAAGAAACGTTGTCTGTTCAATACTCACAGCTGATGCTGAATAATTTGCAGCTGGAGAACATTTTGCAAAGGGACTTTGAATTGGCCCCCACCCCATTCCTGGGGCCAGATTCATTTTATTTTATTTTTTTTATTAATTTTTTTAAAAATAATTTTTGAATTTTATTTTATTAATTTTTTTATACAGCAGGTTCTTATCAATTTTATACACATCAGTGTATACATGTCAGTGCCAATCTCCCAATTCATCACACCACCATCCCCACCCCGCAGAGGTTTTCCCCCTTTGGTGTCCATACGTTTGTTCTCTACATCTGTGTCTCAATTTCTGCCCTGCAAACCAGTTCATCTGTACCATTTTTCTAGGTTCCACATATATGCATTAACATAGGATATTTGTTTTTCTCTTTCTGACTTACTTCACTCTGTATGACAGTCTCTAGATCCATCCACGTCTCAACAAACCACCCAATTTCGTTCCTTTTTATGGCTGAGTAATATTCCATTGTATATATGTACCACATCTTCTTTATCCATTCGTCTGTCAATGGGCATTTAGGTTGCTTCCATGACCTGGCTATTGTAAATAGTGCTTCAATGAACATTGGGGTGCATGTGTCTTTTTGAATTGTGGTTTTCTCTGGGTATATGCCCGGTAGTGGGATTGCTGGGTCATATGGTAATTCTATTTTTAGATTTTTTAGGAACCTCCATACTGTTCTCCATAGTGGCTGTATCAGTTTACATTCCCACCAACAGTGCAAGAGGGTTCCCTTTTCTCCACACTCTCTCCAGCATTTGTTGTTTGTAGATTTTCTGATGATGCCTATTCTAACTGGTGTGAGGTGATACCTCATTGTAGTTTTGATTTGCATTTCTCTAATGATTAGTGATGTTGAGCATCCTTTCATGTGTTTGTTGGCAATCTGTATGTCTTCTTTGGAGAAATGTCTGTTTAGGTCTTCTGCCCATTTTTGGACTGGGCTGGTTTGTTTTTTTTTTTAATATTGAGCTGCATAAGCTGTTTACATATTTTGGAGATTAATCCTTTGTCCGTTGATTTGTTTGCAAATAGTTTCTCCCATTCTGAGGATTGTCTTTTCGTCTTGTTTATGGTTTCCTTTGCTGTGCAAAAGCTTTTAAGTTTCATTAGGTCCCATTTGTTTATTTTTGTTTTTATTTCCATTACTCTAGTAGGTGGATCAGGAAAGATCTTGCTGTGATTTATGTCAGAGTGTTCTTCCTATGTTTTCCTCTAAGAGTTTTATAGTGCCCGGTCTTACATTTAGGTCTCTAATCCATTTTGAGTTTATTTTTGTGTATGGTGTTAGGGAGTATCCTAATTTCATTCTTTTACATGTAGCTGTCCATTTTTCCCAGCACCACTTACTGAAGAGACTGTCTTTTCTCCATTGTATATCCTTGTCTCCTTTGTCATAGATTAGTGGACGATAGGTGCCCAGGTTCATTTTATAGTCATCAGAGCCACCAGGGATTATGAGGAAACACGCTGATCATAGGCTTAACTAGGCAACTGGAAGTCCTCCAGTTCAATTTTCTGTGTTTCAGGAACCCCTCCTCTAGTGTCTTTCCTGGCATTTGATTACCTCCAGGGTTGGGGTGCTCACTACCTCAGGATGAAGTCTGTATCACTCTTCATGAGCTCTAAGTGTTACACATTCCTTTCTGGGTTAGTCTGCCATCTGTCTCCCTCCAATCACATCGAGTGCAGTCCCGCCATCTGGGCAACATGGAGCACCCCACATCCTCTTCCACAAGAGGGAGACATCCCCTAAACCTATAGTCTAGGTAGTTGGCAATTCTGTCCTTTTTCAAAGTTTGTTTTCTGGGGGAACATGCTCTAGTCTTGGAAGTCAGGTCCTAGCATTATGCTGGGAACAATGCACTTACTGTGTGGACTGTTTTTTGGACACAACCAACCAGCATCGCCTAACAGTTTTGTGCAAGCATGTTTTAATGGGCTTAAGTATGAGATTTGGTAATTTCAGCCCAAGGCTAGACTGGCCACGTTTCAGGCTTCCAATGGAATCACTAGCTCATAAACACCTTTATCACCTGGCTTGTTCAAGTTGTTCGCTGTACATGAAATCTTTGACCCATTCAGATACCAGTGGGGCCTGATCATTTTTGACTCTTTCCATTTTCCAGGAGGAATTGTTATTTTCGGTCTAATGTCTTTGTCTGAAATCTAGAGATAGAGAAGTTTCTCGATGCAGGAATCTGTAAGGCCACTGCTTTCTAGGACTGAAATTAATTATGAAAGGAGGCTTGCTCTGATTTTTGCAAAAAGGGTTGTCCCACATTCATACTAATAATGTTTCCTTTTTATAGTCACTTCCCGTCTGTAAGAGAGTTCAAAGTGCTTTATAGGCATGGCCTAATCATTTTTATTATTTTTTTAAGTGCAAGTTTTGTGCTATATCATTATTCCCACTTTGTAGGGAGGGAAATAGAGGAACAGGGAAGCCCAGGGCAGGGGAGAGGAGGAGGAGTTGGACCTCTGGACCCATGACCTCATTCCGCCCGTTCCTCACCTGGGCAATGTCCTCCCACCGACCTCCTTTCACCCATTTCTCAAAGGCCATTTCATGTGCTCTCAACTGATGCCGATTTTTCTCTTCCCAATGGCTTGTTGCAATGCCATACGACTCTTGATTTAACTCAGGTCTTTTTGTTTTCGAGGTAGGCGTTTTGATTCCTAACAATTTGTTCCAATTGTTTACATCTGATTCTTCAAATACAGAGTAGGGGTTCCTTAAGCCAAGGGGCTGTGTAATCTATTTCTGATGTAGCCCAGATAGCTCTTGCCTAAGGGCTGGCTGCAGAGTGTGTACTTAACAAGACCTTAGCTCTCTCCCTAGGACTTCTATGATGGGATATGCCACAGCAGGAAGGAGTGATTGTTCACGCCTGGAATGTGGCCTAGAAGGGGAGAAACTTCGATCAGTCAACACAGTAACTGGGTAGCCTCCATGTGCAGTGCATTGTGTTATGTTGTGAAAACAATGCAAAGAGGAAGGATTCTGCCCCTGCCGTCAGGAACTGGAGAGGGTAAGGACCACCTTACAGTGGCTGATGGCAGGATTTGCAGCCTACATATGTGGCTTTGAATCTCTGCGTGACCACTGATGAGTGGCCTTGAGTAGATCTTTAAACTCTTGGAGCCTCTGGAATTTCTTTTGTAAGCTGAGAATAATAATAGCATAGTGATGACAAATGAGGTAACGTCTACAAAGCACGTGGCACAATGGTTCCTACGGAGTTAAGAATCAATAAATAGCATCGATTTTAACACAATTATTAAATGGCTGGTAATTCTAAGAAAAGTAAAAAAAAAAAAAGCGGCACAGCAAGGACACGTGTGGGAGTTCAGCAGAGTTGCCAGTAAACCGTGTGATGAAAGAGGGACCTGCAATAAACGTTGAAAGATAGGGAGAATTTGTGTTTTGAAAGGTGTGAAGGATGTGGAGGCCTAGGGAAATGTGTGAGTGTGAGAAGGAGAGTGGGCTGGGCTGACGAAGTAAAGGTCCACATGAAGAAAGCCTAGCACGTAACGATAAGATGAGCGCAATGCTATTGCCCGTAGTGGTAAGTTCTTTCCTTTGAATAATTTCCTTTAATAATGATCAGGAAAGAATTATCATAGGCATTTTAAAGATTAGGAAGCAGAGATTCTGAGACAAGCTGAAGAGTTAGCTGGAAGTAATTGCAGATGACTTGGCTGGTGTTGGTGTTCATGCATCCTCTGGTACGCTGTTGGTGGAGGGTGAATTACACAGCCTTTCGGAGAGCACTTTGACAGCGTCTGCTAAAAGTAGGGTAGCTTTTGTAGGGTCCGCTACCCTCAAGGTACTGATTCAGGAGAAACACTTGCGTATGTACCCAAGAGGCAGGAAGAGGGATGTTCACTGAACAGCCCCAAAACTTGGATATGATTCACATGTCTACCAATGATGGAGTATGTCAGTAAATCGTAGCACGTCCTCATTGTGGTATATTTTTCAGCAATTAAACATCATGAGGTAAACCTACATGACTGACGTGCAGTAATCTCTAAAAGAAGAGTGAGTTTTTTAGTGAATGAGAAAAGCTGCAAATCATAAAACCATTATAATACCATTCACTTTTAAAATCCTATGTATGTGTAGGTATATTGGTACATGCATTAAATGCATGGACAAAGGTCTAAACGAAGACAAATCAAACTTTTACCAGTGATTGTCTCTGGGGAGTGGAGGGATATCTATTGGGGAGCGTGTGTGTTTAAAGGAGGATTTACATTTGAATCTATGTATTATTGTCTTTTTTATAAAGAAAACATATCTAGCTACTACCCAAATTCAGGAACTAAAATTTTAAAATATATATGCGACATCAATATTGTAGAACACTATAGGGTCATCAAAATATGCTCTAAAATATATTTATAGATTTGGAAAAAAATTTCCAATTACGTGGGGGGAAAAGTTTGAAAGCAGTATGTACTCTATATATAGCTTTATAAAAGTTAGCATACACATAGGACAAACACACATATACATGAATAAATACTAGGAAAGAAATACACACCAAATATTGGTTATCTCTGGATAACAGGTTATGGGTATTTTTTTGAATTTCCTATTTACATTTGTAGCACTTAGCTTTTGCCACAATAATGGTGTGTAACAAACCACCTCCAAATTCAGTGCCCGAGGATAATGATGGCTTTTTCTTCACTCACAGCCATGCGTCTTTGGTCAGCTGATCCAGGTGGAGCTCAGCGTGGCTGGCTGTGGCTTCAAGCTGGGTCCAGCCTACTCTACGTGTCTCATCTTCCTTGGACTGCGGACCGACCAGTGCAATGTCAGAAGGGCAAGGGAGCCAGTGGAAACACTTGCTCTCTCTTCAGCCTTTGATGTGGAGTTGGTACACTGTCTGTTCTGCCCACAGGGCCAAGCCGAAGCCAATAGGGGAGGGAAATAGACTTCGTTTCTAGTGGAAGGATCTGCAAATTTTTGCAAAGGGCATGGATACAGGTGGTGGTGAAAAGTGGTAACTATAATGCTGGTATATCAAAACTGAAATGGGTTTTCTCATTTCCCCCACTGTGAATGTCTACTACTTATGAAATAAACATCTTACTATTTAGTGGGCAACACTGCAAAAAGATGTGTGACGAAACATGGAGTTGGGAGCCATGGTGCTTTGTTTAGTCCTTGTCTGACTCAGCTCCAATCTACTGGCTTTGTGGGTCATCTCTAATTTCATCCTGCCACTCAAGGTTTCCACCAACATCTTTAGGACATGCCTGTGAATAACTTGTCTTCTGTTTGGACAACCTTGCGGGGCTCATCTTTCCTTATCAAACTCTGTGTCCAGAGAGTTCATGCACCTTGGGAGAATAACTTGGAATGCTACATGATTTTCTGAGTAATATAGAACTATGAGCAAGAATGGCAGGCAGTCACTGTATTCTAAGGTGAGCACACAACAAAGTTACCTGAAGCCCTTTTTGTACTGTTTGGCAAATCTCAAATGAAACAATGAACTGCAAATCGAGTCTTCTGGCTTCACCATGGCTGGCAACAATGGTAGCCAATCATTGCACACAGCAATGACAACAATTTATTATCTCAGGTTTTCTTCCTCCATGTCTTGCTGCACCAAAAGCATCGATTACAGGAATGAGAGCTGATCATAAACCCCAAAATTCACCTACACTGCACTCCTTGCCATCACATCTGCCCACAAAAGAGAATACCACTTTCAGATAATGTGCTTGCGAGAGAAATCACTCCCTGAATTCCCCTCTGCCTCCCCCAAGCTAAACTTCTAGTTCAGTTCCCCTGAGAGAAGCCACTAGACCCTTCCAGGTGTGCAGTAAATCTTCCACCAGCCTATTTTAAACTCCTAAAAGGAAAGGCATTTAACCCCATCCGTGGGGTGTTGGTGTGTGTGTGCGTGCATGCGTGTGTGCGTGCGTGTTGTGTGTGTATGTGTACCCGTGAGACAGAAACTTTTTTATGATACAAATATTTATGGATTTTTTAACCTTGCCCTGTAATCTTAGACATGTCTTGGCCAAACTATCGTCTAACTGCTTTAATCTTTTCTTTGTAAATCACTCGATGTCTCTTCCTTTTCCATTCAAATCTATCATCTTTTCCTTTTTTCTCAGGTGCCCAAAGTGGAGTGTAGAATTGTCTAGATCTACTCCCAGATTATGTCAGGGTTCCACATAGTTTAGTCTCTATCAGAAATGGGCCTGAAAGCTTTAACGGCAGGGGCCTTTCTCCTGAGACTTTAGACTGAAGTGCTCATTTAACGCAAAAGAGACATTTCCATCCCTAGTGGTCAAGCAAAAACCATAAAATCCCTTCAGGCTTTTGCACACAGAGGCTTCGCTCGTTTTAACGCCTGGGGAACCTGTCTGAGGCAGCTGGAGCATGAGGGACTTTGTCCCTGTGGTTGATGGGGGAGAGAGCCCGTGACAAAGGCTCCAGATTTTTCCGTTTCTCTGTCCCCATATTTGTCCACAGGTGATTTACTCACATAATTCACAAAGGTTCACATCTTATTAACTGCATGTCTATACCTCACCTTAAAATATGTAGGAGAGGGAACCACTTTTGGAAAATGCGCTTGGGACAGAAATCACATACCCCGCTGCCCCTACCTGCCCTCCACCTCCCTAAGCTAAGCTTCGGTTCACATGTTGTAGTTCAGTTCCCCTGACAGGATCCACTGAGCCCTTTCAGATGCGCAAGCTGTGCCCATCCCCAGCTGCCACCCCATCTCTCTTTGCCGGTGTTTCAGCCGAGCCCTGGGTGTGTTTCTCTGAGGCAGGAACAAGATTCTCAAAGAAACTCAATTGCTCGGTTTATGGTCATGCTCAGTCAGTTCTGAATTAGTATCCTTTTCAGAATTGTTCAAGGGGGTCAAATAGCAGAGGCAGGAACAGGCTGCAAGAACCTCCAAGGTAGCTTGAGGAGGACCCATCAGGGGACCTTCCAGGATGGGAAGTGATTATGTCAAAAAGAATGAATGAACCTTACCTGATCTGGTGCTTCTTAACAACACAGAGCTAAATGCTTTCTGGAATCTTAAAAATGAATTGAGGGGCTTCCCTGGTGGCTCAGTGGTTGAGAGTCCGCCTGCTTATGCAGGGGACGCGGGTTCGTGCCCCGGTCCGGGAAGATCCTACATGCCGCGGAGCGGCTGGGCCCGTGAGCCATGGCTACTGAGTCTGCACGTCCGGAGCCTGTGCTCCGCAACGGGAGAGGCCACAACAGGGAGAGGCCCGCGTACTGCAAAAAAAAAAAAAAAAAAAAAAAAGAATTGAGAAAGTCTAGGAGAGGCCAATGTTTCAGAAAGTACATTTGGAGCTCTGCAACAAGTCACCTAGAGCAAGTCCTCTGGTTCTCTGCTATTGGAAGACATCATTTTGGGAGTTTCGACTTTTTTCCCACAATAGTTAATGTCAATAAAGAGAGCTCAGAAAGTTATTTAATTACTCCTATGACAGTTAAAGCTAAGGAAAAAGTTCCATAAAGCAGAAAATGCAAAAACGTGCTCTATTTGAAGAGGAAGCATTGGTAAAAAACAACGAAGTGGTAATTGACTAAAAGGGTCCACCTTCCTGGGCTGGGATTGTGGAGTAAACACACCACAACCACCACCCTACCCAGGCTGGGCACAGGGTACATCAGGTGCTTTGGAGATGGCATAACTACAATGCTGGTAAAATTTAGATTTCATACGGGCAAGAAATGGGCCAGTTCACAGTATTTCTGAAGGATTAGGACTTAGGAATGAAGATGGGAGGGGGCGGGAATCTGCTAGTCCCTCCCAATGTTTCAGACCAGGAGGTTTCCTGGGCAAGCAATAGATATTTATTTCTGAGTCTCATCTTTGGCCCAGTAGTCATTTTCATCACCTGTTTGAGGCCAGTTTCAGGCAAGGAAAGACTCGTGGGATTTAGAGCCGAGCATTTCTGAAAAAGTGCTCTGAGGAATACACGTTCTATGGAATTGTCATTGAATGTAATAGAGATTCTGTGCTCATAGAGACTTGGAAAATATGATTTAAACAACCTTAAAAGCTCTCCTTGGGCTTCCCTGGTGGCGCAGTGGTTGAGAATCTGCCTGCCGATGCAGGGGACACAGGTTCATGCCCCGGTCCGGGAAGATCCCACATGCCGCGGAGCGGCTGGGCCCGTGAGCCATGGCCGCTGAGCCTGCGCGTCCGGAGCTTGTGCTCCGCAACGGGAGAGGCCACAACAGTGAGAGGCCCGCGTACTGCAAAAAAAAAAAAAAGCTTTCCTTGCTGCATTGTTTCTCAGAGCCTTTTAAATTCTGAGGTGCCCTGTGAACCTCCAGGCAAAAGTGGGGCTGGGGTATGGGGCTTGGCTGGAGAGAGTATAGTGTATACACTGCTTCAAGAACTTACCTCATCATAAAACCCCCTTCTGCTTTCCTCTCCTAGAAAATCTTTTAGACCTGGTGCTCCGTGAAATATTTTGTGACCCACACTGTTCACGTGGGAAAAGCCCAAGACTGGGAATTAGTTTCTCAGGGTTCCAGTTGTGGCTGCTTATCTTTGGGCATTTATGTCACCTCTCTGAGCCTCAGTTTTCTCATCTGCAGTAAGAGTGAGTTAAGTCCTAATGGTTCTAGAACCCTGTGCTTCCTTTATCTCTTTCTGACCCAAAATGTATTCTGAGGACTCCATTAAGGGAGAGTCAGCTCACCACCAGTTGAAGACCTCACAGGATGAACAAATAGTGGTAGCCCACTACCACTTCTGTGGCTTCCCTAGGTATTTATAGAACCAAGGAGGTTTGCATTAAACCAACACACCACTAGCTGAGCCTTCCTGCAAAGAACGGTTTATACTGCTGAATGCCCTCTTAACAGATTACTTACAAAGGACATGAATCACACTTCAAGTCCATTGCAAAACTCATCACATTTTCCACCAGGGCCGAGGAGAATCTTCAGTGTGGAGGGAGATATGGTCATTTACCCTGGGGCTGTTTGTCAGAATGATAAAGAAACTATTCTAGGGCAGATAGGACCTCATAAAATAGCTGCCTGTCAGAGGCTTTCTGGTGACTTTGATGTTCTGCAGGGGAAAACCGTCACAAGCGAGGGTGGGCCAGCCTAAGTCCAAGTTGAACTGGAAGGCAGTTCTTCTCATTCATTCAACAACTCTTTATTTAGCACTAACTAGGTACCAGGCTCGCTCATGTGCAAGATCGTCATCATCAACAGAGGCTTCCTTTCATAACACTCTTGCCAAAACTGGGTATTACCCTTTAAAACTCTTTGCTAATTTTGGAAGTGAAAAATATTTCACTGTGGTTTTTATTTTGAATTTCTGATTCTTGACATTTTACAATTTTTTAAAATTAATTGTGTTTTCTTGTCTTATGAATTTTCCGCTTACACTTTAGGATCTTAGTCCGAGTGGAAGGAATAAATGCCAGGAGAATACCTAATAATCCATGAGCATAGGAACGATGTCAGAACTGTGGGGTAGATGATAGGGGATGCAATGTGTGTGAGCGACACTAAGTACCCCCCAGAGGCCAGGCACAGCCCTGGATCTTCTCTCTGCCCAGCCGTTGTGCGAGCTGTGACCACCTCGTACCAGTTGCCCCTCTGCCTCTATGAGCCCCTCATGACCTCTCGGGGTGGTTGGTCTTCTGGACTGGGTTGGAGTCCGGGACGCTTGCAGGGCAAACTATATTCTGTTTCTGCAGAGGTGGGATACACCTAATACCCAACAACTTTATTTAGGTATTGGAAATTTTTTCCCCCTTATTTGTCTTCTCTTCCTCATGTCCTAACGTGGATTTAGAATCCTTATGGGAAAGGAGCGATGTAAACAGCCCATCTGTTTGACAGAGCAGAGTGCATGCTTGAATGACTTCCCCAAGGAAACCAGATCCTCAGCAAACTTGGAAGCCAGTCTCTTTGCCTCATTTTATTCTTCCCGTGTCCTTTATGTCCCACACGAGGCATACTCCCACGTGGTGTCACAAGGTTTACACAGCCGCAGCTCATGTGGAAAGCCTCAGGGGCCCAGGGGATCTGGATGGACCGTCAACTTCCTAATGGTGACGTTCTCCTCAGCTACTTGGACCCCATCCCACCAACCTATTTTTTTCTCCTGCTTAAAAAAAAAGAGTTGAGGCTACAGTGAGCCCTTTGCTTGGCCTGAAGACAAAGGAGCCTCCCAGTTTCTTTCTCCCCCTACTCCCAGCATGAACCAGTGAGTTCATCATTTGGCTGGCCTCCTCTTAGTGATGGGACAGTCACAGACTTAGGGTGATTTCTGTGCAGATGTAAGACATCCAACACATCCTTTTGATGAATGAGGACCGAGGACGTTCTAAGGCTGGAAAAGTTAGGAGAGTCCAGCTTGTGAGGCATGGTGCAAAGTGCAGTTTGCTTGGGGTTGAACAGACAGTCCCCCAGATGTTGTTTCGTTCACTGTTTGGGTTGACCATAGCATTATTCACGCTGCTCTTTTCTTCTTCTCATCACTCATGACTGAGGATAAGAAATGGTAGAAGTTTGAAAAACAAAACTGAGGTTTGGGCCAATGTCCCAAACTTTCCTTTCTTTACATCTCTCTATTTATTTATTTATTTTTTGTGGTACGCAGGCCCCTCACTGCTGTGGCCTCTCCCGTTGCGGAGCACAGGCTCCGGACGCGCAGGCTCAGCGGCCATGGCTCATGGGCCCAGCCGCTCCGCGGCATATGGGATCCTCGCGGACCGGGGCACGAGCCCGTGTCCCCTGCATCGGTAGGCAAACTGTCAACCACTGTGCCACCAGGGAAGCCCCTACATCTCTCTTTATTTAAGGAAGTGTTAGTCAACTCGTGGACCCTGACTTGGCTGCCTTTGGAAGAGTGCCATGCTTACTGTTCACACAGCAGAGGAGCATGGATGGAAAGATGAATGTGCGAAGAGAGAAGCAACAGGTCCAGAGAGCTGCCCCTCAAGGTCGACTCTGCCAATCTCAGGCTCTTGACCATGGTGCTTTACTACATACCAGTTGTGTGGCCTCAGACAAGTACCGCATTATTCTGATGTTAGTATGGGAGTAATTATTGTCCTTATCCCATAGAGTTGCTGAAGGATTGAATGAGTTAATACATGTAAAAAATGCAGAACACCATCTGCTTATGTAATAAGGGTTCAATAATGTTAGCCATTAAATAATCAGAGTGGCTCCAATAAACTGCAAATGGAAGCCTCTGGTGTCCCCAAAGGAGAGGAGGATATTCACTGAGAAAGTGATTCATGGTCCCATGAACTACTGCTTTTGGAATTACTGAGCAGCTGCAGCAGACAGCATGTTGCTTCACCCTCCTTTATGCCTTAATCTCCTAGTAGATAAAACAAGTTTAAAGTACTGTACCTCTGCCCATCTCCTTGGTTTTCCACAAAAATAAAATAATTTTTGCAAAGCACTTTGGCTAGAAAAATGCAAGTGGTCATCATTGTGGTTTTCTTTTCAGCCGTGAAGGAGCTCAGATTTTTTTCCCTGTCACCAGCACAAGTGAAATGGACTATTTTTTCTTTCTTTTACTGTCCTTTTTTAAAAAGTAGCCTTACAACGTTTGGAAGTGAGAGAGTTGCCTTTAGGGTTTATTGTGTTAAGCGAGATCACGCAGTCATTCACTCATCACTGCAGCCTGTGTCCCAGAAGGTCCCAACACAGAGACGGTAAGCAGGCAGTAAGAATACAACACAAAGGAACATGTGAAATCTTTGTCCAAATGATAGCAGAAAACACAGTAGGTAAAAAAAAATGGCCTACCTGGGAAAAAAGAAACTAAATAGACACAAAATACTGGAGTGGCTGCCTGGGGAAGTCAGATTGCCTCTAAGGAACAGGGAAAAGAAAATTGCAATTCACTGTGAACTTATGCAGTAGCCATGGTCTTCATCTTCTAATCATATCTGCTAAAATTTATTGGCTATTATCTGTGCTCTACACACTCTCCTCAGGGGTCTACAGTGTCTTATCTCTTTTAATCCTCATTAATAACCCAACGGGGTAGGTAAATTATTCCTTCCATTTTACAGTTGAGCAAACAGAAGCCCCAAGAACTTTCTACCAATGATAGCTAATAAGTGGCAGAGCCAGGATTTAATCCAGATCTATGTGATTCTAAAGCTCACACTTAGAACCATGGTGCTATCCACCGCACACATCAGTGAGTGGTACATCCCACTAGCCTCTGGGGCACCCATATTGGGAAGGTAATAAAAATGTGTCCCTCCAAAGGAGGTCATCAGCTATAAGAGAAATCGGGACACATCAGATTTTATACTACAGTTGCTCTAGATCTTCATTTCAGTCTTGAGTTTGTGAACCAATGCCTTTAAGGAAGAGACACCAACAGAGGAAAAGTATATCCTGGGCCCAGTTATTTCCATGGTAAGTGATCTAAAATGTGAGCCCACAACGAGCTATGCATCACTGCTCCTCAGCAAACCGTAGTAATAATGGCAACTGATAAAATCAAAGGCATGTGTACCAATGTGATTCCTCGAGTGTTATACTTCCCAGGGAGAACCCAGCATATCTATTGCTCTAACTCAATAGAAATCAGACTCCTGGTATTTCTAGTGGGCAGTGCTGGATAGCTACTTTTTAAGAAGTCTGGAATAATCTTACATACTTTGGTGACTATGTGATTGACAGATAATTTACTTCCTATTCATCAACATCCTCAATGAAGGAAAATGTTGGAGTGATTAATATGATGATTTAAAGGGGGAGTGAAGGAAGAAAATCAGTCTGGGAACTTGGTATTTGGATAATTTATGGGCAGTATGGCATGGAAAATGCTACATCAGTTTTCGAGCAAGTACGAGTTATGTGCCTCAATAAGGAGCTTATAAATAAACATGAAGGTCTAGCAATCCTGAGCTTCAGAATTAATCTCATCTGAAGCAATAAGGGACTCTGTTTCAAAGACGGAAATCTAGGGCAGAATGCCCAGCTCAGTAGACAATCTGAGGAGGGGAAAGCTTTTGGAGAAATTAAAAACCTCTCCTACTAGTTATTTTTATTTTTAAGCTTTAACATAAGAGTACCAAAGTTCTTCACATGTAATCTACAAGAATTTAAGATAGATTAATTCTTATGGTGAAAAGGGCTTTAAAATCCATCTAGTCCAACCTGTCCTCACTTTATAAGGTGAAAAAGAGAGAGCCCAGGGAGCTGAATAGACTTATACAGTTGCATGTCCAGCCAGCCTTCATTTCTATTCACTAGATTTAAAAAATAATCATCATTTAATAATCTTTCTGATTATAAAAGTGACAAACACTCATTGGAGCAAAGTGAGAAAAAAATAAACCCTCACAATTCTACCACTCAAATTATCGTTCCATGAATATTTTGGTGTTTTTCCACCCATCCTTCTTTTCTATACATTTACATTGAGTTTGTATTTTATTAAAATGGGATCATATCATCCTTTTTTAATTTAGGATTTTGCTTTGGAGAGTTTTACTAAATAGCTTTATTGCTTTTTTATAACTATAAAAGTAACACATGTTTATTGTAAAACTTTCAGACAGCACAGAAATTATAAAGAAGAAAATAAAAATCACCTGGAACTCCAGCAGCCAAAGATGAAAACTGATGATGTTAATCTATTTTCTTCCAGAGTATTTTCTATGGTACCCTTGTCACCCGAATGTCTCCACGTCTCACCAACTTAAGGGTTCATATGAAGACTCTTAAAAATGGGCATATTCATTGGCTCATCCCAGCCAGCTGAAGCCTGCGGGATCTCCAGTGCTGCCTCAATCTCTCCCCCAATCATTTCTGGGGTACCTGGGGTAGCTCAGGGTCCCCCATACTCGCCCTCTCCTGTTTTGCTCTGTGACATACCCTGATCACAGAGCCTTGAGGGAGGCACATGGTCACCCCAGCAGGAGCCTCTGGGAGAGGAGCCTGGCTTCCTTGTCCAGCGTGCTATTGGAGAGGAGCCTGGCTTCCTTGTCCAGCGTGCTATCTCCTGGGACCTTGAGTCTGCAAAATATTCATGGTGTCCAGAGACCCTGTAGCCTCCCCAGGCCTCCATATGGCCTGCTCAGTAGGCAACACAAACCCTCCCTCTCCAGCCATGCTTTTTAGGTTCTACATTCCTGTCTCTTTGAGGGAGGCCAGTGTGCTTAAAACCAGTTGTTGTTCTCCCAACAACTCCAGTCCTAATGCAAATTAACTCAGGCAAATTAATGACTGAAGACCTCCTGGCTTTAACCACATTTAGCTCCCCCTGTGATCTATTTTGGGTTGCATTTTGGATATTTTGAATAAATATTTCAATGTGGTATGAGGTATGGATGAAAGTTCATTTTTTTTCGCATATGGATCTCTAATTGTTCCATTGCATTTATTGAAAATACTATCCTTTCTCCACTGAATTGCCTTTGCATCTTTGTCAAAAATCACTTGTCTTGTTATGTGGGTGTCTATTTCTTAACTCTGTTCTGCCCCCTTGATCATTTGTCCTTCAGATCCCAATCTGACACTGTGATGATTAGTCACCCTCATAATAAGGCTTGAAATGGGTAGTGTAAGTCCTCTAAGTTTGTTATTCTTTTTCAAGGTTGTTTAGACTATTCTAGGTCCTTTATGTTTCTATGTGAATTTGAGAATCAGTTTGTTAATTTTTACAAAAACAGTGCTGGGATTTAATTGGGATTGTGTTGAATCTTCAGTTCAATGTGGGGAGTATTGACATGTTAATATTAAATCTTATGACTCATGAGTGTGATAGCTCTCTCCATTTATTTAGATCTTTAATTTATCTCAGCAGTATTTTGTATTGTCTCATCTGTTCTTGGTTCCCCCTTTCCTCTTTGTTATGTCTTATTTTAGATTAATGAAATATTTTTAATGATGCTATTTTATCTCCTCTGGCTTAGTAATTAAAACCTTTTGTTATTTAAGTGGTTGCTTCGGGCATGTAGTATACATCTATAACTTACCACACTCTAGTTGGTAGTATATAGTTGTATTAAGTGACTTCACATGCAGTATAAGTGATATTATGTGACTTCAGGTGATATTAGATGATTTCACATGTAGTTCAAGAATCTTACACTAGAATACTTTCATTTCCTCTCTCTCAACTTTTGTGGTATTAGTGTCATACAACTTAACTTGTACATCTGCTACAACCCAACACTTCATTGTTACTATTTTTGTTTAAACTGTGAATTATCATTTAAACATACTTTATTAATAAGAAAATCATCTTATATATTTACCTATGCAGTTACCATTTCTGGTTCTCTTGTTTCCTTTGTGGAGAGCCGTATCTGATATCATTTTCCTTTTCTCTGATTGACATCCTTTAATATTTCTTTTGATGGAGATTTAATGGTGATGAATTCTTTCAGATTTTGTATGTCTGAAAAAGCATGTATCTTGACTTGGCTTTTCAAAGATATTTTCCCTCAATATAGAATTTGAGGTTGACAGTTTTGTTTCTTTTAGTATCTAAAAGATGTTGCTCCACTATTCTGTTTTGCTATGAGAAAACTGATGTCATCTTTATTTTTGTTGTTCTATAAACATGTCCTTTTTCTCTTGCCGTTTTGAAGATTTTTCTCTTTATCACTAGTTTTGATTACTTGTGCTCACTTAACTCTTGGGCTTGAGGTCTGTCAAGCTTCTTGGTATTTGGGGTTTATAATCTTTGGTAAAATTTTGGTCATTATTTCTTCAAACCTTTTTTTTCTGCCCTCCCCCCTTGGGGGACTCTGATTATACCTATATCAGGTTACTTGAAGTCCTACACCTCACTGATGCTTTGTTCATTTTTTAAGAAGTTATTTTCTTTAGATAGTTTCTATTGCTATATCTTCAAATTCACCGATTTTTTCTTCTGCAATGTCTAATCTGTCATTAATACCATTAAGTGTTTTTTTCACTTCACATAAGTTTCATCTTCAGAAGTTTCTTTTAAAAATCTTTCAATACCTCAATTTTTCTTTTCAAAGCTGAAAAGAAAAATAAAAATCTCCAGTGTCTTAATTTTTGAACATATGGAATACAGTTATGATAACTTTCATGTTTTTGCCTGATAATGCTAACATATCTGTCAGTTCTCATTCAGTTTTGTTTTTTTTTTTTGCGGTATGCGGGCCTCTCACTGTTGTGGCCTCTCCCATTGCGGAGCACAGGCTCCGGATGAGCAGGCTTAGCGGCCATGGCTCACGGGCCCAGCCGCTCCGCGGCGTGTGGGATCTTCCCGGACCGGGGCACGAACCCGCATCCCCTGCATCGGCAGGCGGACTCTCAACCACTGCGCCACCAGAGAAGCCCTCTCATTCAGTTTTGATTGATTACCCACCTCATTATAGGTCATGATTTCCTGCTTCTTTGTATGACAGCTACTTTTTTTTTATTATATTCCAGACATTGTGAATTTTACTTAGTTGGGTACTGGATATTTTTTTATCCCTATCAATATTCATGAGCTTTGTTCTGGAATGCAGTTAAGTTGATCAGAAATAGTTTGGTCCATTTTAGTATCTTTTTTAGTCTTGCTTTTAAGATTTGTTAGGCAAGACTGGAGTTGTACTTTGTCTAGGGCTTATTCCCCACCACTGAAGCAAGAGCCTTCCGTGTATCTGTCTAATGAACTGCGAGGTTTTCCAGTCTGCCTATAGGAACATGCCCTGCATCCAGCCCTGTGTGAGTGCTGGGCACTGTTGCCTGTAATCCTGTTAACTGGTCTTTGCCCGTCCATGGGTAGTTTTTCACATGTGGCATGTGCTGATCACTGTAAGGGAGACTCAGCAGAGCTCTCTGTGAAGCTCTTTCCTCCCCAGTACTTTGTTCTAAGAACTCTAGTTGCCTTGGTCTCCCCAGATTCTCAGCCCCCTCTCCTCAACTCAGGGAACCTTCTGGGATCCACCAGGGAATACTCCCCCTGCTCCATGGTCTGGGAACTCACTAGGGAGTAAGATGAAGCAATTTTATAGGGCTCACCCCATTTGTTTTCTGTCTTACAGGGAGTATCTTGAAAACCACTGTTTAATATATTTTTTGTCTAGTTTTTTCTAATTCTCTTTGGTCATTTCAGGCAGGAGAGTAAACCTGGTACCTTTTACTTCATCTTGGCTGGAAGCAGAAAGTGCATTCATATTTACAGATTTTTTTGTCATTTATACATTTTTTGCATACATATTGCCAAATCGCTCTCCAGTAACATCAGACTATAAGTGGCAAAGCAGTTGAACCAAGTTTATGTACCTTCAATAACCATTCTTTTATTCAAAATGCGTCAATTTTGTAAGTGGCATATATTATGCTGTCACATGCCATTCTTTTAATCACTACTGGAATATACTGTACTTTCTTTATTAGCCACTTGCATTTCCTCTTCGGTGGGTTTGACTGTTCATGATCTTTATCTTATTTTCATTAGTTTCAAGGACCACTCACAGGATCTGAGTCAACACCAAGGGCAGAGAGGCCAAACACTTCAGATTCCTGTTCCAGAAAGTTGCTCTGTGTGCAGAGAGGCTGTGGAACAAGAGGCTGGGTGGAGTAGGATGGAGAAGCTAAGCCAAGGTGCTTTGAAAGCCAGAGAGAGCCTTTTACCTCACCCAGAACATTAACCAGATCTTTGTTAGCAGCAAACAGAAGTGTAAGCAAGCTCTAAGAACCAAACTCTGTTCACAGTTGCTTCAACAGTGAGCTGCCTTGTGTGTTTGCAGGTGGTACCCAGAGATCTGGAATTACTGTCAACCTTGTAGAAATGACTTCGGGCGGGGGTAGGGGGAGGTGGTGGTTGGCCAATAGAGCTGTATTGGTCAGGTCTGAGATCAGTCAGCCCGGTCTGTAATGTCTACATAGGCTGAATAATACTCCCTATTTATAATAAAGTTTTGCTCCTCTTTGGCCCATTTCATGAAAAAAAAGTTCATAATTTAGTTGATTTCCCTTATCATCTTGCTTCAGCAGCAGGTAATAGATCAAAGGTAAGTGAGAAAGTGTTATCTGAAACTCCAGGTTTAACTCAGCAAACTTCGAAAGTTCTTTTTAATGCCCTACATGTCTTTGATTACACTGGTCTCATACAAGCATGTGCAAGAATGTGTTATTTTAATCATGGCAATCTCCAAATGAATAAATTTTTTGAATGAAACTGACAGTTACGTTTCATCTGGCAGGTCAAGTTGTAATTATCTACAGATTGTCCAAGATCAACCATCTCAACCATCTTTAAATAAATAACCTGGGTACCAAATTAAAAAGAGTCATACGTAAATTTATGCATGCAAACATGTTCGCACATATCCCAGGGCCATTATTAATTTGTGCAGTTACCATGAAGAACTAGGAGATGTTCAAGGTTGTTCCGGCAATTCATTTGTGTATTAGACGGCTAGGGCTGCCACAACAAAATACCACAGATTGGGTGGCTTAAACAACAGACATTTATTTTCTTACCGTTCTGGAGTCTGGAAGTCAAGCAACATCAAGGTGCTGGCAGGATTGGTTTCTGGTGAGACATCTCTTCCTGGCTTGCAGATGGCCGCCTTCTTGCTGTGTCCTCAAGTGGCCTTTTCTCTGTGTGTGTGCCTCCCTGGTGACACTTCCTCTTCTTATGAGGGCATTAGTCATATTGGATTAAGACTCCACACTTATGACCTCATTTAAGCAAAATTACCTCTTTAAACGTCCTATCTCAAAACAAAGCCACGTTGGGTATTGGGACTTCAACGTATGAACTAGGTGGGATGGGGTGGGTAAAAATTCAGTCCTTAATAATTTGCAAGGGAGCTCCTGTGCTTTTGGGGAGGTGGAAGAAATACAGAAGAATTTAGGCTTAGTTTCAGGCCTCATGATGTTTCTGAAGAATACTCCTAAAAAGGTGTGAAGGGCCTGCTATTCAACCCCTGGATGTAAGAGTGGTAGTGGGTTTGGGGGGAGTATTATTTTTGGGAAAAAGAGAACTCACCAAGATATAGGGAAGGGACAATGAATCAGGGTCTGCTCTAGAGATATTAGGAAATATTAAGATTTTATTTACTATCTGAGGGCAACTCTAGGGAGCTTTATATGATGTACATGAGATTCTTAATTATTGAATCCTGTAGGTTATATTACAATACGAGGTTTACTAGGAAGACAAATGTCATCACAGCATGGAAATATCCACTAAAAGCTAACCAATTAAAAAATTGGTGACCACTCAAACCTCACTTTCTGCTTAACCCTGGTATTTATTCAGTGGGGTGCTGGAGCTGGCTCCTACAGGCTCTCAGAAGCAGTGTACACGTGTCTTCTCAACTCCTCATTCAGTGACATCACATGGGTCACTTGGAATTGACCATGGTGCAGTATCTGTACTAGGCAATTGGAAAACACTCTAAATCAGAGCTCTTTGTTTTTCTAAGAACTGGTTGTTCAAGATTTACCAGTAAATCATTGGATTGATTCATGCCCTTTGAATCAATATCATTGCTGGACCACTTATTGCCTATTGTTCAAAATAAAAATTCAGTGTAAATAAAAGGCAGAGTGAAACTCAATATCCAGCAAAGGATGTTAGATTTGATGACATTGCTGGAAGTGATGTTGTGCTACTATCCGCAACACACACACAGCCATGGACAAATAAAGATGGGAGAGAGTTTAGTCAGTTAGCAACTAAAGAAGGAAAATGAACAAAGAGTTACATATCAAAATATAACAGAGACCCTAGTGAAAAACGATAAAATCTTGATTATTTTTTTCAAAAGTATTTTTTTTTTACTTGAGGCACAACAGTCCAATCTGAAATTGCAACGTCCTCATAGATGTTGTCAGTGTTTTGAGAAATTTCATCTCCCAATACTATTTCAAAAAAATAGTGCCTACTTAAACATATTCTAAATTTTTTAATAAAAGAAATTATTTTAAGAATTTAAATTTTATTTTTAACATAAAATTCAAGTGAAGTTTTCTTTGTCATTTATATTTTAAGTGAATTTACCTAAAGGATTCTTTCTCCAGCTTCAATTAGGTTCAGGGAATGAAAACATTAAATACTTGAAAATGGTCATCGACTAACTCCGAGGTGAAATGCCCTGGCTGGCAAACTTTGCTGGGCCCAGGATCACATAGGGACCTTGTTAAAAATGAGAATCTAATTCAGTAGACTTTGGGGGAAAACAAGGGACAGAGACTATGAATCTGCATTTTAAACAAACCACCTAAAGGATTCTGATGCAGGTGTTCCATGGACCACATTTTAAGAAGCACTGAAATAAGTTAGAGCAATGCTCAGGCTACTAGTCTACTATTGGAAACATAGTTTTCTGAGGTTTAAATGATGTATATGTGCATAGATTATTTAAATGATCATAGTTAAAATATGCTATGTATTTTTCCCACTGAAAGAGTTATCTAAAAATCATCCCATGTTGAACTGAGTGCTACCAATAAAATGTTCAAAACTAGGAAGCAAGGAATGTAATGGATGACCAAGCAATAGCAATTATGATTCTCTCCTACTGGTAGGGTGCAGCACCCTTTAGGAGTTACCTTAAAAAATTATGTCATAAGTCCCCAAATTGATGGGTGTATAGTTTATATTATTCCTGTAATAATTTCTATTTCACATTATACTTTTCTCTTTTTTAAAATAACTCATGGCTCAAAAGCAATACAAGCTTTTCTCTAACATTAGAGTCAGGCTTAATGTTTTAAGACTTAGAGAGAAAAGACCATAATAGGGTTGCCAGGTGCTGTTCAGATCTTGCGACAACCAAGAAAATTACAAAGACATGAAAACAAGAAGAGAAGCATTGTGTTGATAGTAAACACACTGTTACAGAGCAATAGATAACGGTGAAATCAGTCTAAAAATGTGGATTTACTGATCTGTTGAAGCATGTTGGCTTCATTTTTAGTGTAGTGACACCTAATGATGAAGAGACCCGTCAGGATGAAGCAGTGGCAGAGGGGCTGGGTTTGGTGGGAGTTAAAGGAGAAGGCTTCGTAGGTTCTGAAGATAAAAAGTAAACCTCTATGATGCCTTTTGGTCGTGTTTCTGCTCATTGTTATGGGGATATCGTATGATTTCTGTTGGAATTCAATTCGTTTGTTGCCTTCTGTATACTAATTTTCTGTGAACTACTTGATTTAACTGCCCAAATAACTATGATATTGACATTCCTTCCAATGCAGTAATCTGCTCCTGTATTTTGTTCTAGTGTCTAGTGGGATGTTTGTTTAGCTACATGTGCTGTGAATCCCTGTATAGAAATTCATTCAGATTTATGTTGTTCCTTGCTTTGTGCCCATTTTTATTGATATATTTCGTCTGTCTGTATAGACTATGCAGACATTTATTCTAATGTATTTCATGTTGTAACTCACTTATTGGTACCAACATTTCATAAAATACAGTCTTATTAAAAAAAAGAATATGGTCATTGAGCATTCATCCATTCATCTATCCATCCATCCATTTATTCCTCAAACAGTAATTGAGTATCTCCTATGTATTAGACACTAAAGTGTCTAGGAACCTGACAAGGTCTTGGTCACTTTGGGGTAAGTAGCGCCCATCAGAGTCATTCAGCATTGGCTCAAAATGGCTGGCCTTTATGCCTCCCCAGGAAGGATGGTGACCTCGGGGGAGGGGGTCTCAATGCAACTGAGGTAGCCCCTGGACTTGCTGAAGCTGGAGGCTAGACCACACTCCTCCAGCTAGGCAGCACGCTTCTCCTTGAAGAGAGATTGGGGCAGTGTATCTCCGTAAGTACCATAGGCTAAAGGGTTCATCTTATCACTTTTGGGAACTGGGAGCCTTGGTTCAGAGTCTGGCTCTGACAGTGGTGGTTTTCTTAACCTCTTAGTTTCCTCGTCTGTAAAGCATGTGTGTGTCTGTGGTAAAGGCTAATAATAGTACCTAGCTAGTGAAGTTATGGTGAAGATTAAAAGAGATAATACTCATTAGAGGGCCTGGCACATGCAAGACGTTCAGTAGACGCTAGTCATTATTCAAGACATCATATGCTTTGAAAATTTGAATGTTCTACATTGAATGATTGAGAACCCATAATACCCAAAACATTTTATGGCACATTGCATTTCCTTCTTATGGAATCAAAAACATAAATATTGGGACTTCCCTGATGGCGCAGTGGTTAAGAATCCACCTGCCAACGCAGGGGACATGGTTTCAAGCCCTGGTCCGGGAAGATCCCACATGGCGTGGAGCAACTAAGCCCGTGCGCCACAACTACTGAGCCTGTGCTCTAGAGTCCGTGAGCTGCAACTACTGAGCCTGCATGTCACAACTACTGAAGCCCGCATGCCTAGAGCCCGTGCTCCACAACAAGAGAAGCCACCGCAATGAGAAGCCCGTGCACCGCAGCAAAGAGTAGCCCCTGATCGCCGCAACTAGAGAAAGCCTGCGCGCAGCAACGAAGACCCAACACAGCCAAAAATAAATAAATAAAATTTAAAAATTAAAAAAAAACCTAAGTATTGATTCTACTTGACACAGTTTACATTGATTGACTTCTGTTACAACAGCAGGAAGAGAAATAAAAGATTATTGTGATTAATTTTGGAAATACACTAGAAGTTCATGCATGTATTTGTAAACGCCTTTCTTAAACAGAAAGTCAGAACGACAAACTTAAAAGTGAAAAAGTAACTTCAAGCTGATCATAGTTCCCTAAATTCACTTCATTCTCTTCCTTTATCAGCCCCTGAAAAGAAGGGCACGAATCCCCTGTCCTCTGAACTCATCTGCTTCATGGAGGTTCGTCCAAGTGTATGCTGCCTGCATGGTTCTCTGGGCATTCCCCGTAAAGTTCTCTCTCTCCCCTGTCTATATAAGATGTTTCTTATGGCCTGAAACTGTTCATCGTCTTATGGAAGTGTATACATACATTTTGTCAGTTAAGATACAGGAACAGAAACAATGGAAACGCATGATTTAGATGCATCAGGGACTGATGTATTCCCACACCAAAGGAGCACAGATGGCCATAATTTTCTGAAGCTAAGGTACTCAATATTTCTCTTCAAATCCATCCTATTTGGATTCCAACGTTTGGTTCACTAGCAAATTCTGTAAACCCATACCACCAAATCAGCCACCTGTGGTAGGAGGCCGACTAACACTCCATGGCCGAGATCGTTTCTTCTTCAGCATTTAAATCGACTTCTCACTGGATAGCAGATTCCTATAAGCGTCTCTTCAAGGAAGCAACTTCTCTTTCCCCATGTACACAAGCATCTTGTCTCCTGACTACAGGTCTGAAGCTGTGGGAGCTGAGAGATCCAGGCTTGAAGCCTTGACCAGCTGATCATGCCTGGACCCAGGCACCCCAGCACTGCCCGAATCAGCCACATGGCAGGAGCAGGAAGGGGGCCCACGGGAGTGGTGGGTGGCAGGCAGCAGAAGTCCCAGGCACTCACAAGCGTAATTACGAGACATCTATGTCTCATTAACGGCGTCGTGATAGTACCCATTAAATCTTGTAAAAAGTGAATTAGCATTCAAGAGACATTGTCCAACATCCTGATGGTGGGAAATGCTTTTCATCTTGTGTGTGCTGGCTAGTGCATTTCTTCTCCTTTCTCCTGATGCGATTCTGCCTCCTTTGCAGCAGCTCAGAACTTCGCCACCTCCTGCCTCAATACACAGGCTTTTGCAACACAGCCTCCTTGTGAAGGTCAAAGCCTCTTGCCACCTGCTGCACCACACAGAGCTGAAGTTCCGTCTCTCCTGTCGTCCCCAAGCTGAGGATGCCCCAGGGGCTCATAGACTTCCCAGCAAAGTGAAGTTATCCTAGTTTCCCCAAACTGTCTCATCCTTTCCATATCCCTGCTGATTTTTGAATGTACAAGAGTACTTCTGAAGAGGCATTTTGAAGTCTAATTTAAAGACTAATTATGAATACCTTGGGATGTGCACTGTTAGGAAATAAACGACCTTACAGACCTGGGGGAAAACCTTCTGCTTTACTCAGTGCCCCTGGGCACATGTTAGTGGGTTTCCTGGGCTTCTCACCATACAGAATTGTTTGAAAAGGGAGGTTCTGCCCAGGTGATCATTGCATAGGCTGTGAGTGTGGTGGAAACTGGCTCCAGAAAGGCCTCTCGCAAGATGTTCTGGCTCTAGCAGCTACAGTTTTGCACCTCCTCTCTCTGACCTTGAAGCAGATGAGCTAAAGGCGTTCCCTGTGGATTTCAGCCTTTAAGGGACCTCCCCAAGCCCTAGGCCTGCTGCCCTCACCCCCTCTGCTTGTCACGCTGGGCCTCCGTGAATCAGCAGGCGCCACGAGATGCCAACCAACCCAGAGCCCTGGGGCCCAGATTTTGAAGGAAGGGAGGGCCAGCACATGTGTCTTGGTACCTAGCGCTTGTTTCCAGATATCTAAGCAGGAGGGGCATGGATCTGGAGCTCGGGAATTAGGTTTGCACTCTGCTCTTCAATGATGAGCAGCTGTGGGAACTTCAACCCCTCCGGGCTTAGGGTTACTTCAGTTTTAAAGTTAGGGAGTTTTACTGAGAACGCTAAGATCTCTTCCAGTTCTGAAAATATACCATGTTTCAACACTGTCCCAACGTTAAATTCACTTGGGCAGTTTTAAGGCATGCCGCTGCCCAGAGATTCTGATTGAATTGGATTGGGTAGGGCCTTGATCTAGGTTCGTAGGTTCAGAAGAGCATATAGTTTGAGGGGACCCTGTCAAGAAGAAGAACAAAACAGTACCTTACTTTTGAAAATGTTATAAAAATGTGACCTAGTGAACACGTTGCAGGGTCCCTCTCCTCCCAGGGCCTCCAGAGGGGTCTGTGCAAGTGAGTGTCCCTGAAGGCTAACTTTACTGCTTCAGGGTAAATCTAGGGGTGCCCAGGCATCAGTAAGTCATAAATGCTTCCCAAGTGATTCCAACATTCACAATTGCAGTGTGAGAGTCTTGAGGTAGGGTCCAAATCTTGAGGTAAGGATGAGTGTGAAAGCACATGGTAATCCCGCCAGCTCTGCCCGGAATATCCCTGTTTAGAAGTTTCCCCTCCATGCGTCCATCTCCTAACTAATTCCTACTCACTAGTAAGGCTCAGATTCAAGGTCACCTCGTCTGGGACCCTTTCCTAATCCTCTGGTTAGGTGTCATCTTCTGTATTTGTCTCAGACCTGTGCATGGCTCCGACATGGCCCACAGTACATGCTATTATAATTATTTCTTTATTCTTCTTTCTCCCCCGCCTAAGCTGTGAGCAACTTGAGGGCAGAGATTGTGTCTTGGGCGTCTTTTCATCCCAGGACCTAACGCAGTGCCCAGCACATGAAGCCTTCATGGAAAAAAGGGAAAAAAAGTAAATTATTATTATTTTTACACAGAAGACCTTTTGGTCCCCCCTCCCCATTATATTTTCTAGTCTCTTCTCCCAATAGCCAATGAAGATACCACACTGGAAATCTAGTCAGCTTCTCCATATTTACAAATGTAAGCTCTCAAAACCCCTCTCAAACGCCTACAAAAAAGCTAGATTAACTATTGGATGGCACTGGTGTTGGAGCAGAAGGGCATTTGCACAGCATATGGGAGTATCAGAAAGGATCCTGGCAAGAACCAGGAGGCATACCCGGCTGAGATTTTGTAGATAAAAGATAGTAAGGACTATTTACAGAGGTGCGTGCAGAGTGAAGGGAACCGGTAAGGGAGGTTGAGGCCCCCAGGAACCCCTTATCCTCCAAGTCTTAGGAACCATGTTCCCCAACCATGTTGAGGGTTGGAGCCCAGAAGAGGGGCTGCCCAGTAGGAGCTCTATTTCGAGAAGTGTGGAGGCACCCGAAAGACGCTGCGGAAGAAAATGGAGCACAGGAAGAAATACTTTGATCTCTCTCCTGCCCTCCAGTCTCCCACTGATGCTTCCCATGGACCCACCGACTGGAAGCCAGAGGCAATGGGGCTCCAGTGAGGCAGTACACAGGGATCACTCCCCTGCACCCAGCTCAGAGTCGGGGGATGAAGGTGGAGATGCATCTGGGGAGGGAAGGTTAAACAGAAAAATCAGCACAACGGAGTGGGTGATGTCATATTACAGGGAGGGGAGGAAATAACTGGATGTCTTTATCTGTAATAACTTGATATAGTTTAAAGTAGTTCTGCTGTACTTATTTGAAGTGAAACCAAACTCTAGGCAATTTATAACTAGCCTAAGAGTAAAGGGCAGACAGCGAAGATGACTCTGCATATCCATCTGCTCTATTCTAGGAAAGAGAAGCAGCGGCATGTGGGGATATTGACTCCCACCTGCCGATCCCCGCCCCTCACTGTTGAGAGGTAATCACTCTTGTTTCTATTGACATCTTATTTGCTCCTTGGGTCCCACAGCTGTCGGCACACCATTTTTCCCTTACCACCTCCCACATCACCTCGGGTATTTCTAAGGGACTCTCCTTCTCATCGTGAAGATCCAAGCTTGCCGGTTTGGAAGAGCTTACCACTTAGCTCTCTGCTGCCATGCACGGCTAATTACCTCGGGGACTATAACAGTTGGGGTCCACCGGTCCCCTCCTCAGCCTGAAACCTCGTACCCACCTTGAAAGGGGGCAGAAACAGCACTGCAGGTTGTGTGTCCCTAGAGGAGGCCTCACACTAGGTATGCAGGGTCTCTGCAGTGCTGGAGGAGGCCAGCAGGGGCGCCCTCGGCACACACTCCCCTATGGATCCCCTTCTGCCCCGCCACTGCTCCCAGGTCCCCTTCCCTCTGGTGTTCACCTCACTGACCTGTCTCCTCACGCAGAGGGTCGTCAGAAGCAGTGAGAGGAGCACGTTCTGAGAGGACGTGCCAGGGGTCTTCTTTGGCCTGAGGTCCACTGTTCCCCCCAACCCTGGCTGCCCACCGTTTCTTCTCTGTGTCTCTCGTTTTTCCACAGTTGGGAGATGACAAAGTAAGGGGGAGGTAGATGGGATTCTCTTGTTTCTCTGGTTCTTAAAGTACCTCTGGGGGGAGTTTCAGAATAAGAATGTGGCTGACCCCCATCAGTGTTGAACTTTCCAGTCTGTAACTTGTGGGCAAGACTGGAATCTGGGGTGGGCAACCGCACTTGTGGAGGAGATATTTTTCTCTGCAGCTATCTAGAAAGAACAAGGAGGGCTCTAATGCAGGTAGAGCAGGGCTCTCAGGAGGGCTGGGGAAAAATACAGAATTCTCCGGGCTGAGGCTGAGGGAGGGCTTCAGGAAGAGCTGAGCAGCTGAGTGAGGTTACGGCTGCCTAAAGACGACGCCGGAAGGGCTCACGAGGGAGGAGCCAGAGGGGCCAGGCGCTGGGAGTCTGCGCCTGAGCCTCCTTGTGCGGGGTGAGGGGTGGGCGGGAGTAGGGGAGATGGGGGAGGAGTAGGGGGAGGGGTGGGGGAGGGGAGGAGTAGGGGGAGGGGTGGGGGAGGGGAGGAGTAGGGGGAGGGGTGGGGGAGGGGAGGAGTAGGGGGAGGGGTGGGGGAGGGGAGGAGTGGGGAGTGGGGTGAAGCCTGAGTTTTCCTTCCTACTTCTTCTGGGGATTGTGAGTCAAGGGGTTACCTGCAGGGGATGACCCCAAGAGACTAGGGAGCCACTAGATACGTAATACACGTACCCTCTTAGGTTGGGACTTCTGTGAGGGAAGGGGCTGTGGTGTCTTCTTCATAACTCAGCCCCAGCTGACTTACAACACCTGATGTAAATGTAGGTGCTAAAGGGTGCTCAAGGGTGGTTGAATGAATGCATGAAGAAAGAAGACAGCTGGTGTTTGGGGTTAACTTTAAACACTGTGGTCAAAGTGCTCACAAGCTGGCTTACCAGGCAGATAGCTGAGCTTTTCTTTCTAGATGCTGAATGGGAGTAGGCACCGAAGTCAAGTCATTCCCCCTGCCGCCTCCCCTGCACCCACAAAAAAAGAGAACCTGTGCAGGGTCGAAGCCAGCTTGCTGAGTTCCAAGCTCCAACACATGTCTTTCCCCAGGTCCTCTGGTAAGCCTGTGCCTGAGAAAAGCCCATGGAGGTGGGCAGGGTCGGGGGGGGACTGTGAGTCTGACCTTTCTTTTTACTCAGCTCTCAAGTCCAAGTCTCTGAAACCAGACCCAGAGCTCTAGACAGGGGTGCATCCTGGGTGTTTGGGGTATACGCTTCAGCAAGCAGAGCCTTCCAGACCACAGGATTTGTCCAAAATCAATCTCCCTCTAGCCAGGGGATAACTGTGAATAACCATCCCATGCCCCAACTGGAGATTTCCAGGGCCTTAAAAGCTAATTAACAATACCCTGGGAGTACCTAGTACATTTCCATAAAAACCAATGGCCCTGCTACCAGCTCCAACTCATAGGGTTCCATGACTCACAGGGCTGCCAACTCAGAGCGCTCCCAGGCAGGTTTTAATGGGTTTCATGAGCATCTCTTCTCACTGCTGTCTGAAGATGGGAGGGAGGCTCTGCCCAGGTGATAATTGCCTTGACCTTGAGTCTAGTAAAAACTGGCAAGAAAAATGCTGTTGTAGCCTTAGAGTTTTCAGTGCTTGAGAAGAGTGGAAGCAAAGCCAGGGCACATGGAGACAGAGTAAAACCTGGTTTCACAACTGGGTTGGGAAATCAAATGATCTCAGGAGACCCAGTGGCGAATCCTGTGGCTTCCATGAAAAGCCCAGTTCTAGTTAGCAGGCATGAAGCCATAGAGGGGGTTTATTGTAATAGCTCAGAGTGGAACTTACAGCCTCAGACCCCCTAGCTGAGCTACTAGCTGATCATGACCTACCTTAGCCTTTATTTGCTCATCATTCAGATGGAGATAATCATAGTATGTATTACATAGGTTGCTGGGAGGATTAAACAACTTGCATGGTGCCTGGTAGATAATCAGTGTCTGATAGCACTCACTTTCTTCCTCAGCAGTAGGAAGCCAAGGTGAAGTCAATGGCTGGGCAAGAAACTGTTTGGGAACATTTATATTAAATGACACATTCTCCTCTTTTCCCACCCCTGATATCAAATCCAGCAAACAAAGACAGACAAATACAATATATACGTTGCAACTGGACAGTCGATTTTTTTACTGATGTGCAGCAAAATTCTTCACAGAATCACTGTACTTAAGCGGTACTCCAGGCCACACCAAGATACAACCAGTGGCTACTCAACAAGCTTGCATTAAACTCCTTTGCTTACAAGATGAGCCAAGCATTATGACAAGCCCTGCCCTCAGGAAGGTCATAGTCTATGTGGGGAGACACGTGCAAACACATAATATTGGCACTAGGGCATGGGTTCTAACACAGTTGTGCTTGAACTAGCCTGTCTCACAGTCATCTGCCAAGCTTGCTAAGACAAATCCTGGACTCCGTCCCCACTGATTCTAACTCAGTAGGTTAGGGATCAGGCCCATGAATTTACATTACGTTCCTCACAAAGTCCCAGGTGATGCGGATCCTTTGAGGAGCACTATTATAATAGAAGTCAAAAATGACGGGGTGGATTAGAGCGGAGCAAGAGAGTAATGAATTATTTTTTCTGGAGGGGGGGAGTTGCTATCTGGGGTGACTTCATGGAGGAAGTAGTATTTAAGCAGAAAAAATACTAAAAAGTCAGGGAAAATGCAGAGTACCTGCAGCAAGCTGAAAAAATACCAGGGTGTTTGTGTTGGAGAAGGAAGGGTAATAGGAGGAGGTGTTGGACACTGGTTTCCAGAAGACCTGGGTGCTCAGGCTTAGGAGGTTGGACTTATTCTGTGAATAACAGGGGGGCTGCCAAATGTTTTTGAGGATGGTAATGATGTCACCAACTCAACGACCCGATGCTTTACATCTGTGCGAGAGACAAATTAGAGGAAGTGATGAGAAAACCAGTTGGCTGGCTGACTTCTAAAATTCTCTAAGTGAAAGGGGGCCATCTGGAAGTCTAAACTAGGCCAGTGGGGACAGAAAGAAGGATTCCTCCATGAAAGACAAAGTGGAGGGAATATCATCGGAGTTGTGAAGTTAAATTGCATGCGGTTGATGAGGGAGAGAAACAAGTCAAAGATGGTCCTAAGGAATGCAGCCAGAGTACCAATGCCAGCAGAAGACTTAGGGGTTTTAGGAAGAAGAAGGATTTACCAAGGAAGATAATGACTTTGGTTTGTACCTCTTGAATTTGAAGCACCTACACGTTATCTAGTAGTTTGCAATGCAATGCTGGGTTCGGTAGAGAGGCTGGGTCTGAGCATTTATATCTGAGTGCATCACGTATAGAAGACTGTAGAAACTGGGAGAGTAGATCTTCATGCAGGGAGAACACATGGAGAGAGGGGTGTAAGCAACAGAACCGTAGCGAATGTCTAAAGTGGTTGGCGAAGAAGAGCTAGCAAAAAACACTCGGAAGCTGTGGTCTGGGAGGCATTGGGGAGGTAGTTGTTGCTGTCAGTGAAAGCACTGAAAGATGATGAGGAAGATTTTAGGAAGGGAGTGGCTCACAGTGTTAACTGCTAGAGAGGAAAGAGGCCTTTGCATGTGTGGATTGGGAACCTCAAGAGTGCGCTGTCCAAGGTGGGGCAGGATCAGGCTGCAGAGAGTCGAGGAATAACTAGGAGGGGAGGAAGTAGAGGAAGCGGGAGTTGAGTGGTGACAGGAAGAAAATGGGACAGTAACTTGAGAGGGAAACAAGTTCATGGGCAGGTTTTGTTGTTGTTTTAGGATCTAGGGGACCGCAGCAAGTGTGTAGGCCAAGTGGAAGGAGCCAGTGGAAAGGGAAAGATTAAAGAGGTAAAACAAGAGGAGATGATTGATGCCGCAGGGTCTGGGAGGAGATGAGAGGGTGGGAGGGAAAGCCCTGGGACAAAGGACCACTTTATAACAAGGTCCTCTAGGTGTTCTGGCAATGAGACAGCCTTGGATGGGCTCCAAGCAAGACTCTCCTTTTATTGAAACAAAGAGCATGGTGGCACCAACGCGGCCCTGGGAATCTCAAATCCAGAGCTGTCTGCTTTTTCCCAAGACCAACCTCTCCACTTTCAAGCATTCAGAAAGGACCAAAGGTTAAATGAGAGTTTCAGTATTCTCATTTTCCAACAAATTTATTTCCTCCCTGTTAGCCAAATCATGGAGTCTTTTCCCTCACCTGGGCTCCCAAATTTAATTAGCAAACTTCCTTCTTTCCCTCTGAGAGTCAGAACAGAGACCTCATTTCTCTCCTTCCCTTCCTAGCTTTTGCTTATCTAAACTAAGGGCCCATGGGAGCTTTCAGTTGATTTATTTCAGCTGGTCCCTCACAGCCACAGGGACTCTGGGTTAACCTCCTTGGCCCCTCTGGGACCATTTTTAGGAAGGTCTGCTAGGTATTCTGACCTACTAATAGGTCCCTCGAGGGGAAGTCCACACTGTCACGGTAGATCTTACTACCTAACACCTTGTGAAATCCTAGGCTTTGCTGAGCTCAGTCAAGACACTGCAGGAAACACATGGGCTGGGGTTCCCAGAGAGACTGTCTAGATCTCGAAGAATAATGCTAAACAGACAGCGTGCAAAGCCCTCTGCACTAGGAGCCTTTAACTAGTAGCAGGAGAAAGGGATGAAATGTGTCTGTTTCCTAGCGTTTGTATTATTTGCAGATAGTATTGCGGCATTATTAATTATGAGAGGAGCCAGGAGTTGTTGGGCGAAAGGATATTGTCAAAGGTGTTTTCCCCTTTTGTTTGCCTAGAGGGTGTGGCCTCCTCACCTTGGCCTTGCTCCAGGTGCTAATGCTTTTTTTAGGGGCATGTCATTAGTTTGAGCAACAGAGCCCTGTTCTGCACCCTTCACAGAACTACATTAATCTCTGCTCTTCAAACACTTTCTTGAACATCTAGTTCTGTTTCATACCATTTACACAACCCTAGCACTGGAAATTGTAACGCTGTCTCATCTTTCATGTTAAATTGAAGATGTCAGGAGAAAGAAAATAGCCAAACATGATTATAAACACAGCAAGTGCGATGTGAACTTCTGCTCGAAGCCATATTTTTAAAACTTTGTTATAACACATATAGGAGTTTGTTTCCTACTGTCTATAATTTTTGTTTTGACCTTTAAAAATAAGATATGGATGAAAAGTATGGGAAATATAGTTAGTGAAATATAATGAGCTGTGCTTTAAAGTTAGAAATGGAGTAAGAAATATACATCATTGCATGAGAGATGTACGTTTGGCTGCAATAGCCTTGCCAACAAGTTTTTCTTTTATTTTCCGAAGTGTTGGTCTTAGTCAATCTTTACGCGTTGCGGTAATGAAAAACTATTTATTATGTCTTCGTAAAATGTCATAGTCATTTTACCTGAGTGGGGGAGACTGCTAACCTAAGTGACTCAGTGACTATGTAAGGAAAAGGATTTGCCCATTTATGCTGCTTCAGATCTTCCCATGTAAAGAGCAGCTCCGTATGGAGGCTAGGCACAGGTGTTCAAGGCAGACCATCTTGGTTTAAATCATGGTTCTGTGTGGACTTCACCAATTTACTGCTCTCTGTGTCTCAGATTCCTCTTATGTAAAATATGGATGGTATCAATAATAATAGTAACCTACCTCCAATGGTGTGGAGATTAAATCATTTGATATCTGTAAAGTGATAACAGATACCGTTCCTACTCCACACAGACCCCTTATCCAGGTACCCACACGCATCCCACCTGTTGCAGGTCTGGGCTGCTCACACCTGCACCTCCCCAAGAGACTTGCCCTTGGCTGATGGGAACTGTCTTGCTGGCCACATTTGTTAGGTGCTCTCCCCACCCAACCCCACTAAGGGTGGCTCAGAGCCAATGACCTTCTGGTCCAGGGATAGAAGAGCCAGCACCGTTGCTTCTGGAAGGGATCAACAGTCGGGTACAACTCGCCATCTGGATCTCCCCTGGAATCGGGCTGAGGCTAGACTTCTCTAGAAAACACTTTGCCCGGCTTCTCTCCCTGCCCTGCCCTTCTTCTCTCACTCCTCTACTGGTTTCTCCTCGATAAAAGTTCTCCCTGGCAGGCCCAGGAAGCCCCATCTCAGGCTCCTCTAGGGAACTTGACCTGAGACCAGTACTTCAAAGAGTGCTTGGCACTTAATACTCATTCAGTAAATGTCAGCAATGATTACGGATTGAAAATAATCAAATTTTTGGTCTTCGTCAGGTGTATGAACAGGAGAAGCCTTTATTGTTTAGAATTGAGTGGTCTACAAATGTGTCATCAGAGTTGAAAACGCAGGGCTTCCACAATCGTCCTTTAAACTATGCTTCTTCTAGTGGCTGTGCTTGAGTGCCTACAAAAGGCAAGTGCTAGAGGTGTCAGGGGTGGTCAGTCAGGCTTGAAAGTGAACAAGCACGATGGAGGAACACCAGGCCCAGCTCCGTAAGTGATGAGCGGTGGAGTCTCAGGTGTCCTATGTTTCAGGGTCCGAGGGATGTAACAAGAGAGGAGGGAAGCAGAGGGAGAAGAGGCAAAGCAGTGGTGACTGGAAAGGAGAAATCGTCCAGTTCTCTGTCACTTCTTGAGAGACAGGGGACAGGTTTGAATCTGGTGCTCAGGGTCTTTGGTGGGCGGTGGGCGATAACCAGGCCTGATATATTGTTTTGTTCAAATCATCCTTGAACAAAACTCCTCTCAGCGTTGGGAGGGAAAGGGCAAGGCAAAAAGGAGTGGAAAGATGGGAGCTTTCGCTGCCGGAAGATGGTGACCCTTCTTGCATTGCAGGGGAGAGACAGGCACTTTCTAGATTTAGGAGAGTGGACAGAGAGTCAGCTTAACTGCTCAGTGTGTGTTGAAAGGCAGGTGATAGTCCTTCCTGGAATGGGTTGCTATCGAGGAGAAAAGCCACGGTAAAGCGCACAGCGGGCTGTGCTGCAGGAGCATAGCACCCCGACGATGTCGTGCCACAGCGCTTAGGTGGGAGAGAGGGCCAGAAGTGACTGTCAGAATGGGCCGCTGAGCCTGGGCATTTCAGCTTCCTAAATTCAAACGCAGTCTTGAAGAAGTTCTTTTCCATTTACCATCTCACAGTCAGGAAAGCCGAGACCTGGACAGCTATTTGCAGGTGCTTGACATCCATTTCAGTAATTGCCAACTACTGGCTTTTTCTCCCGGAATATGTGCCCTTGTCACCAACATCATTTACAGCAGATGAGTTTGAGACACCCGCATTAGGTAAAAACCTGGCCTCCCAGGACTTACCATCAGATATTGATTTGCTTTACTACCAGGATCACTCATGTGACCAGGTGACAATGGGTTCACCTGGCGGTAAGATGGTAAGGCTGGTTGCATCATTAGGATAGGAGGTACAGGAGAAGCGCTGCTAAGTGTCTGCAGGTCCATTCTAGTGAGACTTCTTAGAGAAGGTGAAATTCAAAGCCAGAAGAGGAGGAATGGGTATGCTCTGGAGGTTGGGTTCATGACATTCAACAAGGCCCAGGCTCTCAGGGTTCACTGCATTAGATGGTTAACAGCTACTCTGTATTGGGACCATTTTAGGGTGAACTTTGCACTTTTACACATTATCTTGGTCTGCTATCAACACAGTGATATTGTCATTTCCTCCCTTTTTTATTTTGAGAGAAAACGGAGGTTCAGAAGACTTAACCCAGTTAGGAAGTGGGAAAGTCAGCATTTGGACCCTGGCCATCTGCCTGGTATTTCTGAGTCTGGTATTTCTCTTTACTAGAGAAAAGAGCACAGCCCTGCTGTAAATACATCCTGAGAGAGAGTGCATCTTATAGTATAGGATGTGTCACTTTTCTCTTTTGATTTATTTCTTGATTACAATTAACATTCACATGTATGAAAACCCAGAAAGGATAAAACTCTTCCTACCATCCTGGTCCCTCATCTGCTGAGTTCTTCCTCCCCAGCCCCACAGGTGCCTGCTGGTGTTGGTTTCTTATACATTCTTCCAGGGTCTCCTTATGTCCTCAGAGGAAATAGGAGATTCTGTTCTTCTTTCTACTTTCACACAAAAGTTAGCATATTAAAAACACTGTTTCGTCCTTTTTTCAATTAACTCTCCTTCCTAGAGATCTTTCCATATCATTTTACAGGAGCTTCCTCAATCTCTTTCACAGTTGTATTGTCTTCCATTATATGGACGTCCTGTCATTTACGGAACCAGTGCCCCACTGATGAAAATTTGGGTTGTTCCTTATTTTTCACTATTAGAAAATGCTGCAAGGAGTAACTTGTACATTCATTCTTTAGCACATACACAAGCACACCTGTCGTTAAATTGCTAAAAGTAGAATTGCTGAGGTAAAATGGTTGTATTTGTAATTTTTTGTGGATACTCACCAGAAACTTTGATAAGGCCAAAGTGAGACAGAAAGTACTTGCATACAGTGGTTGCATAGTGGGTTTGCCAAGGACATACCCAGCTAATGAGGACCCCAGCTGACTTCCTTCAGAGGATTAAGTATTAGGGGGGCACCCTGGCTACTCACGGCAGCCAAGGATGCCCGGGCTTTGGCCTTTAGTTCCCCTTCCTTTCTGCGCCGGCTCTAAAACCAGGAAGCCAATATACCCTTGAAGTTCCTCCTCTTGCCCTTGGACTTATCGTACTGGGAAACAGAACTGAGACAGGCAGCCATCTGCAACCTGTCTTAGAGAAACAGAAGAAGCACAGGCTCTGGGGCCAGAAAGACCAGAGTTCTAATCTTGGCTCAATCACTTTTTATCTGTGTCATCTTGGGTGAGGTTTTTATCCTCTCTGGGCCTGGATTCCTTCATCTGGGAAAAAGGGGAAATGATGGTACCCATCAGAAGTGGTCATGGTGAGGATTAGAGATAATCTGTGGAAAGCACACCCCGTGCTCAATAAGTGGTTGCTATGATTTGGGGGAATTATCCTAAAACCCATGCTTATAAACACCCTCTTTGTGTCACTGAGGCCCGGCCTCTACCTGGCATGCACATCAATGACTCATAACCTCAGCTACAAAACCATCTCATTACGGATGGTTCACCTCTTTGTAAGCACTTCCCGAGTGGTTTGCCACATCCGTCGATGATGCAGGATTCCTCACGAAGCAACCACGCTAAGCTCCATCCACACCCTTATAACATCAAAGGACCCTGGCTCATTAATTAGTCAGAAAGCAATTATTCACTGTTCGGTCCAGCACCTAAGCTGGCCCTTCCTTGAAAAACACCAAGGTTTATCTAGAGTCAGATGAGCTTGGAAATCCTACAGGTAGGGCCACCCACAGCATCTCAGTCCACGACAGGTGTCTGGACACACAAGAAGAAAAGACCCACGGAATAAAGAGCAGACATTTTCATCGCTGCTCTGAGGGGTGCTGCTTCCAATTCTCTTTGTTCATCTTTTTCTGGTAGTTTTTGACCCCCAAATCAGCACACAGAGGTCTGTGTCCTCTTGGTGAAGGGAACGAATGCTCTCTGAAGTACAAACTCCAGTGATAGCAGTAATGCAATGGTGGATTACCCTTGTTTCCTCATGTTCTGAATCCATTAAAAGGGGGGAATTGAATTCTATCTAGTCAGGACCCTCATTCCTTTCCTTAATTGCTTTTTAAACTACTGAAATGAAAAGTTGCCAACGAGGCACATATTAGCCATTCCTCCCCTTCTCGGCCCATTCTTGCTACACTCCCATCTTCCACCCTTCAAAGTAGTTCAGCAGCAAAGTGTTCCAAACCGTGAGTCACTCATGGATTGTTCAGGCTACCGAAGGAAAATCTGTTAATGGGATTCGCAGAGCTTACAGCCAAAAAGAGCAAGATATGGAATGGCCAATGTGTAAAGGATTCTTCCGTGTCATTCAGAGTAATGAGATTCCGTTGCAGCTTCATCCTGAATTGAAATCACTGACAATGTATTTGCCTATTCATTTTTGGACACTTTGATCTAAAAACCGGTCATTGGAGGAAATCAGTCTAACATCTGAGAATTGTAGGCACTTGAAAATGAAAGAAGAATTCTCTAAGTTTATCTCTTTCCCTAATACTTTTGTGGTCCTGAAGCAGAGGCTGAAGACTGAGTATCTTGGGTGATAAGCTCACTGCCTGTTAAAAAATCTGATAAAGATTTGTGGCAGGAATATTAACTTATAGTATTTGCAGTTTTTGACTTTTAGATCATCAAGGATTAGTTGCAGGCTTTTATGTCACTGTGGAGATTTGAGTGGAAATGTTCTTATATCTGCACTGTGCAATACGGTAGCCACTAACCACATGGGCTATTTGAATATAAACTCGTTAAAATGAAATCAAATTAAAATTTCTGTTTTTTGGTAACACTAGCTACACTTCTAGCGCTCAACACCCACACGCATCTGTGGGGCAGTGCAGCTCGTAGGTGTAGAAAGTGTGATGGACACGGATCTACCAGACTGAATGTGATGGAGAGCTCTACAGTGGTTAACTGACAAATTAGTAGCTCCTTATAAAAGCCTTTCCTCTTCATTAGTGTGGCACTTTACTCAGCCCTCCTAACATCACTAAACACAGTTAGCTACAGAGGAGGAGACTTACAAATCAAAGTTCATGCATTTATGGTTCAAGAACTAGTTAAGCATAACTGGGTTATGTGTAGTAGTCAACCCTTCTGAATCACCAAGTTTATCCAAATTTCTTCATTAAAAAAAAAAAATTGAGTCGGGACCATAAATGGACCTGCTTTGGGAGATAATGTTTCCCCCAGGGGAAAAAAATGCATTGGTTTTGTATATTGATGTTATTCAATGTACAAGCACATGTGAATTTCCCACCGTTTGAAATAACACAAGAGTTGGGTCAGATATATGCAAAACTGAGCAAACAAAACCCCCCTAGCCTAAGAGTCTGCATTTTCCGGTAACGAGTTCACTCTCAAGCCTGATGACTTGTCTACCCTGCCTTGATGCAAAAAGGATATGAGGCAGTATTACATGTGTTTTATGAGTAAAATCTAATCATTGTTCCATATTCATATGTTCTTTTGGAGAAAACTCTTAAGGAGTTAATAGCTGTTACCTCTCCCCCCTCACCCCACTACCTGCCCTCCCAACTCCACCTATTGTCAGCATTATAGTCTAGTAGAAACCATCAAAATGAACACCACCAAAGGAAGTCTTGGAAGGAGAACAAAAATTCAAAGGGTTAAACATGAACATTAGTGTGAATTATTCTATGAGCTTCATCTGGGGGACAAAGGGCGATAGAGGCTTATTTGATGTCTGTAAAGTAACTAACCTTTAAAGGGTTTATTCTGTGCCAGGACTGTATTCCACACTCTGTATTTACTCATTTAATTGTCACAGAGCAGCTGTGTTTTTCTGATGAGGAAACCGTGACTGGGAGAGGTTAAGCAATTTACCCACGTTCACGTAACCAGGCTACAAAACCAGGCAGTCTAGGGCTGCAGCGGTACCTTTACCCATGAGGCTAACTGCTGCCCTATTGTGTCATGTCTGCTTGGGCACCGGTTGGGCTCCGTCCTTTGTCCCGAGTACAGCCTGCTAGGGTAACCTGGTCCCTGGAGCTATGTGAAAGCCTCGGAATGTAGGATGTGAGGTCTGTGCCGTGTATCATGACTCATCCGGAAGCTGCAAGGTGAGCCGGGCAGTCACTGGAATGCTTACCTCCATTCCCCCTCACCTGGGGCTTATGGCTCGGCCAGGTGTGGAGGAGAGAGAGGCTGCTCCGCTCGCTCAACAACCTTTCCTTGGTCCAGGTCCAGGCTTCGCCAGGGGAATCCAGGAGGGGTGGTCCCAGTCCTGCCAGCTCACTCTTTTTTGGCTCTTTGGTGGACTTGGGGGCACCAGGAACTGGTGAAGGCTGGAGGGTATGCGATGTCCTTTAGGAATAGAAAGTTGTTTTTGGTAGGGTCCAGCCTGGGTCCCCAGTCCCTTTGAGTAAGCGTAAATGGGCTCCCAGCTCCAAAACAATTCTGCTTTAAAGCCCCACATCTGGCAATTAAAACCCAAGATGCAGTTGAAAAGAAAAGGAAAAAAAGCTTTCCTTTGCAGAAGCACCAAATTATCCCATTGCTAGCAGCCTCTAAGGCATATAGTGAAAGCACTGTGTCGTTAAAAAGTGGCCCAGCACAGTGTCTATCCAGTTAGCAGACACTTAGCTGGCTTAGAGCC
This sequence comes from Lagenorhynchus albirostris, assembly GCF_949774975.1. NCBI lineage: Eukaryota > Metazoa > Chordata > Mammalia > Artiodactyla > Delphinidae > Lagenorhynchus > Lagenorhynchus albirostris. Next base: position 57,928,731 of record NC_083097.1, read on the forward strand.
GGGCTCCTTTGTCGAGGGAAGCCATGTGGTTGGCACAGTGCAGGTGCCCTCAGCGGTCCTTGTGTGTTTGTGTGGCTGGGCTGGGAATTTACTCCCCTACCCCTTATCTGTAGCAGGGTGACTGCCAGAAGGTAGGGTTACGGAGCCAGACAGAAGGCGAGAGGGCTCTCTCTTCTCTGCCGGGGTGGTCTCTTTGTTCCTATCTTCCTGGAAAAGATGATTAGATACAGCTCCGGGTTAGGAAAGAACCTTGAGATCATATAGACCCACCCGCATTGCTGCTTTGCAGATAAGAAAACTGAACCTTGCGGTGGTAAAATGACATGCCCAAGGTCAGTTTAATGTCAGAGATTATGATCATGGATGTCATCCAGAGAAAATCCCAATTCTTGTCCCAAGCTACAAAGTGGAACCAGTTTGTAAGATAACTTTCTTAAAGGTCTTCAGTGCTGTTTCTTGGTAAAAAGCCTCCATTTTTGTGGTTCATGCATGGAGCCCTCTGTGCAGAGGAAACTGAGGCAGAGGAAAGTGTTTTTATTATTATTTATAATGAGGACTCCGCTAACTGTCTAAAGGATTTGTGGTGGCTTGTAATGAAAGGGAGGCATCTAATAAAGCTGTTAAAATTTAAAAGCGTTTTATGTAGAAGGACAGTAAATAACCATATTAAACTTCTAAGTTAAAGGCAGCCAAGGGGAACAGTATATGAGTAACTCAGCTCTCATCATCTGTTGAAATATATTAATTCTTCAGGTACAACATTCTTAGAGAAAATTTAGATGGTTTCCTTACCATTCCTCACCCATTGCAGAGTTGTTTTCTTTTGTTCTGAATCCACTTAGGGAAGGGCTCTGGGGCCAGCAATGATGCTCTGATCCTTACTGGCATGAATGGATGGTGCTCAAGAGGGGGTGCCCGAAGCCATTACTACCATGCTTCGCCATTACTCTGAGGCACTGTTTCATGGTGCACTATTTTGACCCCCCTATAGCTTTTATCTGGGAGCATATATGGTCACCTAATAACTTAGTTTGTCTTTTTAGAGACTGTCAGGGTCTTCACCTCTAAATACAAGGACACATCTGGGCACACCAAAGGCAGAACTTCCAGCAGGGAGATCTCATCAGAAGCCATTTATCTGAATTCCAACGGCATATATGGAGTACTTACTGCATGTCCCACTCCTGTTGAGGAGCAAGGGATAAGATGTGAGTTGGACTGGATCGATAGATAGATGTGGGTCTGATGACTTATAATACAATATAATGACAAAATATGGTGTGATATAATGGAACAGTGGCCAGAAAGGCATGTTTTAGGAACACAATAGAAGAACAGATTCTACCCAGGGGCGTGGGAAGAGTCTTCCCAGAGAAGGTAACATTTTATTCATTCTTTCAACAAATAGTTACTGAACATCTGTTTTCTTCCTGAGGTTGTATTGGGTGCTGGGATGATCAAAACAGTCTTGGTCACCTATCTATAGAGGGAGAAGGGGACTCCTAGAGTGTATTCTAGAAAAAAGGAACCCTATGAACAAGTATGGAAAGGACATAGTAGTTAAAGGGTGATCAGCTAATGTGAGGGGCATGAAGGAACTTGAACTTAATCCTATAGGCAATGGGGAGGCAGGGAAGGATTTAAGGAGGAAAGTGGAATGATCTGATTTGTGCTTTCGAAGTTAGTCACAAAGATTTCATTATTTAAAAAACAAAACCATGAAAGTACTAGAAAAAGACACAGGTAAATATTTATATAATTTTAACTTGGGGGAAAGCTTTGTCAGTGTATGATATGGAAAAGTTAAAACCATACAGAAAGGGGCTTCCCTGGTGGCACAGTGGTTGAGAGTCCGCCTGCCGATGCAGGGGACACGGGTTCGTGCCCAGGTCTGGGAAGATCCCACATGCCGTGGAGCGGCTGGGCCCGTGAGCCATGGCCGCTGAGCCTGCGCGTCCGGAGCCTGTGCTCCACAACGGGAGAGGCCACAACAGTGAGAGGCCCGTGTACCGCAAAAAAAAAAAAAAAAAAACAAAAAAAAAAAAACAGAAAAAGATTTGAATAGGTAAAGATTTAAAAGTTGTATACCACCAAATCACTATTAAAAGGACAAAAGTTAAAAAAAAAAAACTTTAAAAAAGTTAAAAAGGACAAACTCGGGAAAATTTAATAGCCTTAATATCCTGAACATACAAATGGCTCTTACACAATAAGTAAGACAAAGAACACCTCCTAGAAAATGGGCAAAAGAAGAAATTCAAATGTCCAATAAAACAGATAAAAAATATTCAAGTGCACTAGCAACCGAAACATATTCGATGACATTCTTCATTTACCAGATTGACCAAAGGTTTTTTTAAGAAGGTAGTGACCAGTGTTAGCGAAAGACTAGAGAAACAGGCACTTTAAAGTACTAGTGGCTTTCAGGTGGTTTGGAAGAGCAATTTGCAATGTGTTACAATGAATGGATACACTGACTCAGCAAATTTACTTTTAGAAATACATCTTAAGTAAACAGATTCATTCACAAAAATCTTTGTTCCAAATGATTCATTCCAATGTAGCTTATAGTAGTAAAAACAAAACAAAACCTAAAACAAACAATGACCAAAAAACCCCAGCAAGGAAACAATGTAAATGTTCCACCCTAAAATAAAGGATTGGTTAAAAATACAATGGCCCAGCCATGTGCCATGTGACCAAGAGAAAAGATATGGTTCTATATTCACTGTCAGTGAAATCTGCCCACAATAGATCACTAAAGAAGAATTGAAGATTATGGAGAACTATCGTAGCAGGAGCTCATTTTTGTAAATATATATTTTATATACATGTACACAAGAAAAATCTGGGAAAAAAGACAACAAAATATTGAATGTTATTTCTGATCATAGTTGTTATTTTTTTATCACGCCCATCTTTATTTTCTCATTGTGCTTTAGGAAACGTGAATTCATAAAAGAAATAAGTCAGCTACTGTAACAAAGTAAGACAACTCAGGTGCAAAAGCCTGATGGTTTTGAGGAGGCCTTTGCCATAATCCAAGTAAGAAAATGAGAAAGGTCTGGGCTGGGCTCCAGTGGTTTCCAGACCCTGGCAGTACTTCAGAATCACCTAGGGAGGTATTAAAAATACTAATTCCAAGGCACAACACAGACTAATTAATTTAGAGTCTCTGGCATGGGGTATGTTTTAACCTCTGCTCCCCTAACCCCCTGACCCCTTCCAAGTGACTACAATGTGCGGCCAGAAATAAGACCACCACTCTCTAGGGCAGTGGCAGTTGGAAAGGAAAGAAGGATTTGATGTTTCGTGGGTGGGATCTCTGAACAGGATATTAATCGAAAGACACCCACGAAGCTAGCTTTAGTGGGTTTCCTTTCATTCCATGTAGCTTTCAAGGTCAAGTGTATTGCTGAGGAATGCAGAGGCACTGAGAAACATCCTCTGTTGATCTCTCCAGGCTAAGCTGCCGCTGGCATTGCAGATTGAAGGCTGCATCCAGTTTGGCACACGTGGGGTGCACCACTGCTGCAGGGACAAGGCGCCCATCTTCTCAGGGCCTGCATATGAGCAGTCAGAGCGCTGGAGTACTGGCAACACAGAGAGCTGCACAGTTCAGAGAGAGGATATTTCATACACATATGTGAATGCGACTGTTACTTACATGATGCTTTTTTTTTTAGGGGAGGTTTTGTTTCAAAGCTTGCTGGAGTTGGCGTTTCATTACTAATTGCAGTTTATGTAGATGTTAGCTAACATTCCAATAACTTGATTGTTTCCAGCAACACTACATGCAATAGCTTCCCTTAAGGTTTAAAAATTATGATTTGCTTTTAATTACCACCCTTCTGAATAGGCATTACACAAATAGGAAGGAAAACACATTCTCACCAGTCTTTGATGTGAGAGGCTACTGAGGCAATTTGGAGAGATATCTTAAAAGGTGTCAGGTAAATACAGGGGAATTTTAATACATGATATGCATTGACATTTTTATTCTAGCTAGCAACAGAGAGACTTTTGTACAGCTGGGGAGGAATTATATCAGATTTCAGCTAAGGATACAGGATTTCTCACTTCTTATTGGATATAAATAAATAAATAAATAAAGCCATTATTAACAGTATTGAAATATGACTCATGCCTTCCATAATTAAACACCCCTTCTAAAAATAAAAGGTACACAATCTGTCTTTCACTTTCTTTGACTTTCATTCCAACACTAGTGGGAGACAATGAGCTCTGACTGGAGTCAAACTTGGAAGTGATTTTGACTTTGCAGGAAGCAACAGTATTGAGGCAGAGAACTTGACTATATCTTCTCTCCCGCTTGGGGTCAGTGTTTCAGTAGATGCCGGAGAGGCTGAGGAAATAGGACAGGAAATGGCAGTGCTTCCACCAAAGGTCAAAGGAGGATTAAGATAATGGCCTGCATCACAGACCCAATGCTGACAGCCCCCTTCAAAGTTCAGTGGTGTAAATACAGACTCAGAACCGCTCCCCAAAGGCACGACGAGGTCAGGAGCATTAGGGAGAGAGACCATCTGGGGAGTGGGAATGGGGGATTCGTGGAGCAGCTCTGAAGTTCTCCTCCCAGGCAGTCTTTGACATCAAAGGGCATGTGTCTGCTTTACATGGCAGGTGAAAGTGCTGTGCAGGTGACACCAGGCCTCTGGGAAGATTAGAACAGAAATCGCTGAGCTTCAAACCACTGATCTTTCTGCTTCACTAACACTGGTCCTCTCCCCCTGGGGTGTCAGTCGGTCCCAGCTGGGCAGAGGCTCAAGTCCTAATATGCCCACGGAGTGACTTCATAAACTCTATCGACATCATGTCCATTTTAATTTTTAAGGATATAAATAAAAGTCAAACAACACTAAAAGGTATACAATAAGGAGTAAGTCTCCCTCTGTTCCCCCCACTGTCCTCTAGACCCCTTTTCCCATGTCCCTTCCCTGGAGACAACCACTGTTTGTTGTTTTTAGACATCCTACGAGAGATATTTTCCTCCTCGTCCTCCTGAGCTCCAAAGAAGGAGCTTTGTCTTTTCCCTCCCTCCTCCCTCCCCATCCTCTCTCTCTCACTCTCCCTGTATGTGTGTGTGTGTATATATATACACACACATACATATATATACATACACACATGTACATACGTACACACACATAAATATATGTGCACACTTTTTTTTACACAGGTGAAAGTCGACTTTACACACTGTTCTCTGTCTTGCTATGTTCCCTTATGTTCACTTATCATCAATAGCTTCTAGAGATCATTCCACACCATTCCATATAGGACCTACTCGTTCTGTGAATGTCTGCACATCACTCCACTGTAGGATTGGACTGTAATGTATTCAGTCAGATCCCTAACTGATAGACTTTAGATTTTTTTTTCCTTAACCTTTGTTAACGCTTCAACCAATGTCTTTGCACAGCTGCCTTTATGTGGGAACGTTTCTGAGGGATTAATTCTTGGACATAAAATTTCTGAATCAGAGTATATGCATTTAAAATTTTGGTTGATAGTGACACATTTTTATCCAAACATTGAGCTAATTTGCACCTTATCAAGAATGTATGAGAGTTTGAAAATATTATGTTAAGTAAAAGAAGCAGGTAACCAAAAGGTCACATATTATATAAGTCCATTTATAGCGAAATGTCCAGAATAGGCAAATCTACAGAGATAGAAAGTGGATGGCTGGTTGCCAGGGGCTGGGGGGAGGGGACAATACGAAGTGACTGCTCATGGGTACAAGGTTTCTTTTTGGGCTGATGAAAATGTTCTGAATTTAGATAGTGGTGCTAGTTGCACAATATATTAAAATCCACTTAATTGTACCCTGTAAAAGAATGAATCTTATGTGAATTATATCTCAATAAAGCTGTTATTTTAAAGAAATGAATGAGGGCATCTGTTTCCCCCTCACCCTTGACAGTGTATGTTCAAATTTTTCCATCATCCTTCATTCTAATTATAACAGTCTTTCTCCATTCTTCCAAGGAGGTGGACCAAACAGTTGCAAGATCTAAAGGGCCGGCCGGGGATCTAAGGATTTGGGCTGTCAACATTACAGTCTAACAACAGTGGAAATGACCGAGATGGCAACAATCAAAATAACCAAGTTGTCAATAACTGTCAGTGAACTCAGCAGTCCTGTAGGAATGAGACTTAAAACAAAAATTCCAGAAAAGATGAAGGACACATTTCTCTCAGCCTAAACTGTTTTGAGATCTCCTTTTGTTTACTTAACTCGGGATCTCCTGAATCTCTTAACCACATCTCCCGAATGCAAAACTTCATCCAACAACCCAACCTGTCTCCAGTAGAAAATATATTTGAAGCCCTATGGACGTAAAAAAAGCCTTCGAAGCCAAATAAAAACTATTATTTTTGAACCCAATTCCAGAGCTACTGAAAGTCGGGCTGAAAAATTATCCATTGTCGATCTCTAACTGGTATTTTCATCAAGGTGGGGTTCCTTGGGATTCCATTTCACCCCTTTTCACCTCTCACCTCTAGCTTAACCCTACTAAATTCTTCTTTTTCTATGATGTCTTATATTTCAACCTGCTTGTGACCTGTGGGATTAAGAGCTAAACACTCTTTAACAGGAGTAATCCCCTAAGTGGACATGTTTCCAAGACTGTTAGGCATTTGATCACAAAGGAAAGAAGAGAGAGGTATGAAAGCAAAGAACATAGAGAGGTTGGAGATTTTTACCTTAGTAATAATTGATTGCAAAGGCGCTCTCCAAGCCAATATTTGCATGAAAATAGGCCTGTTCCTAGTTCCTAAGAATAAGCTCATTTTCTCTCTTCCTTTGAGAGACAATGTACCCAAAGGCACTGAGCTCCAGCAAGGAAAGTCTTGATGCATTTGACATGTCCCAGTTTTTGATTCCGTTTCTGTGACTCTGATAATAAAAACAGCTAGCACCTGAAAAGAGAGCTTAATTAATAAGTGGCAATCACGGGTGCAGGCACCTGACATTTATTGGTTCATTTCATCTTCATCAAACCCTATGAGGAAAGCATTCTTTGTACCACTGCTATGGACTGATTTGTGTGCCTCCCAAATTCATATCCTGAGGCCCCCCTAACCCCACAATGTCTTGGTATTTGGAGATGGAGACTTCAGGAAGTAATGGGTTTCAGGAGGTCAAGAGGGTGGGGTCCTCATGATGGGATTAGTGTCCTTATAAGAAGAGACACCAGAGAGCTTGCTTCCTCTCTGTTGCAGGTGACGGCATGGAGGGTAGGTGGCCAACTGCAAGCTAGGAAAAGTGCTCTTGCCAGGGAAACAAATCAGCCACTACCTTGATCTTGGACTTCTCAGCCTCCAGAATTGTGAGAAATAAACTCCCATCTAAACCACCTGGTCTGTGGTATTTCGTTATGGCAGTCTGAGCTGACTAATACAACCACCATTTTACAGAAGAGGAAACTGAGACCAAGAGAAGTTAAGTAACTTGTCTACTGAGAACTAGAATGTGACAGAGGCAGGATTCAAACCCACTTAGTCTGGGTTCAGGGTCAGCGTTCTCCACTATGGTTGATTGCCTGTGATAAAGGCCACGATCTCCATGTGTTCTAGCCACCCCTCTTTCTGCCATCTTGAGACTCCAATCACACCCTCCTTTAGACTGGAAAACGACTGTGTTGTGCCTCCACTGAAGCCCTATTCACATTGTTTCAGATGCCTTGTCCTCTACCCACCTGGGAGTCCTGTAAGGCCTGGGACTTTTTTCACTTTTTCATCCCCTAGTACAGTGCCTGGATAGGTGTTTAATAAGTCTTAATTTGAGTGAATATGTAGATAGTAAAGATGAAACTGCCTAACCTCAAGAAGTCTTACCAATAAGAAGAAATCACCGTGAGTTCTTTGAAAATAAGAACATTGTAGCGTGGGAAGCTATTTTGATAGTAATGCAGCCAACCAGCAGACCTGCTCAAGCAGTTGTCCAAGCCCCAAGGTGAGAGACTTTGTGCTGCTCTGTGACAGTCCGAATGGACTTGGGATAAGGCCCAAGGGACACCAGTTTTCTAGTGTGCTCTTGGCTCCTTGCTCATAGCAGTTCTGCTGCAGGTTGGATTGCTGCAGAAGCAGCCCCAAGGTTGTATGTAGCGGGCAGGATATTTATTAAGGGATGTCCTTGACTTCCACACCTGTGGTTGGGAGGAGCCTGCAGCAGGTCGGGATAGAGAAGGAAGATGTGATGCAGGGCCAGTGAGAGCCTTGGCCATCCCCACGGGGAGCTGTTGAGCTAGGGTGGCCTTCCAGGTTGTCCTGAGTTGAGCCAGATGGTCAGGTCTTCACACTCCATAATGACTAGGCTACTAGGTAGGGGCTGCCTGGGAAGGGGCATGATCTGGATGGAGGTGGCTCATTGCAGTGAGACTTTCCCTGAAGGGGCCACCAGCTGAAGGCTGTCCACTGACAGATGCCCAGAAGCTGGGACAACAGGCCTTCTCTCACGGGGAGATCTGAGTGGTGTAGCCCGGGTCCCCCTCAGGAACCGTACTTGAGGATGAGTGTTTTTGCAGCACAGGAGCCCAGCAGGCCGAGTTTTCTCCTTGTTACACAATGTTACTTTCATCTCCTGAGCCAGATTTCCTTTTATGATTCTTGGCAGACACTCAAAGATCTATGTCTGTGGAGGATCTTTTTAAAAGGTTTCATTGCAGATTATCTCTTGTCTGAGATTCCCTTTTAAGAACACTCCGCCTCTGAGTCGACTTGGAATTTGTTGTCTCATCTTTCCTTGTATCTCAGAGGAAGGAAGTTCCCTTTTCCTTTGTCAGGTGATTTGCCCTCCTGTACCTTTGACCTGACCCTTCTTGACCTCCCACAGAGCCTTGTCCTCTCCATGATTCTCTCTCAAGCCTTCTCAGTCTCTTTCCTCTCCTGCGCAGGGGAAGGCTCTAGAACATTATCATATAGGTGATGGGGTCTTAGTAGGGGAGTAACACAATGACAATGGCATTTGGGGAGCAATGCTCTGGCAGCTGTGTTCCAGGTGGATCTGTGACTCTAGGCCTGGAAGCAGGGGACAAGAAGTGAGCTGCAGCTCGGCTAACAAAATACAATTTAACACTTATGAGCAGGTTCTTCTAGGAAAGCCTAGCTAATGATTCTTTGTTGCTTCTTACTCTGTGCAGCCCATTAGGGTAGTATCTGTAGGGAGTCTCATGGTGAAGTGGTGGAATGTGGTCTGGGGAACTGTTCAGGCCTGGATTTGACTCCTTGCTAGGTCACTTCTATCTGTGTCACCCCCAGCAGTTCATTTACCTTCTCAGCCTCTGTTTCCTCATCAGGAACACGTGGCTTAATAAGGCCTCCCGTAAAGGGTTGCTGTGAGGGGGACACTTGCTGGGATGACATAGATAAAGACCCTCGCATGGTGTCTGGCATACAGTAAGCCCGGTACACATCAACTGCCTCCCTGCTTTCAGGCGGTTCCATTAAGGCTGTTGGTTCAGAGAAAGCCCAGCTGGTCAGGAGCTGCCTCTCCTTTGGCTCTTTCTAACAAATGGACCCAGTCACTTTCTGAGTTTACATTGAAACCCAGTGTTCAAATCCCCAGCCTGCCTTTATTGGTGAGACAGCTCCTTCTTAATGGCAGTTGAGCAGTTGAGTTGGGTGAATGCAAGATTGAACAAATAAAAAACCCAGCAGGTAAGGAAAACTTAAGAAATGCTTTGCGTGCCCTGAACTGAAATGGTTTGTGCTCTTCCACTCAAGGGTGACATGTTATTTCTGCTGTCACTACCGGACCGACTCTGACAAGATGGTTTCTTGGTGCCGAGAAGAGCCTAACAGGCTCTACCTGTCATTTGCCAACCTCCTAGAGCATACCGGCCTTAACCAATCGACTTTCTAAAAATCTGTCCCTGCCTTTACAGTGTGCCTTAGAAGAGTTAAAATTCTTCTTATACTATGAAACCTTGGAAATTCATCTTAAGTCAACAAGCAAAGAATTAGCTACAAGGAAGGGCAGAGCAAAAATCAACTTTATCATGAAGTTGTATCTTAGGTGAAGAATTGGCCAGGGCTTTTTCCTTGTTTCAGTCGAAACTTCAATAACTGTAACAGAGGGTCAGAGGACAGCTAGATTAATGCTTGTACAGGCAAAAGGAAGTAGCCAATATGCTTCATCAGATTAATCAAATCCATATCTGTAAGTGAATTTTGAACAATGACTTTGCTTTGAGAAAGTTGATTCTTGTTTTGGTTTGTTGTATGATTGCCTGATTTACTCTCTACCTTGTATGTCACCTGGTTTGTTTTGACAATAGCCTGACAGGAGGCAGAGAAAACGCCACAGGCCCAGGTGTCAGGCCTGGGACAGGACTCTGGCTCCGCTCCCTCGTGGTGGTGAAACCTGGGGCAAGTTACTCAATCCTCTGGACTCCGTTTCTCCAAAAGTAAAATGGGATTTTAGTACTTATTTCTTTGGATTATAGTGTGCATAAAGTATCACAATGTATACAAACTGCCTGAAATGAAGTATGTATTAAAAATGCTAGGTCCTCTTTCCTTGCCTAATTCCCAAGATATCCAGTGGTGTTTTGTTATGCGATATATGTCAGTTGCTACCATTTCCCTGTAAGTTACTACTTCCTGGTTACAGAATAGTCCACGCTTAGGGCCACAAGCAAGTCCAGATACAAAGAGAGAAAATTGCTGAGGCAGTTTAGTTCAAAGAGTTTGAAGCCAGGCTCTGCCACTTATCAAACTTGTGACCTTGGGCAATTCCCTTAAGCTCTCTGTGCTTCAGTTTCCTCATCTGTAAAATGTGGATAACAAAACCCACCTCCTAGCATTGCACTGAGGATTAAGTGAGTTCATGTATTTGAAGCGATTAGCAGGGTTCCTGGCAACTGTAAGAACTCTGTTAAGTGTTCGTTATTATTATTGCTGACTCTAGTAGACATGTTTGTGGCTGCCTGCTTACTTACAGCCCCCATCCTTGGGGACTGCCACCACCCACTACCCCTTCTGCCCCCAGTGATGTTTGTATTCCAAGTCACAGTTGTTTGGATCAGGAGTGAACGTCTTATGTGAGTTGGACAAATCAGAACCCTCTCCTTGGTTTGGGACCTGTGAGCAATTGAGCCAGTGAGCTGTGGGTTGCTGAGCTGAAAGGTTGTATAGATTCAGGTCTGAGGCCATTATCTGAGCCCTGATGGGTAGATAAGAAAAAGCTTTTCTGCTAAGAGAAGCAGAAAAGCAGGGGCAGACATGAGACAAAATCAGAGAGGAGAAACTACATGGCCCATAAGAAATGGTGCAAAGCCTAGGAAAATGAGTTTTCCGGTTCCTGAGACCAGCCTACACTCTGGGCTTGAATTCCTGACAGCTCGATTCTTACACTACCACCCCCCAGTGCCAGCCCCTTCCTTGACTAGTTTAAGCAATTCTCTCTGTTCTGTGATGAAAACACTGAACTTCAGCAGAAAATGGTCTGCATCCACGGTCCACAAATGTTTTTTGCTCACATTGTTGCAGAATTTTGAGAAACTATGTATCCCCACACATTTTCAAGTTGATATCTAAAATTTCTATTTTCAGTTTAAATATCATATGTTATAGAATACGAGTATGTGCATTGATTGCAAGCTATTACTCATCATATTTATATGCTGTGTTATATTATGTGCAGCTAAGAAAGAAAAAGTACTACCAAGCTATGACCTACCATCATTGTAAGATGCACCCTAATTTCAGAGGTATTAAAATGTGAAAAAAAATTGTGTCTCTTAGAATCATTGAAATGCAGTCATTCCCAAGGATATCATTACCTTTCTTCTTTAAAAACCAGAGAAAGGCTTTTGGGAACATAGGCATGTTAGTCTCAGACCAGATTAATTTTAGGAAAAAGTACAGTAAGAAATTGAGGATCTGGGGGTAAAAAAAGTCTCAGAACTGTATGTGATCACATAGCCCCTGAAAAACATGTAGCTGTATGAAAAAAATCACTGGTTTACATGTTTGTTTATAAAAATAGCTTTTCTTTCTTTAAAAAATATTATTAGGGCTTCCCTGGTGGCGCAGTGGTTGAGAGTCCGCCTGCCGATGCAGGGGACACGGGTTTGTGCCCTGGTCCGGGAAGATCCCACATACCGTGGAGCGGCTGGGCCCGTGAGCCATGGCCGCTGAGCCTGCGCGTCCGGAGCCTGTGCTCTGCAACGGGAGAGGCCACGACAGTGCGAGGCCCGCATACGGCAAAAAAAAAAAAAATTATTAAATATTATTAAAGCTATTAGAACAGCAGAAAAGGGAACTTTGAAGAAGAAAAAATTTACATTTTACTGGACAAAATACTGTCTACGCTCCCTACTAGACAGTGGCCTTAGTAAACCTGGAGATTCACTCCTTTGCCATTTAACTTATTTACAGGTTCCAGGGATTAGGGCATGGACATTTTGAGAAGCCATTATTCTGCCTACTATAGACCTTAAAATCAGTTCGAGTGCCACTATATTCCCCATTTTTTTTCTAGAAAAAACAAGAGGACCATTTGGTGTTATTATCATTCCATAATTGTTTGTTGTTTGCCTGCCAACAACACACTGGGCTCTCCACTGAAACATATTTGGGAACAGTCCTGTTCACTGTCCTTACAAATGTAATTATTGTTAACAATTTCAATTATTTAACATTTACTGAGCACCAACATGCGCTAAGCACTCTTTGAAACATACAATTAGTCATGGTTGATGCCCAAAGGGCTTACAATTTAAAATTAGACAAGTCTAAAATCAGAGAGATGCAAACATCTACACCTAGCAACGCTTCCCGAAAGAACTGACTGTCCCAGACAAGTCAGATGTAGTACTTTGTGTTATGTATTCCCCAAACTCACCTTTACTCCCATGAGAACTAGAACTATACACTCTTCAGAAAATACACATTGAAACGTTAGGTAAGACAAGAAAACAATATTGTGTAAATGCCGCTTACAAGCACATTTTTAAAAGTTCGGGACATATGCCTTGCTTTCTTATTTCAGATCTTATGCCAAACAAGATTTTTTGTGTGTGTTCCACGATTAGTAGGATTCAACTATGAAAAGAAAATATCTCACAAAAGATGCACAGTATAAAATGTAATTGCTAACTGGAGAAAGAAATTTTCAAAAGATGCTGTGAAGAATGACAAGCCAAGTTCCTGGAGGCCCAGAATCATGTAGGAGACCATTTCACACTATAGCCTAAGAGCAAGCAGAAACCATTTTTACAGTTTAGATGATCGAACCAGCCACTGTGTTAATGTCTTCTTACGGTAGGTGGCTGAAGTAGAAACTCCTTTTGCCTATAACTCCTTAAAATAAGAAAAGGGAGAACATTTCTGTAATGCCATGTGTCTGTGATCATTGGCTTTTCCCCAATGTTCCTCCGAGGTGTCAGGTACTGTGGAAGCCTCAACCTACGGCTGCAAGGAAAGGAAAGTCATAACGTTCCCTAAAGAACAATGGCATAATGGCGCTCCCCTGTCAGGATGGTGGATGAGGGTTTGAGCGCACCTGGTTGACCTGGCTGATTGGTACTGTGTGCTCAAGCATGGGTGGAGGCCCCACCTGTTCTCACCACAGAGCAGGGGGCTGCCATATTCAGGGGTCTCACCAGGGCATGCCAACAACATCTGGATGTACAGGACAGATTGTTACCTACATTAAAATAACTTAGTGTCCATCTGACCGTCTTCCCAGAATTAACTAGTAAATGAAAAGCCTGGAACATGGTCTTTTGTTTCTAGGTACCAGTGCTCTTGTTGGAAGGAGACAGGACAGCCAGTTTTACCCTTTCTGCACTTTCCCCGCAGACTGAGCATGGTATCTCCACCCATACCGAGCCAGTTTTTAAATTGCTTGAGGTTACCTCCCTCTGACTACACAATGACACTGCCTGGGTTTAACTCTAGGTCCATCAAACTACATTCTCACACCATGTACAAAAATAAACTCCAAATGGATTAAAGACTTAAGTGAAAGACCTGAAACCATAAAAATCCCAGAGGAAAACGTAGGCAGTATACTCTTTGACGTCAGTCTTAGCAATCTCTTTCTGGATCTGTCTCCTCTGGCAAGGGAAACAAAAGCAAAAATAAACAGATGGGATTACATCAAACTAAAAAGCTTTTGCACAGTGAAGGAAACCATCAACCAAACAAAAAGGCAGCCTACTGAGTGGGAGAAGATATTTGCAAATAATATATCCAGTAAGGTTAATATCCAAAATATATGAAGAACTCATAGAACTCAACCTCAAAAAAACAAACAACTAGATTTTAAAAATGGGCAGAGGCCCTGAATAGAAGTCATTATTCTGCCTACTATAGTTTTCCAAAGAAGACATACAGGTAGCCAACAGACACAAAAAAAGATCCTCACCATCACTAATCATCAGGGAAATGCAAATCAAAACCACAATGAGCTACCACCTCACACCTGTCAGAATGGCCATCATCAAATAGATAATAAATAACAAGTGTTAGTAAGGATGTGGAGAAAAGGGAACCCTGGTGCACAGTTGGTGGGAGTGTAAATTGGTGCAACCACTAGGGAAAACAGTATGGAGGTTCCCCCCAAATTAAAAATAGAACTACCATATGATCCAGCAATTCCACTTCTGGGTATTGAAGTGGAATATGCTTTTTGAAAACAAAAACACTAATTAGAACATATATATGTGCACCCCTATGTTCACTGCAGCATTATTTGCAACAGCCAAGACATGGAAGCAGCCTTAGTGTCCATCGATAGGTGAATGAGTAAAGAAGATGGTCATATATAATGGATTATTATTCAGCCAAAAAGAAAAGAAAAAGAAATCTTGCCATTTGTGACAACATGGATGGGTCTAGAGAGTATTATCCTAAGTGAAATAAGTCAGAGAAAGACGATCACTGTTTGATTTCACTTATATGTGGAATCTAAAAAACAAAACAAAACAAAATGAAAACAGACTCATAGATATATGGAACAAACGGGTGGTTGCCAGAGGGGTGGGTATGGGGTAAATTAGGTGAAGGGGATTAAGAGGTACCAACTTCTGGTTATAAAATAAGCCTCAGGGATGTAATATACAGTATAAGTAATATAGTCAATAATATTGTCATAACTTTATGTGGGGACAGATGGTTACCAGACTTATCATGATCATTTCGTAATGTATGCAAATGTGAAGTCACTATGTAGTACACCTGAAACTAACATAATATTGTACAACTATATTTCAATTTAAAAAATGTATATATACTATATATTTGCAGAGAAGCTATGCTCAGGCAGTCACTGAACATATTGTTTTGATCCTCTAAGGCAGCACTATCTGATAGGAATGTAATTTGAGCTGCATATGCAATTTCAAATTTTCTGCTGGCCACATAAAAAAGGAAAAAGAAAAAGTTGAGGGCTTCCCTGGTGGCGCAGTGGTTGAGAGTCCGCCTGCCGACGCAGGGGACATGGGTTCGTGCCCTGGTCCGGGAAGATCCCACATGCTGTGGAGCAGCTGGGCCCGTGAGCCATGGCCGCTGAGCCTGCGCGTCTGGAGCCTGTGCTCCGCAACGGGAGAGGCCACAACAGCGAGAGGCCCGCGTACTGCAAAAAAAAAAAAAAAAAAAGTTGAAATAAAACTTAATAAAACATTTTATTTAACTCAAAATTACAAATTAAAATAAAAGTAAAAATAAAATATCACCAAAGAAGCCATACAGATGGAAAATCAGCAAATGAAAAGATACTCCACATTATATGTCATCAGGGCACTACAAATTACAACAGTGAGATACTGCTACATACTTATTAAAATGGCTAAAGTCCCAATCATTGACAACACCAGTGCTGGGGAGGATGCAACACTCTCATTCATTGCTGGTGAGAATGCAAAATAGTAGAGCCACTTTGGAAGGCATTTGGGCAGTTTCTTACAAAATTTTCTTACAAAATAAACACAAAATAAACAAAAAGGTTTCAGTCCAGTAACTGTGCTCCTCAGTATTTACCCAAATGAGTTGAAAACTTATGTCCACACAAAAACCTGCATATGAATGTTTACAGCATCTTTGTTCTTAACTGCTAAAACTTGGAAGCAACTAAGATACTCTTCAATAGGTGTGGATATACAAACTGTGGTACATCCATACAGTGGAATATTATTTAGTGATAAAAAGAAATGAGTTATCAGGCCACAAAAAAGAAAACCATGGAGGAAACTTAAATGCATATTGCCAAGTGAATGAAGCAAATCTGAAAGGCTGTGTCCTATATGATTCCAACTATATGACATTCTGGAAAAGGCAAAACCATGGGTACAGCAAAAGAATCACGGATTCGGGAGGAGGGAGGGCTGAATAGATGGAGAACAGAGGATTTTTAGAATAGTTTAACTGTTCTGTATGACCAGTGGATACATGTCATTACACACTTGCCAAAACCCATAGAATATCAAACTCAAAGAGTGGATCCTAATGTAAACTGTGGACTTTAGTTGATAACAATGTATCAATACTGGCTCATCAATTGTAAGAAATGTATTGCACTAACGCAAGATGGTAATAGTAGGGGAAACTAAGTCTGGGTAGGGGCAGGATGGTGGTGGTGAGGGGATTAATGGGAACTCTGTAGTTTCCTCTCAAATTTCCTGTAAACCTAAAACTGCTCCAAAAAGTACATTACTACTTGAGGTTATAGGGAGGGGGAAGGGTGAGCTGTGACAGGGCGAGAGAGAGTCATAGACATATACACACTAACAAACGTAGTAAGGTAGATAGCTAGTGGGAAGCAGCCGCATGGCACAGGGATATTGGCTCGGTGCTTTGTGACAGCCTGGAGGGGTGGGATAGGGAGGGTGGGAGGGAGGGAGACGCAAGAGGGAAGACATATGGGAACATATGTATATGTATAACTGATTCACTTTGTTATAAAGCAGAAACTAACACACCATTGTAAAGCAATTATACCCCAATAAAGATGTTAAAAATAAAGAAAAATAAAGAAAGGGATCCAAAAGTTAAAAAAAAAAGTACATTACTTAAAAAAAAATCACCATTTCAACATGTCATTAATATAAAAATTTTCCAAGAGTTATTCTTATACAAAGTTTTTGAAATCTTGTATGTACATTTTATACTTACAGCCCATCTCAATTCATCCCAGCCACATTTTAAATGATCAATAACCACATGTGACTAGTGGTTACTACATTGGAGATTGGAAATCTCAAAGTTTTAGTTAGATTAGAGATTAAAGGAAAAATACATACTTGAAAATATCTTACCTCCGAAAACAAACTCACATAATTTGGAGAATGCTGTATGTCACACACAGTTCTCTAACAGCAAAACGTATCAAGATTGTTTCAGTAATCCCCTCGCCAACAGTTTTTAAAGAATAAAAGCAGACGCAAATCCAGTCTGACGACTTGCTCGACGGGGTGATTAAGACGTATGGCTGAGCATAAAGCAAGATTTCCTCCTACAATCAGTCTTCCAGTGACCTTCATTAAGGACAAAGAGCATTTTAATGGATGAAGCCTTCACCTTTAATAAGTCTTTACTCTGTTATTTCCTATGGAACCATTCATTAGATTTACAAAACAATGGTAGCTGGCTAATGACGGAGCCATGGTCAGAACCCCAGGGATAGCCTATGTCACCATTAGCGCCTCAAGGAAAAATGTCACTTGGTCCACCTTGTCCAATCCAGTCAAGAAGACTTTGACCTATAATTGCATGCAGAGTTCAAGAGCTCAAGAGGTTACAGATGGGGGCGAGCGGATCCGTGATTTGCATCTTTGTGTCAGCTTGAGAAGAGGATGTATGAGAGCATAAACAGAGATGGAGACGGGCAAGGGTGAGCATTTTGCTTCTGCTTCCAAATGATATTCCTTTTTATTAGTGACTGCGTTAGGGAAGGTGTGTTTTGTTTGTTTGTTTACTGTGTCGACAAAAAAATTAATCAGTAGATCTAAGAAAGAAATGGAAAATTTTATTGGAGCCAAATTGAGGATTATAACCCAGAATAGCCTCTCAGCTCCGAGAACTGTTCTGCCTGTTAGAGGTCAAAGCACAGTTATTTAAGATTTTGAGACAGACATTAAGTGTACATCATATGTACATTAAATGACATATTATTGACAGTTTACACAATCGAGGTTTACACATACAAAACGTGGGTCATCATGGTCCCATACAAGATTAAGCAGAAAGGTTATCTCCTAAGGGGTTATCTTGTTGACGCTAGGAGAATTGCTCTTTATGGTTGAGCAGGTTTGAGCGGAGGGCAGAGGAAGGGGGTTTGGTCGATGCATAACGCAGATACACAATGCACAGCAGAGAGGAGAGAGGAAGCCAAAGGTCAGAGAAAAATGTTTATGTTCAAATTTTCCTTTACTTGCCTTAGAATATCAATTTTTCTTTCATCAGTTGTTTAAATATATTTTTATTTGGGAATAATTTTAGATTTACCGAAAAGTTGCAAAGATAGTACAGAGAATTCCTGTATCCCCTCACCTAATTTCTGCTTACATAACCACGGTGCACTTGTCCAAACTAAAAAATCAACACTGACACTTTACCGTTAGTTAAACTGCAGGTTTTGCATTGACTTTTAAAAAAACCTCAGCAGGAAGAATTGTGTAAAAAATGAAATATCAAAGCACCTTTTGATCTTAATTTAAAAAAAACAAACTATTTTGGAGAGAAGATGGATAGAAATGAGGATGACTCAACTTCCCAGTAGAGACATGAACTTGCATCATGCAAGTCAGATCAAGGCGACTTTCTTCAAGAAGGCTTCTCGGATTTTACGGCAGTAGTTAGTGTTCA
Source organism: Lagenorhynchus albirostris (assembly GCF_949774975.1). Lineage (NCBI taxonomy): Eukaryota > Metazoa > Chordata > Mammalia > Artiodactyla > Delphinidae > Lagenorhynchus > Lagenorhynchus albirostris. Next base: position 57,947,571 of record NC_083097.1, read on the forward strand.
CATTAGAGGACAAAGCTCTATGACACTTTCCATGTTGCATCACCTGGAACTAACAGACACTCAACTGCCCGCTGAAAGAGGGAAAGGACCCAAGTGTTTAAGGAGAAATTATTACACCTTCCCCTCTCTCCTTCTTGCCACCCCCATCCCCCTAGTCTGTGCTAACTCATATGCTTTCAGAAAGTATCTCTGAAGTCTTTATGCATGAGGAAAATCAGTCCTTTCCTTTCTGGATTATTGAAAGGGAGCTATATATCTCTAAAGATGTATCGTTTAGGAATCATCATAGATAACACATCTTTGCACCCTTAGGTAAAGCTATTATTACTCTAAAGTGAATTCAGGGGGAATTGGGCTTACTCAGTTTACTACTGACTGTAAATTCAACCAATATAAAAAGATGAAACTCTAATTAGAAAAGTTACATGCACCCGAATGTTTATAGCAGCACTTTTGCAATAGCCAAGACATGGAAGCAACCTAAGTGTCCATCAACAGATGAATGGATAAAGAAGATGTGGTGCATATATACAATGGAATATTACTCAGCCATAAAAAATTGAAATAATGCCCTTTGCAGCAACATGAATGGACCTAGAGATTATCATACTAACTGAAGTCAGAAAGAGAAAGACAAATAGCATATGACACCACTTATATGTGGCATCTAAAAAAATGAACCAAAGAACTTATTTACAGAACAGAAACAGACTCACAGACATATAAAATAAACTTATGGTTACCAAAGGGGAAGGGGGAGAGGGATAAATTATGAATTTGGGATTAACAGATACACACTACTATATATAAAATAGCTAAACAACAAGGACCTACTGTATAGCACAGGGAACTATATTCAATACCTTGTAATAACCTATGGGGAAAACAATCTGAAAAAGAACATATACATACATATATAATGTACAACTGAACCACTTTACGGTGCACCTGAAACTAACACAACATTGTAAATCAACTATACTTCAGTAGAAAAAAGAACAAATTCAACCAATATAGTTTGAGTACATGCCACGTATTTGGCTCTGTTCTAGGTGTGCTCTGAGGGCCACTCCTATGGGAACACTGATACACAGGATGTTTCTCTATTAGACTCAAAGTTCCCTGATGATAGGGATGGAGAGAACTGTGTCTTATTTAATCTCTCTTATCCTTAGATCCTCAATACCTAAAATGTCCCTCAGTGTCTGGTAGATGCTCAATAGTGTTATTGAATCAATAATAAACAACTGTTGAATGGGTAGACGGTTGAATGAATGAATACATGAGTTCATAGATGAGTGATTCCTGATCACTGCCCTTAGGGAGATTACATTCTGGAAAGAGGCAGAGAGGGCCGAGCACACAAATGATCATGACGCGTGGTGGAATGAGGTAAAGACCATCAGAGGTGAGCCTGCTAAAAGAAAGCACTGTTTAGGTTTAGGTGCAAATGGCAAGTCCTGGGAATGTAAGCAGAAGTAAGTAGTACTTGCGATTGTCCGGGAGGATGGATAGGATGTCATAAGCAGGGATGGGATAGGAAATGAGGGAGGACATTCCAGCCTGAACAGAGTGAACAGACATGGCCAGGTAGAAAGTCATGAACATTTTGAGGAGTTAAGTTTGGATAGCTTATATGGCATGTACAGGTCAGGAAGGGAAAATAAACAAGATTCACACACTGTGTCCTCATCATACGGGTCTTGGATGCCTGGGTTTGCTAATTGGGAAGTGATCGATCACAGACAAATCATGAGGAGAAACTGGCTTCTCATGGGGGCTGTGAGGTTTGTTTAAGCACATCTTCCAAAAACATGATAGTCCTAAGGAAAAAGGTGGAAGTGCAGGAAAGAAAAAAAATTTGTGATAATATGATGATATAATTTGTCTCTAAGTTCTGTGATGACAAATCAGAATTCTCCTGTTTGTAATGTAGGAGTCCATGCTCTGATTAAATCACTCTATCTGCCCTGCCAATAACACGCAGAGAAAGCCGTTGACGCAGTTTTGTTAAATAAGCAATTAAAACAGTAGTAGGTTTTGAACTTAATGCCTTTTCTTTATATGTTACATTAAAAGCTGTGTGATTAAGCTGACCTGGGATTTCTGAACAGAAGCTGAACAGTCGACTTCACATTTTTAAGAAGTGAAAGATACATGCTGAGTTGCGACATGTACTGCTCATGGAGTCCCAAGGATAAAATGTGAGCATCTCCTGGGGGCAAAGAGCCCTTAGTGAGAGCAAAGAAGGCTCATGAGCATCACAGTAATGTTCTGTATTTCAAGACCTTCCACTGCCGTGAAGTACCTCTTTAAGTTTCTCTGAACATCTTCTTTGGCAAAGACACACTGAACCACATTGCTGGGTGGTTCCTGTTTATTTCTCTTCACAGGGGCCTTCTGCTGCTCTTGCTGAGTGCCTGGGTGGCTGCTCTGTGACCGGCAAAGCCCCTCGGTTCCCAGCTCCAGGCTCGCCTGGTGTAAAGACAGATGCTCTCGTGGCAGTAATGGCTGGATGTGCTGTGTTTGCACATCTGCGGTAGCCTTTTGAATTGAGTTCCGAGCCCAAGCCAGGCAGCCCCTCCTTTATTTTCACTGTCACACCATTAAAGGGAAATGAGATTATGGCACAAATCATCATTCACATGACTCTGACATAGAAGGTTAGGGAGATATTGCCGAGATAATTCCACAGCCGCCATGCCCCTGACAATAATTACAATGTGACCACAGGGGATCGCCTTCTAATAGGCTTTTGTTCAGTCAATTCAGAGTCTGTTGTGTGCTCTGAGTTTGGATAATTAAAGTTGTGTCTCAGAAGCCACATGTGGTAGCTCATAATTATGTAGTCGAGTCTAAGAGGGAACTGAGGTGACTGACACCTGTGCTGGCGTGAGGAACAAGGGCCCTGGTGACGAGGAAGAAAGAAACCAGTCCCCTCACTGAGGAAGCGGGGGATGGCATTCACTCCATAGCGTCCACTGCTTTATTTATTTTAAAACGAAAATGAGTAATTATAGCCCTTCCCAGTCCAATTGCTCACCCTCCAGAGGGATTTTGCTAACCCTTTCCTGTAGCCTCCAACAAAAGAATGGGAGCTGACTGGACAGGGGAGAAAATACAAACGGCTTATTGAAACACCAGAATGGTTTAATTATTTCATCATTTGCATGTTGAGAGATTTGCATAAAGGCAGGAAAAGGCCCATGTTGGAATTTGGCCTGTATCTCGCCCTGTTTCTCACTGGAGCAAAGATCTCGAAGTGTGGCCTCCTGTTAGCTCTTGAATTTTAGAGAAATGTGAACTTAGGAAAGCTTAGATTTGTTATTTCAAGGACACAATATTTGAAAGGAAAATAAACCCAAAGACCATATCCTGCTGGGCCATGTTTTCCAAGTCAGTCTATGGCTGTCAGAGAAGCAAAGTAGTTGCTTTTCCCCACCACGCAGGACACCCTTGGAGAACCATTCTCCTGATCAGGACGAGCAGACTGCTGGTTAAGTGGGTGTCTCTTTAGCACTCTCAGACTGGGTCCCAGATTTTCTAGATTCATCACATAAGAGATGTTGAAACGTTAGTATAGGACATCTTTTATCTGAAGTCTTTACACTGTTTAGCAGATTCTTGGAATATATGTGTAAAGGGTTTTCAACTTCTGAGCCTTGAAAGTAGATTTCTGCTGTCCTAACATGAGATATCTTTTCCTCCAGGTTTTGCCACGTAGAGAAAAAGCCTTCCCTTCTTCTTCAAAAGGGGAAACACTGTTTCCCCTTTTGAAGCGCCGCAGATTAATTCTTCACCCAATGTGGGAACAACAATTGCTATTCAAAACACTGCCCTTTCCTCAGGCTTTGCCTTCATGAAAATGAAACCTATCTCATACTGAGTACCATATGGTGTTTGGGAAGAGTGGACACGCAGATGCTTCCTAATTAAAGCATTCAGGTTTGTCATGAGAAATGGCAGCCACAGATGACTTTGGCTGGGCGCGTGTCCGGGAGGGGGTGGGTGGGAAGGGATCCCGGAGCGTGGAGGAAGTGGGAGGCTGACGCCCAGCTTTTTCAAGCGCAGGCTCTGATTGGTCCTCGGGGAACAGATAATGGCAAGAGGCAGTTAATTTGAAGATAATTGAGAGATCTCTTTCCTGTCTTCACACAATAAACCAAGGTGCCGGGCCTCAGCTGGTACTTGCACTCTGGCAGGACGAAAAGGGCCCGGAATGGGTCTGCTAAAGCTGCCGCCTCATTTTCACGTCTCACACAAAGCTGGGAAACGCCTCTCCCGGCCTCCCCCAGCCCCAGATGCTGGTGCCCATGTTTATTGTTTCAACACATCAGACCATAAATAAAAGTTTCCAAAGAGAGAGGCCATCAGAGGAATGGGGATGGTCTATTCTTCTGGAAAACAAGGGCCGTGCCTCTAAAACGGCAAGCTCACCGACCAGTTAGAAGAGACGTGCCCTCTCAGATGGTGGGTTTTCTTGGAGAAGGTGAACTAGTTTTTTTGTACCTTTTTTTTTTTCTCAGCATCCTTAGTGTTCTGTGCAAAACTCTTTCCAAACCACTGAAATCCAGGAATTGTGAGGGCCCTTCTCAGGTTAACTCAGACACTCGTCTGCACACTTCTGCGTGGACAGGAACCACAGAGGTATCCCAGGCAAGGAGTGGACTTAAGAAGAGGCTCTCTCATTGTCTTAGCAAGCCGTGCTGAGAGGAGGAGAAGGGGCTTTTCTTTTTTTCTTTTTGAGGGATCCTTCCCTCTGTCCTGCCTGCCTCCCCAGCCCCTTTTCATTCTCTTTTGGGGCAACTTGCTTATAAATTCTAGGAAACCCTTAAGCCAAGTAGGTGGAAAAATAATCTGATTTCCTCTTTTAACACACAGAAGAACTGGATATAAGGGCTACCTAAGTGTGAAAAAGAATACTGCTCTTTTTCTCAGGACTGGGAAACTTAATGGTGTCAGGCATATGGGCATAACAATGATAAAGAACTTAAAAAAGTGAAAAGAGCCACGTTCGACAGATTTATTCCTCATCGGTAAAGAAAAGGATTTGATGGGGTGGGCACACAGGCAAAGAGGAGTGGGGGGGGCAGACTAAAGGAGAAAGACAGTCAGGGGGAGCTGAATTAGGTCATTAATGCAGGATGGCTTGGGGCTTATTAAAGGTTGCTAGACAGCTGGGTTTGCTAATCTGATTTGAAATTTTTTTGGCATAAAATACATTTTTCTGTTGTTCCGGTAAGTTGGGGCCAAGTAAGGTTTTCTTCCCTCTGACCAAGAGGAGTGTGACAGTCTCCCCCTGGAGGGCTATCTTCCAGCTTTTTCCTGGGGGGTACTGTACAGGTGGAAACATTGGTCTGTATTGTCACTTCTGTACTGTAGTTACACAGAAAAGGCAGAATGGGGAGAAACTGCTAGGACCATAGAGATAAAGAATAGTAAAATGAAAGGTGACCATTTCCGTTTATCAAATGAAACCATAAAGAAAGCAAAGAGGTAAGATCCAAACTTGCAGAAGAGATTTCCAACATATAGACCAGCAAGTGTTTAGTATCAAGAATACAGGTATGAAATCAACAACAACATAAATAAATAAATAATCAAATCGAAAAACTAGGTAAATCTCAGAAATGGACATCTTATGGCAAAGGAAACACAAATAATGGATATATACAGGAAAAAATGCTCAATTTCAGAAGTAGGCAGGAAATACAAATTAAACCCAAATGAGAACCTATTTTATACCCACCAGATTGGCAAACAATTGAGAAGTTTGACATCGAGCACTGACACGAGCCTGGATGAAAGGATCGCTTCTACGCTCTGGAGTGTCGGCACAGGTCCCATGACCCTGGAAAATGATTGGGTTTAATTGACTCACCCAGGAATTCTAGTCCTGGACATATCCTCTAGGTAATTTCTAGCACATCTACAAGTGGTCATAGCACACTGTAAGAGCAAAAATTATCTAAACAATCCAAAAGATCATCAATAGGCAAATTTAAGAACAGATAGTGATAGTAGAGTACCACACAGCAGTGAAAATGCATAAATTAGAACTACACACATGATGCAGAATCTCACAAATATTGAGTAAAGCAGAGAAAAAATAAGGTTTACAAGATTGCATATGGTATGTTACCATTTTTATAAAGTCCTAATCAAGCCAATTCAATTAGCAAATACTGAACCATTGCTCCCAAGGAAAATATACATCCCCACCCCCACCTCAAACAGATTATAGTCTTAAATTCCAAGAGCAACTCATCTGGTGGATTCTATTTTCTTTGTTTTACAAAAGAGAAAATGAGGTTCAGAGTGTGACATGACGCGCCTAAGCCCCCACTACTAACTGCGGAGCTGGGATTCAAACCTCCTTCAACTGACCCCAGGGCCGGAGCTTTTTTCCCCCATGCTGCACTGTCCCCTACCTCTCCATCCTCTGCGCATCTCTGTGTGAGAGCTGAAACAAAGCACAGCATCTTCTTGATTGACCCCAGATGGGGTCGTGCTCATCTGAGTCGTCTGGGTGACTCAGATTTTTCTCTGCTCTGTGGATGTCCACTAATGACTGTGAAAGTGCTAATTCATTCTGTCTGTCTGCTGTCTACCAGGCTAGTGGACACATATAGTTATGTAGTGAACACTTTCCAGATATAACCCAGTCTCCTTTTATGCAGGGGTCTGTGTGTGTGTGTTCAAACAAAAATATAAACAGTGGAGTCATGGAGTGGGATGATCCCTCTCGATCTAAATAATCTTATAAATTTGTCCTCTATAGTCTCCACCATATAGTACGTTTAAGATGGGAAAAAGATATTAAGTATAATGATACTTAACACTCTCAGAGAAAAGGACAAAGCCCCAAGTAAATACACATATGAGCTTTCCCTCTCTTTATTATGAAAGGAAAGTGTGTTATAATTTTTATTTGCTTTTGAGAGGAAATTTTAAAACCAATTTCTCCCTAATTATTAGAATTGAGAGGAGAGGATGGTAGAGCCATGAATAGCTAACATGTCTACGAACATCAAGAGACTTTTCTGTAGATCGACAATAATGCTACAAAATAAAATGGAAAAGTACCCACCCACCATAGCAGTAAAAGATATCACACAGTTAGAAAACCTTAACAAGAAATGTGTGACACCTAAATGAATAAAATAATGCAATTTTATTGAGAGACATAAAATAACGCTTGAATTTCCAAAGTCTCGCACTAGATGGCTATAATGGCAGTGTTGCTTGTTATGAACACGTTAATTCCTCACAGATTAATTTATAGTTCTGAGACAATCATGATTAAAATCCCAGAGGGGTTTTTGGGGAAAAAAACAGGCAAAATTATTTTTAAAGTAAACTACAGGTGTAATGCGTAATGAATAGCTAAGAAAATGTTGAAAATGAAGACTATTTCTGGATCCAGTGTACCCACAGTGGGTCACCATGACCTGTGGCTGCATCTTCTAGTATCAACCCTAGAGAAGTTAGTGGAATAAGAAGAAAGCAGGGATTTTTAGTTAGTTCCAGAAAAAAAAAAAAAAAAGCGAGAAATCCTTAGGGAGAGTGAAACCTCTGTGTGTGTGTGTGTGTGTGTGTGTGTGTGTTGGGAGTGGAGGGCCTGAGGAGGTGGTGGTGGCTGCAGGCAGGACACAGGGCCACCAGAGGCACCTGGGAGAGGATAGATTGGAGAGACAAAGCTCTCTCCGGTAGGATCATCCTTACCGGCCCCAGGGCTGTAGAAACAGGCCCTATAGCTCAGGCCACTGGCATCCCAGTGATATCAGGGCAGCAAAAACCCTACTGGGAAGAGCAGTTAATGAAAGAACATTTATTCTCTCCCTCTTTATCCAAATCCCCAAATTTGGTGCATTTCCCTATTTAAAAAACTGCCTTCTAACAATGCTGCTTGTTTCTAAGAGTTTAAAGGGACTCAGATGAAGCAGGTCTGAGGTACATGTAGCTTTAAGTATATTTATCAGGAAATGAAATGTTTAAAAGCAAAAGTTAGCCGAGGGTTTAACTCGCAAGTTAGAGAAAGAGTAACAGAGCATTCAAAGAAACAAGAAGGAAGGAAATAATAAATTCAGAAATGAATAACTCGTGTATACACTTAACACACTCACAAATGAGGAATAGAGATTAACCAAGCTAAGTGTTGTTTCTTTGAAAGTATTCCTGGACTTCCCTGGCGGTCTAGTGGTTAATACTCCGTGCTTCCACTGCAGAGGGTGTGGGTTCAATCCCTGGTTGGGGAACTAAGATCCCACATGCTGTGTGACGCAGCTGGAAAAAAAAGTATTCCCAGTATTGATTGACTTCTAGAATAAATGATCAAGAAAAAAATATGCAAGTATGCCAAATACAAAATGAAAACAGAAAAATTACTACAGATAGCAGTAAAATTATTTAGAGATAATGTGAAGAAAATGAATAGAAAAGGCACAGTCTGGGAGAAAGTATTTGCAAAACATATATCTGACAAAGGACTTGAATCCAGAATATGTAAAGACCTCTTATAACTCAAGAATAAAAGGCTAAACAGTTCCAACAAAAACTCAACAGAATCTTCACGAAGATATATACACTACCAACAGGTACATGAAAAAGGTTTTAATATCATGAATCACAGGGAAATGAAGATTAAAACCACAGTGAGATACTATACACCCACTAGAATGTGTAAAATTTTAAAAGACATGATGCCAACTGTTGACAAGGATATGGAACTACTAGAACTTTCCTAAAGGGCTGGTGGCAGTGGTGACCCAGGGTAGCAGGAAGGAGTGGCTGTCCTGGGTACAAGCAATAAGCGGGCAGTTCATTGTCTGCAGATAATTTAAAAACAGTAATAAAACTAACTATAAGTCAGTCTGCTTTTTATTACCAACATATGCCAGCAATTCTAAACAACACTAGTGATAAAACACTTCTCCCTGAAAAATATATTTTGTTGGTCTAAGCACTAAACAATTGTTGAGGGTTACTCTTGAGTTTTAATGATGTACATGTAAGCTTCAGATTAGCACATTTTTATTATTTATCCTTTAATAATCACTGCACTTTACATGAACATAAAGTCCAATTCTCCCAGTTGTGTCAGTCTCCTATGCACTCTCATTCAGCTACGCGTGTTTTGAGAAGAAGCCTCTTTTTTTTTTTTTGCGGTACACGGGCCTCTCACTGTTGTGGCCTCTCCCGTTGCGGAGCACAGGCTCCGGACGCGCAGGCTCAGCGGCCATGGCTCACGGGCCCAGCCGCTCTGCGGCATGTGGAATCTTCCTGGACCAGGGCACGAACCTGTGTCCCCTGCATCGGCAGGCGGACTCTCAACCACTGCGCCACCAGGGAAGCCCTGTTCATTTATTTTAAAATGAAGTGTCATTGACATACAACGTTATGTTAGTTTCAGGTGTACAACATAGTGATACAACATTTATATACATTGCAAGATGATCACCACAATCAGTCTAGTTACCCTCTGTCACCATTTAAAGTTACTACGATATTATTGACTATCTTCCCTATTCTGTATATTGCCATGACTTATTTATTTTATAACTGGAAGTTTGTACTTCTTAATCTCCTTCACCTATTTCACCCATCCCCCCACCCCCTCCTCTCTTGGTGACCACCAGTTTGTTCTCTGTATCTATGAACCTGTTTCTGTTTTGTTTCTTTGTTTGTTTTTAGATTCCACATATAAGTGAAATCTTACAATATTTATCTTTTGCTTATTACATTGCCTTTCTTTTGCTTAGTTTTCTATGTGCCTATTTATATTATATTTTAAAAATTAAAACTCCAACATATCTTATTTTAAAAATTTTTATTGGAGTATAGTTGCTTTACAATATTGTGTTATAAAACTCCAACATATCTTTCAAATGTCATTTTATTTTCCAAACCCCCCAAACCTTTGGGGTCATTTTTCCCCTGGGAGACCTCCTCACTCAGTCCCTTGTCCTTCTTCCATCTGCTCTTGATCTCAGAGAGACAGCAGTGAGCAGTGGCTTAGAGAGAGATCTTAGTTCCCTGCCCAGGAATTGAACCTGGGCAGCTGGGATGAACACCAGGAATCCTAGCCTCTAGTCCACCAGAGGCTGTAAGCTAGAAGCATGGTTGGCTCTTACCCCATTTGAAAAATGAATTTCTCAAAGAGGCAAAACCTGTAAAAACAGGTACAAAGTTTATTATTAGAGACAAGCACAACAAGTGGGAAAGCACACAGAGAAGTAGTTTATTTATTTAAGATAGAGCCAAGGCAGAAATATACTCCTGGAGAGTAAGGGTGTGGGGTCCTCCCTAATGAGGAGGAGAGCAGTAAGGAGGCGGTTAAATCATTTATATAGGGCAGTTCTTCCAGGTCTTTGTTTACCTTTGGCCAATTATCTCACTTCTTCTCCCACATCTGACCTGCCTGAGGACCCTCCCCAATATGCATGGGCAACTTTTTGCCAAGATGGATTCCAGTGCAGACGCCTGTGGGAGGTTTGACAGCACCTATTATGGGGTGGTGCCCCCTCCCTTTTTGACCCTCCAGGAGCCTTTCTGCACATGTGCAGTCAGGGAGGTTTCCCTGGCCTCAGGAGTGATAGATGTGGTCCTCTTATCTCTTCATTCCAGCAGAGCTCAGCTCCTGCCATTAACTTTGTCCTTGGAATGTCAAGGAAAACAAGACTCCAATTACTCCATTTGACAAACTTCAGCTGCTCGGCCCAGGGGCCCACCTACTCCTACCTCACTCTGATCTGTACCCAGTGCCCTCCTCACCTGATGGGCAGTGTCAATGGGGGACTTCCCCTCAGTAGGTTCTTGTGCTGTGTCTCTAAGTTCCCTGGATGCCACGTTTCCTTTCTCTTGATGTACTCCCTCATTTTGGTGGAGAACAACCTCTAGTAGTTTCCTAAGAAAGGATGCCTGGGAGGTAAATATTTTGAGACCTTGCATGTCTGAAAATGTCTATTTTATTCTCACTCAATTATATAATTAATTCTAGATAGGAAATAATTTTCTCTCAGAGTTTTGAAGTCCTTCTTCAGTATATTCTATCTTCAGATACTGATCTTGTGATATTGGTCATATGAATATGATTCCTATAATTTCTCCCCTCCATAGAAACTTTTAATATTTTCTTTTTATCTCTAGTGTTCTCAGCTTTCATAAGGATGTTCTTTGGTTGTGGGTGTTTTGCTTACATTGTGTTGATTTTGATGATCCCCTTAAATCTGGAGACTTATTTTTTTATTGCTTCTTTGAACATTTTCTCCCCTCTGTTTTCCTACTATTTGCAGAAGTGCAACTAATTAAGCATTGGCCCTCTTGGATTGGTGTTCTAATTTTCTCTTCTATTTATTTGCCTTTGACTTTCTGGGAGATTCTTGTCTTAGTCAGCTGGGACAACCATAACAAGATACCATATACTGGTGGCTTAAACAATAGAACTTTATTTCTCATAGTTCTAGAGGCTAGGAAATCCAAGATCAAGGTGCTGGCTGATTTGGTTGCCTGGCAAAGTCCCTTCCCTGCCTTGCAGGTGGCTGCCTTGTCACTGTATCTTCACATGGCAGAAGGAGGAAACTCTGGTGTCTCTTCCTCTTCTTATAAGGGCACTAATCCCATCATGGGGGCTCCATCCTCAGGCCCTTATCTGAATATAATTACCTCCCAAAGGCCCCACCTCCTAACCCCATCACATTGGGGGTTAGAGCTTCAGTATATAAATTTGGGGCAGAAACATTCAGTCCATAATAATTCCTTGTATAATCCTTCTATTGAACTTCTAATATTTCTAAGTTTAGCTCTCATATTTCTAATTTCTAAAGCCCCTGTTCTTTGATTGTTCCTTTCCCTTATTTCCTGCTGTATTTGCAGATACCATACCTTCTTGCTCTGGAGAAAGCAGATCTGTTTTTATACTCCTAGGCCTGGAGTTGACATCAACCTCTCTGCACACATGGGAAGAACCATCATATGGCCCCATGAGTCACAAGGGGCTGGACAATGTTATGAGACGGGTGCTGAGGAAAAGAGAACATTAGCAGCCTCCTCCACAGAGGATTTCCTTGTTGTGTGATGATCTTTGGTTTTCTGTTTATTTTTAAGTGTGAGACACCAGAAAACTTATTGGAAGCTCTGTGTGTGCAGGTAAAACATGTTGCTCCTGAAGGTGATTGTGGTAGCAAGCCAGCTTTTTTGTTCAGGGACCCTCAAATACCATTGTCTGAAGTTCATTTCTCCCAAGGCATGTGTTGTTTTTTTCATTTTGTTTTTTTGCAGGAAAGACTCCTCCATTCTTTTGTCTAGGGGTACACGTCTGGTTGTCAAATTTTTTTTTTTTTTTACTTTTTCTATTTTTACAGTACACGGGCCTCCCACTGCTGTGGTCTCTCCCGCTGCGGAGCACAGGCTCCGGACATGCAGGCTCAGCAGCCATGGCTCATGGTCCCAGCTGCTCCGCAGCATGTGGGATCTTCCCGGACCGGGGCACGAACCCATGTCCCCTGCATTGGCAGGCGGACTCCCAACCACTGCTCCACCAGGGAAGCCCCTGGTTGTCAAATTTTGTGAAGCAGAAGGAGAAGAGAGCCAGGGAGTTCTTACAATTCAAACGCAGAATTGCAGCAATTCCCCTGAAATGATGTGCATGCTTCTCTTCCACCCCTGCTGTGTCTGGTATCCCTGAGTCCAGATTCTCTCTGGCTCAATTTATCCAGAGACTAAATGTCAGATTTCCTGTGGGAGTGGAGAGAAGGGGCAGAGAGGCAGGGCAGAGAATCCAGCAGCTCCACGTTAAGACTTCAATCAGTCCTCCTGTTTCCAGCTCTGCATCTCACTCTACCCTTCAGTGATACCTGTTGCCATCAAGTCCTAGGCCTGCCTGAGTTCTGCAGGGTGAAGAGACCTTCTTGGGCTATTGACCACTGCAGGCCTTGGAACTGTAGCTCCCTCTGTTCTAAAAATTTATTACATTGCTTCTCTATCTGCCACCCTCCAAAATTTTTTCAGTCTTTTAATTTTTTTTAAACATCTTTATTGGAATATAATTGCTTTACAATGGTGTGTTAGTTTCTGCTTTATAACAAAGTGAATCAGCTGTACATATACATATATCCCCATATCTCCTCCCTCTTGCATCTCCCTCCCACCCTCCCTATCCCACCCCTCTAGGTGGTCACAAAGCATAGAGATGATCTCCTTGTGCTATGCGGTTGCTTCCCACTAGCTATCTATTTTACATTTGGTAGTGTATATATGTCCATGCCACTCTCTCACTTTGTCCCAGCTCACCCTTCCCCCTCCCCGTGTCCTCAAGTCCATTCTCTATGTCTACATCTTTATTTCTGTTCTGCCCCTAGGTTCTTCAGAACCACTTTTCTTTTTTTTTTTTAGATTCCATATATATGTGTTAGCACACGGTATTTGTTTTTCTCTTTCTGACTTACTTCACTCTGTTGTCATAGTCTTTTATTTGCTCTCACCTCTCATTTTCTTTGTCCCTATGATTGCATATTTTAAAAATTCTTTTACTTTCAAAGTGGGTTTTAGAAGAGAGAGGAGAGAAACACTTGTGGTCAATATGCCACATTTAATGAGAAGTTTAGAAATAATTTTGATAATATAGATGAGTTTATAATGCTTAATATAAAAGGAACAACTTCCCTTGTGATCCAGTGGTTAAGACGCTGCTTCCAATGCAGGTGGCTTGGGTTTGATCCCTGGTCAGGGAACTAAGATTCCCACATGCCACACCGTCAAAAGAAAAAAAAATCTTTTGTAGAAACTAACACAACATTGTACAGCAACTATACTCCAATAAAAATTAATTTAAAAAATAATAAATAAAAGGGACAAAAAAGCTGTATAAATAATGTGATCTCAGGCAGGTTAAAGAGCATAGAAAAAATAAAGGAAGGAAAATGTCAAAATGTGAATTTTTATTGCTGACAGAAAATAATGGTGATTTTTAGCTTCTCTTTAGTCCTTTTATTTCCAAGCGTCCCTACTGAACATGAAAGACTTTTGTAATCAGAATAAGTACTTTTTTACAGAACTGCAAAGAAAATAAGGTCACAAAGTAGAGGAAGTATTCGAAAGAAACTAAAAAGCATCTCAGCTGGAAGTGTTTTTCTTTGGACATAGTGCGTGCATTTCAAATTGGACGCTGATTGTATGACAGATGAATGATAAGTAGACATACACAATGCCATGCCTGTGCTGTATGCCAAGCTCTATACAGTATCTCATTGAACCATCACGGTGATCACAGAGGTAGATATTATTTTCTTCCCATTTATAGATGAAGAAACTGAGGCACAGACGTAGCACACTCATGGCCCTCTGTTGGTACATGACTGAGCCAGACTTGGGACCCAATAAGTCTCACTCCAGAGAGGCACCCTGACCCGTCACATTCCATTTCAGTCTCTCACATGTATATACATACATGTAAGTATCTATGTCCTTATCTAACTCCTTGTACACATTTGTGCTTATGTCTACACATATGTCCATACAGTCAAGAGCATGCCTTGGCTTTTGAACAAATTATAAAGTGAGTGCAAGAAAGGAAGTCAGCAGGGCCTCTCTGGGAACTGTGATAATAAACACTAGAGGTGGCCCTCTAACCGCTTGGGTCTGAATTCTCATCTCCTCTTTCTCCCACTCTTTTCCATAGCAATAAATCATGCCCCACACAGGGGAGAAGGGAGCCTTGGGCTTCCGAGTGCATTCAGGAAACAAGCTGCTCTCACACCTGTTTAAGCTTATGCTTTCTGACAGCTTTAGAGGATAATATGGCCCCAGGTCTTTGTTTTGAGTACGGTGGGTGGAGGGGGGCTTCATACCAGCCAGGATGCCGTTAAAAGTTCATGGCAGCTGCCTAGAAGCCACTGCAATGTTTCTCATTAAAGACAAACTAGTTTAAACGCTCTAGCATTTCCAGGAATGTAGGAGTTTTTGAAGCGGTCGTTCTTTCCATCCTATTGTTTCAGAGCTCTAATTAAACAATGCCACATGTAATACTCCCCAAGGCCCTAGGAAAGAGGTCATTTGAATGATTTGGGATGGTCTAATTTTCTTTAAAAAGTGCCCACAAGTTTTTAAGACATTTTATTTGCAGGCAGTAATTCCTCATGTGGCACCCTGGGGCCACATGCTAGATTCTAGCTGGAAAAGAATTTATTATGCACGGTTTTTGTCTATATAGTTCTCTTTTGCTTGTGAAAGAGTAATCCCCCAGACTAATTTTCTTTTTTTTCCCTCTTTTAATGAGAGCTCTACTGAGATTCGCGTACCGTACAATTCACCCATTTAAAGTGTACAGTTCAATGCTTTTTAGTATATTCACAAAACTGTGTAACCATCACCACAACCAACTTTAGAACATCTTCATTTCTCTGCAAAGAAACCTAGCACCCAGAATGAGGTTTCCAACACCATTCTCCAATAAAAGAAACCAGAGTTCCTTGGAAAAATGACTGACTCTAGTGCCGGGCAGGAAATATATAAGATGAACCTGGAGCATCTTCTAGTGCCAGGAAGTAAAGAAAGGCTAAAACAAACAAATAAACAAAAACAAAACCCATCAAACGCTACCTTCATGGGGGTACGTCAACTGAAAGAGCTTCCAATGGACAAAGCTGGAATAATTTGCGCAGCAAAGTGTAGGAGTATTGAATTATAACCCAAAGCATAGAATAAACTAAATACCCATGTGTTCATACTGATTCAAAGAAATGATTAAATAATCGAGGAGAAAAGGCGAAGCTCCATTGTAAAAGAATTCCAAGTAATTTATTAATATTCTCTATCGATGAGACACCGTTGCCACACCTCCCTTTTTAGCCTGGTTTCCTTTCTTGTTTTGAAGTCTTCGTCTGTTAAATCCAATATCTGTGCTCTCTCACAGGCAGTGTCTGTTCCTTTCTTCATTCCCTGGGTGTGGGTCATACTTTCTTGTTTCCTTCAATGTCTCATAATTTTTTGTTGAAAACTGGACATTTTCAGGAGATATAAAATAACTCCACTGGGATACTGACCTCCTGCCCCTCCCTGGGGCTTGTTTTGGATGTTGTTTGTTTATTTGGCTGACCCCTTGCAGGGATGTCTATTTCCTCCATAGTATGAAACTTATGATGTCACCTCTCAGAGGGTGGAGACTTTGTCATGCACACAACCGCCCTAGGATGACAATCACCTAAGCAGGGCTCTGTCTGTTTCTTCCCTCGGTTTATCTGTTAAGGTGTCTGGCTTAGTATCCCACCCACCTGATAGTTTCCTGTAATTGCTGGCTTATTGCACTAGTGTTTTTTGTTTGGTTTTGGTTTTGGTTTTTTGGCGGTACGCGGGCCTCTCACTGTTGTGGCTTCTCCCGTTGCGGAGCACAGGCTCCGGATGCGCAGGCTCAGCGGCCATGGCTCACGGGCCCAGCCGCTCCGCGGCATGTGGAATCTTCCCGGACCGGGGCACGAACCCGTGTCCCCTGCATCGTCAGGCGGACTCTCAACCACTGCCCCACCAGGGAAGCCCTGCACTAGTGTTTTTGACAATGTCTAGGGCATGAATTTCTCTTCGGTCTGATCCTGTTAAATCCAGCACCTTTGCAGGGGCAGGCTTTGAGGTTTGTTCTGACCCCAGGAGGGCTTTTCTTAGCTACCTCTTTCCCTTGCTCTCTCTGATGAACCAGCTGGCTTACAGTTTAGTTTGTTTTTCTGAGAGAGCTACCAGCTGCCTCTAAATTGCTTACCACCAAAATATCAGTTGTTTTCGAGAGCATCCTTGGTCTTGAACTTCCCCACAGTCGGTTTCAAATAAAGTTAGCTCCCTTAGGAAGAGGTTCGCAACTCTCTGTTCTCGCAGTCTGCCTTATTCCCTGGAAAAATCTCTGAGCCACTGCTCTAGAGCTGGGAAGAGGGTGACATTCTTGCCTTATGAGCAGAGTGCTGGGCAGGGGCAGTGGCCTATGGTCTTCTCCATGTGTTTCTCCCAGCATGGGATCTCCACCCGTAGAACAAGCTGAGGTGGGGGCAATTGGAGCGCCAGTATTCTGGACCTTCCATGTTTGAGGTAGGACCTCTCCGTTATGAGTTGGGGCTTGAGGGAAGGAAGGGAGCAACCTCTTGGCTGCACTGCCAGAAATTTATTCTCTGCAAATCAGAGCTGAAGGAGGTGAGAAATGCTGGTATCTTTTCCCGCTCAGTGAGATACTCTATGCCTTGACTGGGAGGTAAGGGGAGAGGGTCTCCCTTCTTGGCCACACCTGCCCAGAGTGGCGTTTCCATCTCTCTGACTATGGGGGAGGTGGGAGGAGGAAGGAGAGACGGCTTGTGGCCACAAATGTGGAACCCATGGATACGGAGGGCCGACTGTATTTCCATGAACTCTCTGGTGTTTAAGGAACTGTCTCCCCACCTGACATGAATCCAGATTTTCTGTATGACAGTTTCTCGAGGGAGTCCAATGGGGCCAACTTCCCTACAAAGAAAAATGGACGGAGGTCTGAGACCATGTCCTGCTATGTCTACCCAAGTTGATCAGGTGAGTATGCACAATATTCGCAGGGCACCAGGTTCAGTGATTGGCTCTCCAGGGCGTGAGGAGCAGTAAGGTTGGGAATTTAGTGATAGCAACCCGTTTGAAGTCACACATCAAAATGCTTTCCCCTACGCCCTTCCAATTAACCAACTAAATTCATGAACCTTTTTTTTTTTACAAACTGTAGAACATAGGATGATTTTATATAGTACACGAGTAACATTTTTTGGTTGGTTATTTATAGGTTTACTAAGAAAAATACAGATAAAAAGATGAATAAATGTGAATATGGATGTTGATTTATGGAGAGCGCTTCTCCATAAGCACACAGACAGGTGAAAGAGTCAAAGCAGGTGGTAAATACCACAGTGTTTCCCTCTCAAAAACAAGTAAACAAATCCGTTTAGACTCCCACACATTTCCAGGAAGGTCAAAGGTCTCCGATACTGTTTTTCTTTCCGTTTTATTGTTTCAGTGCTCTCATTAAGGAGTGCCACATCCATATTTTATTATTCTCCAAGGCCCTAAAAAATTTGCATGGTATGAGATTATACACTGTAAAAATGACATATGCACACACACACAAAGCATCCCAAAATTGTCATTTCACAATGCTACTGCTTAGACAAGTCTAAAATAGCTATTTACTTTCATCAAAGTAAGCCAATTTAAAAGTGATCCAGGAAAAAAAAATAGCTATTTACTTTCATCAAAGTAAGCCAATTTGAAAGTGATCCAGGAAAAAAAAAAAAAAGTGATCCAGGGTCATAGCCCAAACTGTAAAGGTAATATGAAAATGACTGAATTTGGGGGGGTGGAGTGTAAATATCAGGTAAAAATTTTACATGATAGCAAATCTGTTTACACAAAAAAATAAATTGGTTGTTTCATTATGAGCGTGGCAAGAAGATACCTTCAGAATTCTCTCTGCTAATTAGTTACACTGGACAGCTTGAAAACCAGCGGCCTCAGACAGACAAAAGGGGAAGATAATGGCTCCTTCCACCCACTCAGGCTTCTCATTTGTAGCTTCAGGTATGGCTAATCTTTTCCTTTTCATTCTTTGTGAAGCATCAGGAGAATTCACTTGAATGAGCCGACAGCCTGAGTTAACTTAAAAGTGGAGCATCTGTAGGCCTCCAGTGAATGATACAGTCCGCAGGACACAGGTGAACGAGGAGTGGACCGGCAGAGCCACAGTTCAGACGGACCCGAAGCTTCTGCTCAGTTGCTGGTAATATCATTTCCAAATTGAAGAGCAACCTTCCAGAGAAGGCCTGTGAGCGTGGCCACCTGTACCATTTATGTGTATGAACTCAAAGCATTGTTTTCTGGTTGTCGTCTCCTTTGTTGTCAAATGTTGGTCCTAAAGTCGTCATCCAGTTTATGAATATGTCAGAACAGGCTGTGAGGGAGCTAGTTAATATTCCAGTTCTACACATCTCCTGGCAGCCTTCTGCGTGGCTTCCCAGTGACAGAGACTGGAAACATTTGTGTCTCTCAGTGCCTACGTGCCTGGCCATTGTCACCTCCTCTCCCTGCTCCTTCCCTGAGAAGAGGATCAAGTTTCAAGCAAAGGGACACACTCGGTCCCAAAGCCCCCCATTTAAAAGAAAGCAAAGGTGTTGCTGAAAACCAAGCTTAAGCAAACACGGTCTGGAAACTACTTCTCCCCCATCCCTAACCTTAATGCCATCTGTCCTCTTCTCATGCATCTGTATCTTGCTTAAGCAGTTTTGTCAGTGAGCTTCTAAGTGACAGCACTAAATGACATGGATTTTGCTTCCTCTTGTCTTGTGTTGCCCTTGTAGAAGATCTGAATACATGGGCAGAGTAAGGATACAGAATGGAGAAGTCAAAGAAGAAATGAGTCTGGAAATTTCTTGGTATAAAGGAAAGACTGACCACAATTATTATGATATATCTGTGTGGTAATAATACATCTCGTATAGAACACATCCTATGGGCCTCATCAGAGTCTCCTGGCCTTACCTGTCCCCTGGGCCCTCAGCTCCTGGACTGGCAGCTGGGGGGAAAGACTCCATGCAGGGCTCACAGAGCTCTGTGTTGGCTTCACTTCTTCCCCCTCTTTTGATCCCATAAATGCCACCGCCATAAGTTAGAGGGTCTGCTTCCCCGAAAGAGGTCTGCTGCCTGAAGAGGCCAGGGGACCCAACCCAGAAAAATACGGGGTTAACTCCCACGGCCTTCATTTTGATAAATGGGAAAGGGAAGGAGGAAAGAGTCATTGGCAGGGCCTTCTCTCTGTTCCTCCCTCTAAGGCATTGTTCTGAGTTTCATAGAGCTTCTCTGGAGACATCCTGCACCTGCCTGGCCACTGGCTGTGTTTCTTGTTGGTTCGTTGTGATGCAGGAATGCACGTCCTGGACTCAGCCTCCCAGCCTTCCCTCCCTGCCTTTCCATCACTCTTGCTTCCCTGTGACTGTCCTTCCCAGTAAAGCATGAGCACTTAAACCCTGCCCCACAACCACAAGCATTCTGCCTCTTTATCTCAAATGTTTTGGTGTTTGCCAAAGCACGTGATGCCTTCTTTTTGTTTCCCTTCAGAAAACCCCAGAGATGCGATGAATAAAACTAAAGAAGATGGTGGCAGCTCTTTAGGTCATTTTTTAATTTGCTGGCCTAACTTTCCAATTAATTTTTTTTAATTAATTTATTTAATAAATTTATTATTTTTGGCTGCATTGAGTCTTCGTTGCTGTGCGCAGGCTTTCTCTAGTTGCAGCGACCAGGGCTACTCTTCATTGCGGTGCACGGGCTTCTCACTGTGGTGGCTTCTCTTGCTGAGGAGCACGGGCTCTAGGCGCGCGGGCTCAGTAGTTGTGGCTTGTGGGCTCTAGAGCGCAGGCTCAGTAGTTGTGGCGCACGGGCTTAGTTGCTCTGCGGCATGTGGAATCTTCCTGGAGCAGGGCTTGAACCCGTGTCCCCTGCATTGGCAGGTGGATTCTTAACCACTGTGCCACAGGGAAGCCCTCCAATTAATTTTGATCCTCTGCTTTTTTGTTTTCTTTTTTCTCTGCCTGGCAAAATTTGACTTATCCTTCCAAGCCCAGCAAAATGCCATCTTCTGGGTGACACCTTTCTTGCCACTTGTGCCCACGCCTGCCAGGTCAACCTGTGCTGTCCCATGCCAGATGGAATAGAGCCTGCACCCCTGCTTCCTAAAGTACTGACCGCAGTGTTCTTGGTTGCTGGATACAATGTAACCATAAGTTTCCTCCACCCCCCACTAAATCTGACTGACTTTATCTCCAGGACTGCCCACAGAATTTGTTCAATAACGTTTGCTGAATGAAGGTGGTACGAGTTCTCCTTTTTGCATCCATCACTGTTGCATCCATCTCAGCCCAGATAGGCCCACCTCACCCCTGGACGGGACAGTGGCCTCTTAGTCTCCCCGCTGCCAGTCTCCTCTGACAATGGAATCTGCATAAACCACCAGGCTGCTCTTCCTAAAAACTGCATCCTTTCAGCCCTAGATCTCCAGAGCCTATAGAAAAAAAAGATAGTGTAGCACAGGAATAATATAAATGCACAAAGCCCAGAGAGACTGTAATAGCCCTTAATAAATGTTAGGTGCATCATCTCTGATGTAAATGCCTTTGTCTGGTGTTCAAGGTCCGGGTCAGCTTAACTCCTGCCCCCCACCCCCCAAACAAACTCTCCATTTTGCTCAGGTTTGGTTCCTCAGCCTGCTAAATGGTCCTCTGCCTTGAAGTAACTCAGGACACCCCTGCCTCTGTCCAAAGCCTGTCTATTTTTCAATCTCCCACCTTCATAGATGCTAGTGGAGTTGCTATAACCAGACAGATCCCCCCTTATCTCAACTTCTATAATCATCAGAGGTGCGCCATCCAATTTCTAAGCTGGAGACCTGATCGTCTTAGGCTTCTCCCCATCTCTTTCTTCAATAAAATTACAAACTTTCCGAGAGCAGGAACCACGTTCCAAATTTCTTCAGGAATCTTCCTGGCCCAGGAGAGAGTCAACAAATATTAGCTTATTGATTCTTTGCTGTAGAAATGAATCGGACCAAGCCAGGCAGAAGACGTTAATGATAAGCTACAACCTGATAGTTAGAGGGGATCATTAGATTTTAAATTGAAAAAAAAAAGTTGGGGGGAATTTTCTGTTATTTTTACTTATGTCAGCATAGAAGGAGAAAACCACAACACACAATTTTTCTATATGTCTAGAGAGAAAACCACTACTATATGTTATAATAGCCCATTAAAGCATTCTTCTGCTCCCTTTCCCAACATATGCCATGAATCTTCATAGCCGTCAGGGTACATTTTTTCCCAATTAATTTTTCTCTTTTGCTGTCCTGGCAGTCAGTTTTTCTTATAGCCATTTTTCTAAGTCAAACCCTTTAATTAAAGTTGGAATGAAAAGTCTGATTAAAATCTAAATTAGCTCAAGGAGTTGTGATCTTCTGGTCTACTCTTTGCACTTACATAATTTATGCCCCAAATTGCTACATTAGGACTTTGGCTCCACTTTCCTTACCTAAGGGGTTTTAAAAGGCCTGGAGCTTTGAACCAAATAATCCTAATTTGGGAGCTATTGCATACCCAATGTCAAAAATTTCAAGACTAGCAATAGGTTATGGAGTGAGTTTCCAAAATGATCTAATTGTTGAGCAATTCCAAAAGATAGGCACTCAATTTCTTTCCTGTTGGTTGCCTTTCCTACCCTAACCTGTTACTTAACTATGTCCAATACTCATCTTAAACTCACTCTTGGTGATAGACGCTCTGCCACAATCCGGGAGAAACCAACTAACTTTGAACATCTAAATGAATAGTTTAAAAACATGATGATGTGGATTATCTGGGCTTCACTTCTTCAATTTTTCAGGAATCTCTCTGATGATACAGTTTTAAAGGTAGGATCTGAAAACCCAGAAAAATTCATGCGTCCAAAAGAAAAAACCAAAACCAAGAAAAGAAAACACCAAAAACCTGAACCGCAGAGTAAGTTGATAAATCTGATTTGCATTTAGTGGCTCGGGTGGGTGAATTAACAACTTCATAAAAAAGTATAAGACCATCAGGGAAATGTGAAGGAGAACAAAGACTGCCGAGAACAAAGATAACGAACACGGGGAGCATTTGTGAGGAAGAAATCGAAGTTACTTGGGCGTCTTGTTTTTCAAGCTCGGCTCTTGGGGGTCAAACAGGGTAGCTGGCTCTATTGCCGTCTCTGCAGATTGAAGTTGGCTGCCGAGGGCAGAGGTCACCCCACAGTATCAATTACCTACTGCTACCTGGAAAATTTAATTTCATGGCCAGCAATAGATCTGCTTTCTTCTCTAGCATGAATGGCAACTGTCCACAATTGATAACAAGAATAACTCATTTCCTCAGAGTCATTAGACTCTAGAAGCTTCTGCATTCAGAAAGGCCTCTGCAGACTGCTGAGTGAACAGAATAAAAGCTATGTGTTTGCCCTTTTCTTCACCTTTTAAGATATTGTTTGATTTCTGATTCGTAGTAGGGTTAGTCCAAACTCTTGTGTACGACCGATATTTAGGTGAACCTCGGTCTCTCCGTGGAATTCCTCAAAGAAGAGGCTGTCTGGGGATGTTAGCAAACAGAAAAAGTCTGAATTTTCAAACAATGGGGAATCTGGTTGAAGGGAAGTTTGTACTGGGTTTATTTTTGGCTGGAAATATTGTAAAGGTCTAAAAATAATCTCTCCCTCTTCCCCTCCCCAAATCAGAGTCTTTGGAAAGACGAGATAAGAGCTGTTTTGATAATGAGATTAATATTATTCTAGGAAGTTGATAGGAATATTTAAAACAGACAAAGAACAAACACTTTCCCTGTAGTCTGCTCCACCATTGACCTAGATCTGGGTGCAAGCTAGAAGAGTGAGAATGCAAAACTGCCAGAAACCCTTGATCATACATGACCAAAGGAAAGCTTTTTGAAAGGATCATATAAATGCTCTTCATTTTTGTTACTTTTGTTCCCTTGGCCTTAGTTCTAATTCAAAAAAGTTCCTAATGGTTTCCTCAGCATGGCAAAGAAAGAATAAAATTATAACTCAATTAAATAGCAATGTACATTCCACAGTATCTAAATTTTTTAAGGCAGAGATGAAAATTAACATTATTAATTGGTGTTTCTTGCAGAGTATGTATAAGGGCATGCTTGCACGCACGCACACACACACACACAAAACACGACACTCTAACCACACAGTAATGCCTGTGCTTGTGAACAGAAACCTTAGGCCAGCTCGCCTGTGATAGAATCACTGGAGAACACAAAATGGACCTCACGTGCAATTCTTCATCTCCAAATCACCCTGCCGATTCTCTTTAATAAAACCAGATCTACCCAGGTCATAAAATGATGAAAGGGAAAAAGATCAGCTAGGGCTTTAGGTGTTAGGCATCTCAGTGGGTGGGGAGATGATGGGGGAAGTGAGGGAAGATAAAGAGGTAGGTGAGAATCATTTCTTCTCCCGGCCATTAGTTCCAAGAACAATGCCCCATCTGAGAAGAGCTACAGTGTTAGAGGAAGCAGCAAAGATTTCCTGCTGAGGGTCACAGGTCTTCAATTTATTCCATCTTTTTTGATACAAAAGACCACACTCCACTCTTTCTTCTCCCCATGCTAAGAAATAAATGAACTAACTATTAATGTGTTTCTTTTGACTTGTTGACCACTGTTATGGCTATTTGAATGATTTTTAAGTGTAAGTTGAGTAAAAAAACTTCTCAAAACAGAAACAACCATGAAAAAAAGGCCTTTAGAAAAGGAAGAGGACAATTATGTATCTTAGTTCTTTAGACCTACACAAAGAGAAAGAAATGAAAGGTTTTCTAGTGTAGCTCCCCTGTAATTCAAAATGGGAAATTGGACTCAAAAAGCACAATGAGTTGCCCCAGTTCACATAGCTTCTTAGAGTCAAAAATGTTATTAAAATTCATGTGTCCTAAATCTGGGACAATTTGAACATCAAAATGAGGGATCATAGTACATTATAACCCAATGAATAAAATGAAAATCCCGATTCTGTATTGAAAAGTTCTCTTTAACTAGAATGACAACTTGTAAATCCAGAAGAAATGATTGATTTATAAAGTTATCAATGGATGCTCAAATTAGAGAGTGAAAGTCTTGATGAGAAACAAGTCATCTACATAGTCTAAAAGGATTTTACCATAAATTACATCTTAATTACAAAGGGGAA
The DNA here is from genome assembly GCF_949774975.1 of Lagenorhynchus albirostris. Classification (NCBI taxonomy): domain Eukaryota; kingdom Metazoa; phylum Chordata; class Mammalia; order Artiodactyla; family Delphinidae; genus Lagenorhynchus; species Lagenorhynchus albirostris. The sequence continues at coordinate 57,972,333 of NC_083097.1, forward strand.
AAATTAACTTTATAATGGAGAAACCTAGGGAGTACCAATAACCAAGTGACAAAAATTAACATCACCAATACGGAGATAAACTGACATGTCTCTTCTGATTTGATGTACTGAGAAGAACACAACATCACTTCTGTGGAACTCCTACCAAGGCTGCATCACCAGAATCTAATCATAAGGAAAGATCAGACAAACCTAAAGTGAGGGACACCCTGGAAATTAACTAGCCTGAACTCTTACAAATATCAAGGTGAAGAAGGACAGTGTTGAGGGAATTGACGAAACTTCTATGGCTTAGGTAATTGTATTCTATTAACATCAATTTTTTTAAAGATTTTGGCAATTGCACAGTGTGTGAGAGAATGTCTTTCTTCTTAGGAATATACACTAAAGTCTTTAGGGGCAAAATGTCTCCATTTACTTTCAAATAGTTTAGGGAAAAAATGCATGTATGTACAGATATATAAAGTACATCTATGTATACATTATATAATATATATTATAGACAGATAGGTGTTAGAATGATAAAACAAATGAGGCAAAATGCAAATCGGTGAATCTGTATAAAGGGCGTAAAGAATTCTATGTACTATTTTTGTAACTTTTCCGTAAATTTAAAATGATATCAAAATAAAGAGTAACATGAAAAAAATCAGGGCTCTTGACTCATAGACAGAGGTTACTTCAATACATTCAAGAACCAAGATCTTTTAAGATTCTCAAGGTTTGCAGTTTTGTAACATAACTGCCTCAGTCAGTCAGGCTGCAATAAAAAACTACCATAGATGGTGTAGCTTAAACAACAGAAACTTATTTCTCACAGTTATGGAAAGTAGGAAGTCCCAAGATCAAGGCAGCAGCTGATATGGTGTCTGGTGAGAGCACTCTTCCTGGTTTGCAGATGGCCGTCTTATATCCTCACATGGTGGAGAGGACAGCGTGAGAGCAAGCTCTTGTGTCTCTTTTTATAAAGGCACTAATCCCATTCATGAGGGCTCCACCCTCATGACCTAATCACCTGCCAAAGGCCCACCTCCCAATATCATCACACGGTGGGCAGTGGGGGGCGGTGGTTAGAATGTCAGCATATGAGTTTGAGGACACAAATTCATACGTAGTTCATAACACTAACCCTTACCAGGGTGGCCTGTTGAGCAGATTCCTCCCTCCGGTCAGCCTGTTATTCCTTCCATGGGATCAGGCTGTCGGGACAGTCCTGACATACTGACTTTGGGCTCTAATTCATGTTTGGCAGAGGTTGAATTCAGGGCTCTGGGCAACCAAAGTTCCATCATCAATCCTCTCCTGTAGCTGCGTGTTGGGCTCATGCTTCTGCTCTCACCCATCGGAGTTCTCACCATGGTGCTGCCTCTGGGCTGTAGCACCCGAAGGCGCAGGGGTGGCAGCAAGCTCCCGACTACTACACAGGGCAGTCACCCCACCCTCTGCGCCACATATTACATGGTTCCCCAGGATGCTCACACCTGTGTCCATAAGGGCTTTCAAGGCCTTTGCTCCATGATGTCAACATACCTTTCCAGTGAATGACCTCATGTCCTCCCAGGTGGGTCTTAATCCCTGCCAGATAAATGGTGGATATTCTTTGTGTGAATGGGACCATTCTTCTAGCTGCCCAGGCCACCCGTCCATCGTCTCTACTGATGGAAACGTGTGGAAGTCAGGAGTGCAGTCAGCATTGAAAGAGACCACAATCCGTAAAGGCATTGTTCATGGCCTAAAGCGTTCAGGAGAAGGTATGCTTGGAATATGTGCTGTTCTCTGTTGTTGCTATAAAATTCTAAATGGTAAATTTAGCATGACCAGAAAATAAATTATTGCTCATGCATTCCTACATACTCTGGGCACAACTTGCATTTGTGGTCATCATCAATGAAGCCCAGTAACAAATTTGAGAGTGTCACTGGAAGCCAATATTCACAAACAGCAGAACGAGAGAGGCAGTGTCATGAATGAAGATGACACTGGCCTTAAATCAGCAGTACTGGGGATGGCAGAGGCAGGCAGAACTAAGTTGTTTCAGTACAAACAGTTTCCGAAGAGCTATGACATCGTACGTAATAACAGCATTGTTACATTTTTCTTGTGGTGACAGATATGAAATTAGCCAGAAATAGTGCATTTGAGAGTAAAGAACACAAAGAGATAGTTTAGTTCCTGGGCTTGAACAGGAAGAGCTGGTGCTTGGACACTATGGGGAAGCTTCATGTGTGCATATTAAACAATCAGCAAATGCATAAGGACTGTTTTCTGTTGTTCCAAATCTCCATTGATAAATCAGTGTACCTCACATGAGCCCATGAATTTTGTAATATACATATATGTTATATATGTATACATATATATTTACTGAAGTATAGTTGATTTACAATGTTGTGTTAGTTTTAGGTGTACAGAAAAGTGATTCAGTTATATGTATTCTTTTTCAGAATATATTTTTGTAATTTTTTGGTAATATAATATTTTATAATGTTTTTTAATCAAATGGTTTATAAAGATAAGGGCCCATACAGTCCAGGGGGTACCCTGCCTGTGGTGATGGCTTACTTTGAGGATGATAATTTAAGAAGGATTACCAAGAGAGTTCTTGAGAATTTGGAGTGCCTCTCTGAGCCTCAATTTTCTCACCTAGCTGATGTAGGAGGCTAATTTATTATTTTACACTGAAGCTAGAAACTTACTATTTTACACTGAGAAACATTATTGTCAAGTCCAAGTAGGTATACAAATTGGCTGGCCAAAGCACTCTCTCTTTTATTTTTTTATATATTAACTTTTTGTTTAATTCAGACTTATTGAGGTATTATTTACATAAAATTCACCCTTTTTGTTCAGACATTAGCTCCAAAGCCACCTGTTTCACAGCACACAAGGAGAACATGGAAACTGCTCTGGGTGCTATCCCTCTCCTGTAACTTCGTTTCTAGAGAGGTTTTTAACCCAGGGTGGATATCAGAATTACCTGCTATATTTTAAATCTCTCCTATTGTTCTGAAATGATCTATTTCATGTTTCTTTTCCCTCTGGACTACATGTTCCTCCAGGGCACCAGGGAAGGCCTAGGGCCTCATACAGTGCCTGGTACATTGAATGCTCAATACAGATTCATTGAAATGAACTCGGCATCTTTCTCGAGAAATTCACTTCTTTAACAGCACTATTCAATAACCAGCACTAATAAAACAAACAAAAAATTTCCCCACCGGAAGAAAAAAAACCCTGTAGTTTTTTTTTTTAATCAAAGTAAAGAATATAACCATAATCCTGGTTTCCTGACCCTTTCCCCTTATCTACAGTAATTTCTCTCCATGTGTACAGGGATATTGTCCTGCCCTATTCTGAAGGGAAGAATCAAATGATTGAAAGCACTCTCCTTACAGACAAGATCGTGGGGAAGCAAAGTTATGGGATCAGAAATAGGTGAGCTTGTTTTACCATGGAAATGTTGAACATGGCCATCAGGAATTGACAGCCAAATGTTGGGAGACACTTTGGTATATAAGGGCATACTCTTTCCTGAACAGTGCCAAGAGGGGCAGCACCAATCTTTAGTTCTGAATCTCTCGTTGTCTAAGATCATCAAACACGGATGATCAGTCTTCCTAGTTAGAGTGTCCCTTATTTATCTATGTTAATAATTTCAGAGAGGTTTGCCCTGCAAGGGAGCTAGAGCCACATGGACCTTGCATATTTTTATTGTTATAGACTGACTGTGTCCCCCCAAAATCATATGTTGAAATCCAAAGGCCACATGTGTTGCTATTAGGAGGTGAGGCCTTTGGTGAAAGATTAGGTCATGAGGGCAGAGGCCCTCTTGAAAGGGATTAGTGCCCTTATATAAGAGACTCCAGAAAGCTCCTTTGCCCCTTCTGCCGTATGAGATTATAGCAAAAAGATGGCCATCTCTGAAATAGGAAGAAGGCCTTCATCAGACACCCAAGCTGTCAGCACCTTGATCTTGACTTCCCAGCCTCCAGAACTCTAAGAAATAAATTTCTGTTGTTTATAAGCCATTCCATCTGTGGCATTTTGTTACAGCAGGCCAAACAGACTGAGACTCTAACCACGAACTTGTGGTTACCAGAGGGAAAGGGTAGGGGGGAGGGATGGTTGGGGGGTTTGGGATTGACATGTACACACTGCTATGTTTGAAATGGATAGCCAGCGGGAGCCTACTGTATAGCACAGGGAACTCTGCTCAATAGAATATTATGTAACAACCTAAATGGGAAAAGAATTTGAAAAAGAATAGATACACGTATATGTATAACTGAATCACTTTGCTGTACACCTGAAACTAACACAACATTGTTAATCAACCCTACCCCAATATAAAATAAAAAGTTAAAAAAAATTCCTTACATCTGATACTTTAACTCTCTGCAGGCAAGGTTTCTCTCATGTATAATTTCCTCGGCATGCCTTATGTCTGTCTGACCAGCGAGGGCTGATCTGTTCCACAACAGAGATGAGCTGGTTAACAATGATTTCAGCTTTATTTTATTTTATTCTTTTTCAGTTTCAGAAAGCTTGAGGGTAATTGAAGTTTGTATCTCAGCTTGGATGCTCTTTTCCTCCGACTCACCAGTGATCTATCTGATGCCCATCCTCTAGACCAGGCAGGCTGAGATCTCCATCTTCTCACGCTATTTGCAGAGCACATTCCTTTAGGATAACATTTCTTTTTCATTGTGCTTATTTTACAGTTCTGCTTCCTCTTCCAAACTATGAGCTCATGAGGGCACAAACCATGCTTGACTCACCTCTGAATTTCCCGGAGGCAATGTAGTGTCAAGGACAAGATCTTGGTCTCTGGAGTCAGACTGTCTAATGTGGGATACCTGCTTCTCTTAACTTCCCTCAGCCTCCATCTTCTCGCCTATAAAAAAAGGATATTGGGGCTTCCCTGGTGGCACAGTGGTTGAGAGTCCGCCTGCTGATGCAGGGGACGCGGGTTCGTGCCCCGGTCTGGGAAGATCCTGCATGCCGCGGAGTGGCTGGCCCCGTGAGCCATGGCCGCTGAGCCTGCGTGTCTGGAGCCTGTGCTCCAAGACGGGAGAGGCCACACAGTGAGAGACCCGCGTAACGCAAAAAAAAATAATAATAATAAAAATAAATAAAGGATATTAATAGTAACTGCGTCCTAGGCTGTTGGGAGGACTATGGGAGGACATGGGTAAAATGTTTAACATAGTAGCTGCCACTTAACGATACCCATTAAATATTAGTATCTAGTTAGTAGTAGACGGTGTGCCTGAACAGAGTTACTCAAAGAAATGTGTACTGAGTGAATGAATGAATGCAACCAAGTCTGTGAACTGAAGTCATTAACAGAGCTCCAAAACCACAAAATGGGTCCCCATGACATACAAAGACATTTACTGAATGTGATTGCAACAGAAGGAGGAATTCTGTGACTGCCACAGATGGGTGGATGAAACTCTGGCTTCCTGAAATTTTCAGCATCTCCTTCTTTGCCCAAAGGGACTTTTCCTCAGAAATCTCCTGGTAAAGACCCAGCCCCATTGGATGACAGAATTAATATGTGAGAAAGAGACATTAGAAAACATGAAGTCCACCCCCATTTAATTCAGAAGTAGGAGGTTTAGACCCAGAGGACTCCTGAGGCTTCTGAGGGCTAAACAATAATATTCTTCTGGGTTTTCTGCCATCCCTATTAAAGTCAGGGCTCGGGGCTAGATGCACACAGTGACCAGTGCCTTCATCTGTAAGGTCAGAGGTTAACTACAAAGTTTCCAGGCCCTTGTTTTTAGGGGGGAGGGGAGTTCTTAAAAGGGCTGCTTCAGCGCATACGCACTGGCATATGTCACTGTGACAGGTAGACACATCTTAAAACAAACCTCACAAATACAATTCAAAATAAACTGAGTCAGTAGGAACTGGTTCCTTACATGAGCTCATTAAGTCCATCCCCCCGGTGAAGGAAAATCGAATCTCCAGGTAGAAGACCAAATACTTGATCCTTTCCATAAGGCCACGTGAATTTCACTTCTTTCCCTTGCAGAACTGATAAGATCTCACATAACCACATCGGCCTGGCTCATAGGAGGAGCTAGACCTTGCTTTGCTAAGAAGCTGGTAGTTGTTAGTGAGGGCCTCAGCCCCCTGAACAAAGAGATTTTCAATGTGCGGCTGTACTTGTGTTTGGTTTCCCGTCAAGCTCTCTAACTCAGTGCTTACGTCACCTGCCTGTTATGTAGACCAAATGAGACATGTATAACAGGAGGTTGAAAACCACTGCAAGGCCCTGTGCAGGTGTGATCTGTCCCCCTTCTTCAGGGCATTGTTAATTCACGATCCTTAACCTCAAAGAGCTCTCAGTTTGAATAAGTTTATGATCTGTACGCAGGCTTTGCCTGTGTGTGCGATTCTGAGAAATAAAGTTGGCTTGAGCGACAGCCCTTGGACACAGAGAGAGAAGACACGGGGAGAGGGCACTAGACACGGGAGCTTGGAGTTCAGAGTAACAGTAACCTGTGTAATTCAAGTCTCCCAAGCCTGAGGATACATGGAGAAACCTACACCAAGCCCACCCCCTCTTGATCCCTCTTGTCCACGAAGGACCCAGGCCCTGTTAAATGCCCCTCCAGTATTTGGGTCTGTCAATGGGTATTGTTCCTAAGCTGCATCTCCCACTGGACACCACCTTGTCCCTCTGCCAGGTCACGCCCTGGGCACCACATGCACGGCCCCGTGGCACACCACATTTCCTCTTACTGTCCACTCTGAATCACACTTAGTTCAGCATTATCACAGCAGGACTGCCTGAGCCTCTCCATTTTCCAGAGACTTCATTCTTATTTGCTGCCCACGCTGCTCTCCACTGAGCCCCACATTGAGTCCAATGGTGTTGCCCCAGGAGCAAAACTAGATGATGGGCTCCATGTGCACAAAATCACTCTTCATGGCTGAGGCTATGCTTTAGGGCTCACTGGCTGGACCCTGCTCTTTCCTCAAGACTTCTCTCTCTCAGGAGACTTGGTCTCCCATGGTCTGTGCTGTGGACTGAATGCCTGTGTCCCCCATGAATTCCTGTGTTGAAATGCTACCCCCCAATGTGATGGTGTTAGGGGGTGGGGCCTATGGGAGGTGATTTGGTCAGGAGGGTGAAGCCCCTATGAATGGGATTAGTGCCCTTAGAAAAAAAGAGTCCAGAGCTTGATCGTTCTCTCTGCTCCTCACCAAGTAAGGACACCAGGAGAAAACGGGCCATCTGAAAACCAGAAACAGGGCCCTCACCAGGCACTGGATCTGCTGCACCTTGATCTTGGACTTCCCAGCCTCCAAAACTGTGAGAAATCAATGTCTGTTTTTTAACCCTCTCCATCTATGGTGTTCTGTTATAGCAGCCAGAGGTGGCTAAGACTGTCTGTCCCAGCAGTTTGACTGTTTGTTTATCAGATATCCCCAGAAATGTCTGCATCTTATTTAGACTTAACCTCCCTCTTCCCCTGCCTCACCACACCTGCTTTACAAAACTCTCCCTGCTTTTCTAACGTTCATTTATTCCATAGGTTTAGTTGAAGAGTAATTACTCTATGAAAGTTTTCTCAAGCTATAAAATGAAATCGCGTTCCAGCTCCAAGCTGTGCTAAAAATGTTCTGTAACTTAAAACCCTGTAACTAGAGGCACTAAGCTTATGGAAAATTGAGGGACTTGTGACTATAATTTATCATGTATATTTGGTTTTAAGAGATGATTTAAATCCAAACACTGAAATAGATTTAAAGGGTTTTATTAAAAATATTTACTCAAAAATTACACCTTAATGAAACTGCAGTATATATCGTTTTACAGCTCCAAGTTGCAAAGCAAATGGCTAAAATGTGTGGATACTTACCTAGTTCTCCCGGAGGTAAGCTCTGGGAGGAGCTGGAAGTTGGCAGAAGCTGGAAAGGAGAGTGGTCCTGGGGTTTGCTGGAGGCGGCTGGGCTGGGTGGGGACAGGAATGGGCCCCCACTCCTCTCTCTTCACCTCCCCCCTCCCTCACCCTCTTAGCATCTCTAGTTCCCTAGGAGGCCCTAGCTCACCTCTGTCTGCCTGCAAGATAATCTCCACTTACGTGTGGTGGGTGGGATGGGGTGTTGGGAGACAGGACAGGATTCAGAGAGGGAAGAAAGAAGGCGTTCAACATGAATCCCATTTATTTTGAAAGTTTTTCAGCATCCTCCTTTTCCATAGGGGAGCAGATCCCAATCTGACCCCACAGCTCCTTATGCTGCCTGGAGAGTCTGGTGTGAGAATAAGGAAGGGAGGGTGGGCATAGTTCTGCTCCCCTACCCCCACTCAATTCTGCCCCTCAAAATTCTCTCCTCCCCCCCACTCCAGTCCACCCCTCAGTTCAACTTTTAGAGAGCCGGACAGCAACTCATCCCCGCTCAGGTCAGCACCCTCCAGGAGAGTCACTGGCCTTTGTGACTTGCTGAAATCAGAACAACGAATTCCCTTTCCTGATTAAAATCAGTGGGGGTGGGATGGTGTTGGGGGAATGAAGAGGTCAGTTTGGGGCTGTGGTGTTTTGGGAGAGAGAGATGGGGGAGGGGCTACGGCTGAAGTTTGGCCGAGGTCAGCGTGAGGGCTCTGGGCTTTGGGAAGACTATTCTGGTGCTCCCAGTTCTGGGTTAGGTGTACCCTCCCACACTCCCCCAAAGGGTCTCCTCCTTAGCCCTAGCACTTGTCCCACTGCCTGTTTCTTGTATGACCCTCTTATGACGCAGTAAGCTCCTCGACGGTGCGGACTGCATCCTGAGTGGTGGGGTATCCCCAGCCCCTAGCCGTAGCTCCCAGGAGGAGCTCAGTAAGGTCGCTTGTCTATGATTTAACCAGGCTGCCATATTGCAAAGGTCACTGGACTGAGACTTAAAAGACAGGAGAAATGCCTGCTCTATCATTTATTAACAGGGCTGGACACTTGGTCTCTCTAAATCTGTTTTGCCTCAACAGCAGAATGGATTCAATTCATCCCATCCTACTAAGGGAATAATGGAGCAAAATGGAATAATGGCTGTAAAAGGGGATTTATAGACTATATAGCGTTAGTTGCATATAAGATATTATCCAGACGAAGCTTGAGCAAAGAAAAGTATGATTCTGGTCACTCTGTGTAAAGCAAGTCCGTGTGCTCATATACAGACTTTCATAATACTAGCTCTTTAGCCTCAGAGTAAAAATTAAAAAATGAAGAAAATTACAATAATAAACAATTACGAGATAATGATACCTTAATATTTCGTGAATATTGTATTTGATATGTGTCAGGAAATTATTTGAAACACTTGGCATGCATTGTCTCATTTAAAACTCTTCATGATAGTAGAAAGTAGATGCTGTTATTACCCTCATTTCTCTGAGGCTTAGAGGGTCATGTGACCCATGGTGGGCCTGAATTCAAATGCGATCTACCTGACTTTGGAGCCCAGCTCTAAATCGGACCACTGAACTGTCAAGTAACCATGAGAACTAGTTTGAACCTCCTTAGAAATGAGGTCTTAACTAAAGACAAGTGGTCCTGTGCTTAAATCTTGCCACCTATGAAACAGCAATAAGTTGGTTTTCTCAAAAAACTGTAGGGAACGATTATTTCCCAAACACCAAGGGCACTCTGGAGTGAAGGCGGGGGGGCAGCATGGCATGTGGGAGGGGGAGGGTGGCTCACAGGCCAGGCTAGATGACGTTCTAGGTCCCTTGCTTCCATTTACATTAATTCTGGTTTTTTTCTTTTGTGAGAATCTTCTAAGGCCCAGGGGAGATTTCCTTGTCTGAAGAAGATTTGCATTGGTTCCAACCAAATGTCCCAAATGAGAGCTTCTCATTTGGAAAACCTTTAACTTCTCTACTTGGGGTGTTCTCAACCATGTAGGTGGTGCACATTCAAACCACAGACCCACAGAATGACAAGCACAAGGCTGTAGATTTTCCAGGAAATCTATTTTTTCTCACCACTCAAAACCCATATCAAGGCATGCACGTCTCCTTGTCATCTCCCTTTGCCAATACACCATTTCCCCCCCTTAATCTACACCTTGGCTTTAGAAGTCCCAGATTTTGACAGGAGTCTCAGCTCCACCTGCGTAGCTGGCTCAGACCCTGTCCCCTGCACAGTCGATAAGACCCAAGGGCACCAAAGTCCTATAAGACCCCCAGCACAGCCTGACTTGGAACTTGCTTCCCACTCTGGGTTCTGGCTCCCTTCTTCATTTTTGGCCCCTTGGGGTTTCCTTAACTTTCTTGTTTGTTATATTTTCCCAGCATTTTAAGGTATTTTATAGTAGGAGGGGTATTCGGAATACATAGTCTAAACAGAACTCCCACAGATACTTTTACACAAGTAAAATCTGGCTAACGGCTGACATGAGAAGAGAGAAAGAGAACCACCTGAGTGGTCAGTGGCCCTCCTCTTCAAATCATAAGTCAGGACGGACAACTACGAGTTTCTTCAGAGTTCAAGGGATGGCGCAATTACAAGAACTCGTCCAAAAGATCTGTGAATATAGGGTAGACAGGCATCACTGCCAGTAGGGCTCAACATGAACCCTGGCTGAGGAGAATATCTCCAGAGACCAGTGTGAAACTAACCCTGCCTTCCCAGCCCTGCCTCTCCGAGTTGCCCCCAAACAGGGCAGGGCAAGGGCAGACAAGAACCCCCATCTCCTGCCCTGGGAAGGATCTCTGCCATGGCCTCGAGTGCCTCCAAGGACAGGCTCTGCAAAACACATTGTGTGTTCAGGTGTTAAGTCTTTCTGCCACTCTCTTATTGTATGGCAGACTGGGAGAGAACTCAGAGAAATTGTCTCTTGCTGTAGGACACAAAAATTAAAACACTTGAGTCCAACATCCAGCTCTTTGGTCGCGTTGCTTGACATAAAGTGGCAGGGAATGTTCTTGATTGAATCACATCCATTCAGTCAATCCCAGGTGTCTTCCTGAACAAGCAGATGGACTGACTTTGGGAGGCTTGGTGGTGGTGGCAGTGGTAGTGGTGGGTGGGGAGTGGGTAGGGAGGAAGAAGAGCCCTTGTTCACTGCTCACTGCCCATCGGACTGACATCTGAGCTGGGCTGACTTCACCTTCACCTTGTACATAGTCACCCAGGAAACCCACTTGTCTCAATGAGCTCTTCTTAGACTTCCCCCAGTGGATTTTCACCTTGGTATGAAATCGGGGCCACACTTGGCATGCTTATTGTGTAAGAACCATCTTACCTCACGTGAATTCTTCAGCTGGAAAAGAAATGCCCCTGCAAAATTAATTAGCCTCAGGTGAGTGGCACTGGGGCACTTGCCATGTCAGACATGCTTCAGCAATTGAGAACAAATCCATCTTTATTCTGGAGATGGGAAACTATGGGCCTCAAAAGGCAGTGCTCTCAGAGTATACATTTTCTCCTCATTCCCTTTAGGGCTACCAAAGTGTCTTAGCCATTACAGAATCCACTTTGTATTTTAAATCCACAGTCCTTTGGTTAATTTTAAGACTGGAGGGGTTTCTCTCTCCTCCTACCTCTTTTTTTTTTTTAGTTATCTGTTTTATACATATTAGTGTACACATGTCAATCCCCATCTCCCAATTCATCCCACCCCCCCACCCCCGCTTTCCCCCCTTGGTGTCCATACGTTTGTTCTCTACATCTGTGTCTCTATTTCTGCCTTGCAAACCAGTTCATCTGTACCATTTTTCTAGATTCCACATATATGCGTTAATATACGATATTTGTTTTTCTCTTTCTGACTTACTTCACTCTGTACGACAGTCTCTAGATCCATCCACATCTCTACAAATGACCCAATTTCATTCCTTTTCATGGCTGAATAATATTCCATTGTGTATATGTACCACATCTTCTTTATCCATTCATCTGTCGATGGGCATTTAGGTTGCTTCCATGTCCTGGCTATTGTAAATAGTGCTGCAATGAACATTGGGGTGCATGTGTCCTTGAATTATGGTTTTCTCAGGGTATATGCCCAGTAGTGGGATTGCTGGGTCATATGGTAGTTCTATTTTTAGTATTTTAAGGAACCTCCATACTGTTCTCCACAGTGGCTGTATCCGTCTACATTCCCACCAACAGTGCAAGAGGGTTCCCTTTTCTCCACACCCTCTCCAGCATTTATTGTTTGTAGATTTTCTGATGATGGCCATTCTGACCTGTGTGAGGTGATACCTCATTGTGGTTTTGATTTGCATCTCCTCCCACCTCTTAAACCAAGGACCAGAAAGGTCTGGTGATAGACCCAGGATCACATTGGTCACTTAAGGCGGAGTCTTCAATTCCTAGAGCAGTTTTCCTTCCTCCATATCCTCAGGGCTTCCCATCAAATAGTAACAGAGGAGGCAGACAAACAGCTGGGAAATACTCCCCCCAGGTAGCGGAAGGATTGGCCGTGGGGCCTGTCTTGCCTGCCATGGAATTTTATTGAGTAAAGACACCGAACAGACCCTGGGCTCTGTCTTTAAATTTTCAGCCTAACACATGCCATGTCCAGTGAGGGGCTTAACAAAACAAATACTTGCTTTTGATTTTCATCATAGGATGAAGTCACTCGGGCTCCTTGTAAAGAGGGACCAACATTTTATAGGCACGTAACTTCTCCAACTCTGTTCCCTTCTTTCCTTCAAAGGATGTCATAGCAACAGGGCCCATACCTGCTTGTGCCAAAAGGTCTTTATGTTAACTTGCCTGGACAAGCAACCTCAAAACCGATTCTGCTTTGAATCCAGGTCAGAGAAACCTAAGCCTCCTGCAAAGTACAAAAGGCCAGCCATCTATACCAATCTTTGGGCTCGTTATGCTATTAGGGACTCCTCATTCTTTATCCCTCTCTGGGAAGAGGAAGTTCTCAATTTTAGAGAAAGCTCTGTTGTAAACCCCTGGCAAGTTTGCCTTCCCAGCACCCGAATCCCAAAAGATTTGTTGGAGGCAGGGCTCACCTGTCATCTCAGAGCAGAAGCAGGTCAGATAGTTCCTCTCTCAGCAGCCTGGCCACTGGCATATGGAGTTGGATGCAACTGCCCTGGCCTTGGGACCTGAAGCTAGTGACACAGAGAATTGTGGGGTACTTAAAGATGAATTCTGGCACTACCAGCAACACGAGGCTGCAGTGACATCCAGACCCTTCTGTGACACCACCTTGGCTGTGTATCTAGCATCTGACCTCCCTTGGAACCTGTATATCACCCAAGCCTAGTTCTGCATGTGGCCTTCTCATCAGTTTTGCAAGTTATCCAATCTCCTTCCAGTAAATTCCTTTTCTGCTTAAGTTAGTCAGAAATAGTTTCTGTTGTTTGCAACCACAGATTCTGACTAGCCCAGCCTCCATTGAATGGATGAGTATTTGAGGAGTGAGCTATGCTCATGGCATCTTTATTGAAAGGGAATGAGGGCACGAGAACTTCATGATCAAGGCCTGAAGGACTTTTACTTCTCCAGCTGCTGGCAGTGGGGACAGGAAAGGGGGTCGTTTAAATTCAGCAGGAAGTGGTGGTCTATGTTCAATCATCCACGTGACTTTGCTACAGCTCCCAACCCCAAACTTAAAAACAGGTACTGACAGAGGTCCTGTGGATTTGTGTTTCCAGCCCTGGCCTCCCTTTCCCTCTGGCCCTCCTTTCTAGCCAAAAGTCAGGTCCCACAGCTGGATGAAATAAAATGGTTCTATAGGGAGGCCTTAAAATTAGCATGGCTCAGTATGTTTTAAACTTGGGGCCATTCCCTGAATAGAGAATGGAGGCATTTCTCACTTTCTCTGCCACAGCTGCTGGGGATAAAGTCAGGAGCTGTCTGCTCCAAGGGCTCCCCAGCCCAGATCTAACACATTCCCCTACTCCGACCCCCTCCAAATCCAGCCACCTACACGCCCGCCATGGACCTCAGTGAAAGGCAACCCCACTCCATCAACGGCACATTATCATGTGGCTTTCCATTTTTCTTAGTCACCTTATTCCTTTGCCCTTCCAAAGTTGAGGATAAATTATTTAACAAGTCTCCAGGGATTAGCTTTATGCGAACTTAAAGCCAGTGCCCATATGCTATAGGTTAGGGGGAGCCAAACGCTGAAAGTTAATCCTTCTTGTTCCACTCTGGAAAACACCCAGCCATGCACACACACGTGTGCACATGTGAGCAGTCACAAACTCACACAACCCACAGCAGCACCTCCCAAACCACACGGCCCGAGCAGTAAAACATTAAGGCTCGAATCACGCTACTCAGGCCAATAAAAACTTAACTGTGAGCCCTGATGTAGTTGAGCCCGTGTTGCAAAGTATCCCGCACACGCCTGGCTGTGAGTGAAACACTGTCTTGCCTTTCAGACAAAAGGATAGGTTCTATTTAAAAGTTTAAACATTCATTTGCACCTATATCTTTCTGACACATGCAATGAAGTACAGAATATCAGAGTTGAAAGGGGACATACGTGATATCTATGATACATACACCATATTGTATCATTTTATAATGTATTAATTCCACCACATTTTATTTAGTTTTAATCTAAGGGACAGAGGTAGCTAATGGAATAGTTTTCAATCTTTTGCAGAAGAAATGGGCTTGAATGTCGGCTCTGCTTTGTTCTTACTGGATGACCTCTTTAAGCCAGAGCTGTTTCTTTATCTGTAAAATGAGGACCGAAAATAGTATCTACCTTGTATTATTGTGACAACTAAATGAAATATCAAATGAAGTCTTAGCACAGAGTCTGGCAAACAGAAAAAGCTATAATTAGCTAGAAAAATTGTAACTTTTATCATTATTATTATTATTCACCCCTGAATGGATTCTATTTTGAAGGAGATGGGCAACAAAACTACATTTATGAATTAGTAATGAATTCACTCTCCCTATCTTTTAGTTTTCACACACATTAATATCACCCCGTCAGAACTTCTCGTCTGAGAAATCAGTTGCTCTAACTCTGGTAAAAGGTAACGACCATTCTAATTAAGTTTAACGCAAGCAGTCTTATTGTCAATGGGCGATAAACATCAGAATTTAAAACGTTTAACATTCGAATATAAAATATTTGAAAATATTTTGACTACTTATGTAGAACCAGCCTAATGAAATTTCTCTGTTTTTCAGAAGAAGAAACTGATATCTAGAGACGGGAACTTGCCTTAGACCATAAAGCAGAAACAAGAACCCGAGTCTCCAACCCTGAGACCAATTCCAATCTCCTTCATCCTGAATCCAACTAAGGACCTACAGCCCAATTTCAAACTACTAGTTGGTACATTTATAGACCACGTCCTAAATCAGGAACTGTGATAGAAACCTACCGGGTTATGTGTCCAGCAAGTCACCCCTATTCCACCCCCAGCCCTTTTGGGGAACTGCTTCCCCCCTCCCCCTACTCCCCACCCATCCCCCACCGTGGCTCTTGGTGGCCATGTTTGTAGGATACAAATCAACCCCTGCCCACAAGAGTAGATACCAGGCCCAGACTAGGTCAATAGGATCATCTCTTCTTAGGAATATGGAATGAAGTGAGGAAAGAATTCGTTTTTTCCAGGTGGATAGACACCATTACTGGTTATGTTTTCAGTGGTGCTATCCACAGAAGCAGAGAAAGCCAGGGTATAAAAAGAAAAGAACGTGAACTCACTAGGAGGAGGAGATAGAAGAGTCAGATTCCTTATGGCTTTTGAATGGCAGGTTCTAGTTTATTTTGAGGTCTGCTGCCTGCTTAACCTTGGGCTTTTGGAAATATTGTTGAATGAATTCTTTCCTGCTTGAAGCCAGCTTGAGTCATTTCTCACCTCCCTGTACCCCCATAATGGTTACATTCCAGGAGGTGGGAGCATTAGGGAACCCACACGACATTGCCCATTTGAACATCATCCCTACGGGGAGATCCTTTCTCATCATTAGAAATGGCTCTTCCATGCTTCAAATCTCTTTAGTGCACGGCATGCCTCTGGCCGTGACCTCTGAAGTTCCTGGGTCTACCATGGACTGTCAGACCTCCCAGCTCCTGGGTTATTTCCCTTGCAGATGTCTAAGGATGCCTACCAGACCCCCACAAACTTCTGCTCTTTCTTTCCACTTTTACCACCACTGCCTTGAAGGCCCCTTGGGCTTCCATGAAACTCATTTTACCATCCAGTAGAAAGCCCCGTGCTTCCACTGGGCAGCTATAGCTCCAGCACTTGTGCATCTCCTGTCAGCCCTCTGGGGCCAGAAACTGTTCCCCCAGATCACAAGATGAATGTCTGGAAGAGAGATCACAATGGAGCAGACAACGTGCATTACAGGACACTCTCAACCAAGGAGCACAAGGACAAGGGCGTGTGCCCACTGCCGAGAGCAGGGAGAAGGCTGAGCTGGGGGCTCTGCCTGGTGGCTGAGCTTGCTCTGGTCCTCAGAGCACAGGGAAAATATAAGTGAACAATGACTAAAATGGAAGGTTCAGTGTGAATATGTAAATAAGTATATGTGTATTACAGATGTTTTACAGAAAATATTTCCAAGGCAAATATCATTTTAACAAATCGGCCCTGTGCAGCACATGGGGAAATATGGGCGTTTGCAGTCCAAGACATGTTTCTTGTGCAGGAGTTAGAAAGCTTGTTAAGAGGTATGAGAGGGCTTCCCTGGTGGCGCAGTGGTTGAGAGTCTGCCTGCCGATGCAGGGGACACAGGTTCGTGCCCCGGTCCGGGAAGATCCCACATGCCGCGGAGCGGCTGGGCCCGTGAGCCATGGCCACTGAGCCTGCGCGTCCGGAGCCTGTGCTCCGCAACGGGAGAGGCCACAACGGTGAGAGGCCCGCATACCGCAAAAAAAAAAAAAAAAGAAAAGAAAAGAGCTATGAGGAACGATTGGACTTGTTCACTCAGCAAATATTTCTCGGTTGCCTACTATGTACTATTCAGCAGTGCACGAAATAAAGACAATTCCATGCCATTCGGCAGCTTCTATCTGCAGACGTGAAAGCCCTAATGGAAATACTAGCAAAGGAAACTAGTGATAAAAGTGTCTATTCAGTACCTTTTATTCCAAAATATGGTGTTTATGTGGGGGGTTTTTTACGTTATTTCATATGTTCTACCAGGTGATAAGTTATAAACTCCATAAGTGAAGGAACTGGCTTTTTATTCATTGTTATCTCTCTAGTGCCTGACACATAGTTGGTCTCAGTAAATATTTCTTGATTATATAAATGAATGATTCCCCCCCTTCAAAAATCCTGTGAGTTTGGTATTATTATTCCTATTTAACAGATGGTAAGTTGAGGATCAGATAGGTTAAGGAATTTGGCCCAAATCACACAGCAAGAAGAGCCAGGATTCAAACCTACATGGTTTTCCCTTACACCAAAATATTCCTTTTGCATGCGTCAGTTGAACCAAGTTTTCCTGGAGCTCAGGTCACTCTTTACTATAAGCTGGACCTGAGGGATAAACTATAGTACTTTCAGTCCCTGGAATACTATTTTGTGCTAATAGGAGAAACTGATTTCCTTATAAAAGTGTTAATTTTGTGTGCCTTGTGTGTCCCAGGCTTCACCAGGCCAGGCAGGGACCACCAGTGAGCTTCGCTTAACATCAGTGACCCAAAGCCCTTGTTTTTGCCCCAGTCTGCAGCCTCTCCAGCATCTCTTTCCTTAAATAAAGCCCCCCACCTACCACTCCATTTACTCTACCTCCACCATGCATGCACAAACACCTCTTGAAATTTTCAAAGGTTAGTTTAGGTAGTTCTCAAACCCACCTGCGGGTCGGTCGGCAGCCACCCTGAGCCACCCACAGCTCTTACTTTCTGCTGCGGTGTTGTGTGGTCAACCTCTGCTGTTCAAGAAGCTGTCGAGGGCATCACACTGGGGCTGCTGTTAATGGTGCCTTTTGGGAAAATAAGGATGTTGAATCTCAGTTCTCCCAAAGCTTCCAGCCCTGAGCTGGCTTCTGTGAAGAGATCAGGAGAATGACCCCACAGCCAATCGTCATGTGACCTGACCATGAAATAGCCCTCACATGTCCTGAGTCTCACAAAGTCCCTCCTGTATGTACAGCCGAACACTCTCTCCCTATGAGCCCACATCCAGGCAGAGGAAGCCTAGAGTCAGAGACCCTCGCACACGTTCAGGTGGCAGAGTACCAGGCAGACACGTGTTCTTTGTGGAAACCCATGAATCATTGATCTATTAACTTAGAGTAACCAAGTAGTATGATTTTGCTAAGTGATGTATCATCTTGGATTCGCATCCCGACAAATATTAGCAGACGCTAGAATGTAAGCATATACCCACAAGTACACACACACAAAGGACTTGCAACAGAAGAGATGCAGCTCATTAACACTATGTGTATGTGTGTGGACACACAAGACAGAGAGAGAGGGAGAGAGAGAGACTGAGGTTGGAAAAATGTCCACATATGGATACGTCCGTATGTGGCAGGCACAGCTCACGGAACACCAATGCTTGTAAGGAGCCGGGCTGGAAAGCACTGGAAAATGGCTGAGACTCTGGGCGTCAGTCATTCCGGTGACCTGGTGTGTGTTACTTGCAGCTCAAAATCCGTGTAATATGTCATTCCGCAGAAGCTCAGCTCCTCCTCTGTGACACAAAGTGGTTAGACTTGAAGCTCTATTGGTTTTCCTCCAGTTTTAGCTTCTGAGATTCCGACCAAAGTTGGTAGGCCAGGGCCCAGAAGGCTTTGGGCTAAAAGCAAACGCTTTAGGGAGGGAAATGCCAAGAGAGGAGATTTATTAGGTGGGAATAAGTTTATGATACAGCTTAGGACCTCACAGTGGCCTATGTCTACAAGAGTGGCACTGTAATTACAAGGTATTTTAAAGGGAACATTCTCAGCGAGGAATAATATAATTCCAGTCTTTTTTCTAAGCTGCTCAGTGCCTATGCACAGGAACTTATTAAACCCTACAGACTCCCAGAAAGCGTTGTAAGTATCATCGTATCTTTCAGGCAATAAAAGGAGATGTGGCCACAGAGGGTGTTGCCTCTGTGCTCCCAGAGTTACCCACCAGGCCACTGGTCCTCTGGTGTGGTCTGCAGTGGACTTCCAGGGGTCTGTGGGCTGGTCTCCTGGAGTAGCTATGCTCTGTCTCTGCTTGCACTCCAGAGGGATTTGTAATTTACTAATGCTCTCTCTTCTGATAGTTTGCCGGATTTGAATGCCATTCTTCTCGCTTCCCCTTGTGACATTGTCCTTGCCCACCCTGTGCCTCATTTTTAGGATGTTAAGTTATTGAAGGTGTTAGGTGGCCTCAGTGTTCTCTGGTTCTGACAAAGTAGCCCTTTAGTCTAAAGTTTCAGCTTCTCTGGTTCATCCTGGCTTTCAGTTAACATAATATCTTATGATGCTGAATTTCAGCCCCTGGGTACAGCATTGCTCAGAAGTTATCTCCTCTTTTAACAACAGCCATTTTTCTCCTCCAAATGCAGGTGTTGTCAAGACATCATCCAGGGACTTCCCTGGTGGCACATGGTTAAGAATCTGCCTGCCAATGCAGGGGACACGGGTTCGAGCCCTGGTCCGGGAAGATCCCACATGCTGCGGAGCAACTAAGCACGCGCACCACAACCACTGAGACTGTGCTCTAGAGCCCGAGAGCCACAACTACTGAGCCCGTGTGCTACAACTACTGAAGCCTGCATGCCTAGAGCCCATGCTCCGCAACAAGAGAAGCCACTGCCATGAGAAGCCTGCCCACCTCAATGAAGAGTAGCCCCCGCTTGCTGCAACTAGAGAAAGCCCGCACACAGCAACGAAGACCCAAGGCTGCCAAAATTAAACTAATTAATTAATTAATTAATTAAAAAACAAGAAGACATCATTCAGACTGTGCCTAGTGCCAAGAAAGAAAACCATGAAAAACAGAGAAATTATTTGTGGATCAAGGCTTGTTATTCAACACCAAGGTTTCATTTTAGTGGAGACAGGAAAAGAACATATACATGCCCACCCAGACAGTTTATTAATAAGCACATTTGTTTTCCTTTGTTATTTCAAAGGCTCTTGAAAGTATACACAGAGTCATATACTTTTTTTTTTTTTTTTGCGGTACGCGGGCCTCTCACTGTTCTGGCCTCTCCCGTTGCGGAGCACAGGCTCCGGACGCGCAGGCTCAGCAGCCATGGCTCACGGGCCCAGCCGCTCCACGGCATGTGGGATCCTCCTGGACCGGGGCACAAATCCGTGTCCCCTGCATCAGGAGGCGGACTCTCAACCACTGCACCACCAGGGAAACCCTACTTTTTTTAAAGTAGTAACTCTTTGCAAAATTTTACAGAAGCTTCTATCTATCGGCCTAATTTTTCAACGAAAGAACACATAAACCACAACAACCTGAGGGTCCCAGAACCTTTTCAATATTTTTTGGTCTGTTTGACAATGAAATTTCACATCTGGGCCGACAGGCCTGGTGCCAAGTTTTAACCTAATGCAATTTCAAATGGATGCGCTATTAATGTTCTAGTAGGAAGACCCAGGTTTCTAATGGACTTTCTTGATAGCCCCTCACCCACAACTTGCTGCTGTGACAACAGGATCATCACTCTGCTTAGTGGCCAGTGAACTCAGATTCCTACCCCAGAGCATCTTCCTAGAGGGAACAGATGACTTTCTCATTCACTCTTTGTCAGTTAGTTGTCAGGCAGGGCCCAAACATCCAGCCTCAGCCATTTATGTCATCTGTGCCAATGTGCTCCCATGAACCTAGATGTGAGACTCATGTCAACACAATCCAGTTTATTCAAACTTGTCCTCTTCCGAGGGCTATTGCTCCTCTATTAATTATGCACATCAACAGTACCTCATCCAAAATCTATCGTAAAGATTCTGGAACAGGGGCTTCCCTGGTGGCGCAGTGGTTGAGGGTCCACCTGCCGATGCAGGGGACACGGGTTCGTGCCCTGGTCCGGGAAGATCCCACATGCCGCAGAGCGGCTGGGCACGTGAGCCATGGCCGCTGAGCCTGAGCGTCCGGAACCTGTGCCCCGCAATGGGAGAAGCCACAACAGTGAGAGGCCCGCGTACCGCAAAAAAACAAAAACAAACAAAAACAAACAAACAAACAAAAAGATTCTAGAACAAATAACCCCCACATGCTAATGGCTCAAATGTGATCAAGGTTTATTATTTCTTGCTTATGTCAAGTTCAAAATATGTTCCCCATTAGAAGCCTGGTCTGCTTCAATATGGGACCCAGGGACCCAGGGTGGCTCTGCCGTCTGTCTCACGTGGCCCATCTGTAATAATCCAGCACAAAGAGAAAGAAACAGGGCAAAGCACATCTGGAGGTGTTTGAGGGCCAGGCCTGGAGTGTCACATACCACTTCTGCTCACGTTTGTTTAGTCATAAGGCCAGACTGAATCAGGAAGAGCCGAAGGAGGAAGAGGAAATGGGATTGGTGAGCTGGTCCCTGGCCCACCTCGGCTCTAGCCCTAAGGCTTAGCTTTATAGCACCTCCCATCCCCACCCCCTTGAGATGATAAGAGCCTCCAGCACAGGAACTGGAATTAGAATCCTGTCTACCTTTTGTACTCATCCTGGTCTCTGGGGGAATGAAAGGATGAATTTCAGCCAGAAGAGTGGTAGTGTAGACACATTTGATGAATCTTGGACCTTTTGATGGCAAGGACAGATGGTGAGGCTCAGCAGATGTAGTTGTTACGGTCTTCTTGTGCAAACTGAAAAAGACTCTTGTCTTTTCTAATTATAAAACTAATATGTGCTCCCTGCCCAAATTCCAAAAAATGCTGAAAATATTTTAAGGAAGGAGAATAAAAACCACCCGTAATCTCTTTTCCCAAGAGATGCTGACATTTTTCTTGCTTATATATTCTGATGGGATCTTTATGTGCATGTCATTTAAATTAATTTGTGTCTGCAAAACTGAGATCATACTGTATAGTATACACTACTTTGCAACTTGCTTTTCTACTTAGCAGGATACATTAGGAATGTCAATGTAAAGAAAAATAGATCTTCATCATGATTTTTGGCTATATATTATTCGATTGTGTAGACATAGATGAGAATAATTGTATAATACACTTAGCTGAACAGGTATAGACTGGGTGGTCAATGAGACCTGGGATTATATCTACTTTATTGATCAGTTTATTCCCAGGGCAAGATATGACGTCTCACTCATAAGAGATGCTCAGTAGTGCTCTGATGAAGCTGGCCACAGCAAGGTGGAGAGCACATCTCAGACCTTGGTATGCATATACATCACATGGGGACCTTCTTAAAACACAGAGAATCATTCAGAAGGTCTAGGTGGGCCCTGAGATTCTGCAATTTCACCAAGCTTCCAAGTGATGCCCATGTTGCTATACATTGAGTAACAAGGATCTAAACCAGTAGTTCTCAACTGGGGGTGATTCTGTCACCTGGGGACATTTGGCAACATCTATAGACATTTTTTAGTTGTTATGACTGGGGTGTGTGTGAGAGGGGGCAGGGGATGCTACTGGCATCTAGTGGACAGAGGCCAGGGATGCTGCAACACGTCCCACAATGCACAGAACACCCCCACATAAAGAATTATTGGGCCCAAGTTGTTAATAGTGCCACTGCCAGAAACTCTGAGCTAGCCTTTCTCAAACAGTATTTCTCATCTGAACCACAGACAAAAAAAATGATTTGTGTGACCATTTTCTCAATTCTCCCAAGGATGGTACATGACTAGTACTAAACTCTATACGTAGGAGATAAACTGATTGATTACATACAATGGATGCTTTAGGTAGTTCCAGCTTAATTCTTTTCCAGAACCTAGGTTTACTGTGTTGGCTGTGCTGCTCTCTTGTTTCAGGGATTAAGGGAAGTCCAAAACTTCACAGTTTCATTTCTCTTTCTCTCTCCCTTCTCCCTCTCTCCTTCCTTCTTTCCTTTCATGGAAAGAGGGATTGGAAATTACTGCTTGCACTTTACGCTTCCTTGAGGGCTAAAGGAATAACTTACTGGAAAAATAGAGAATGCGTGGATTATTTAGCTGGAGGATAGTCATAGGAGCTTTTTATAAAGCCATGACCCCAATGTATTAGTCTTAACACAGAGTTGCAGCCTATAAAGCACAGTCCAGCTGCCAAAAAGTACTCAAGTTCTGTAAAAGAATTTCTTGAACACCATGAAAGAAGTAATAGAACACAATAATATTTAAAAACAAAGAAAACAAGCAAAACTTACATACCTGTTTCCTCCTTTTCTTGATGCAAATGCCCTTCAACTCCTCCACCAGTCTCAACTCTCAGGCCTTTTCTATTTCTCCCCAGTTACTCTTAATTCTGTGTCATAAAAGGCCAAAAGAACCAGCCTTGATGAGAATCATGCTCCTTGAAGGGTACAATAGATAAGAATCTCTATGAACAAAGCCAGAATTTTCTTTAGAAGACAGGGGAGAGGATATAGATAAAGATATAGCTACAGATATAGTATTAGATTTCCTCGGAGAAATACAACCAATATACGTACAAAACAAGGAATTGGTTCACATGATTATGGAGGCCGAGAAATCCCAAGATCTGAAGTCCACAAACTGGAGACCCAGGAGAGCCGATGGTACACGTTCCAGTCTGAGTCCCAAGGCCTATGAACTAGGAGGACAAATGGGGTAAGCTCCCATCCCAAAGCCAGCAGTCTCCAGACTTAAAAAGAACCGATTTTTCAGATTGAGTCCAAAGGCAGGAAAAGACCAGTGTTCCAGCTCAGCAGTCAGGTGGGAGGAGTTTTTTTGTTCTATTCAAGTCTTCAGCTGATTGAGTGAGGCCCACCTACATTAGAGAGGGCAATCTGCTTTATTCCGTCTACAGACTCAAATGTAAATCTCATCCAGAAATACCCTCACAGACACACACAGAATAATGTTTGGCCCAATATCTGGGCACCTTGTGGCCCAGTCAAGTTGACACATAAAAATAAGCACCACAGATATAGATATAAATATATGATATCGATAATACAGATGATGTTGGCCTGGTCCCATCAGTGTACACTTATGAGAGTGTTCTGGGGCTCCCATGAGTGTCTCCAGATGGGGTTACTTCTGCTGCCCTAAATTCTTCTGAAGGTTTCCTCCAAAGTTATGTTATTTTGAGCCAAGGCACAATGGAATAATATTGCTTTCCTCCAGTGACCCTCAGAGAAGGGGAGAAAAGTAAAATTTTTAAAAGTTGGGACTATCCCAACTATAATGAGAGACTCAGAGAAAAGTGACCTTTTTCGGGGCCTCTGTCTAGAGTCATACACAGAGGTGCTTGGCCAAAGGGAAACCAAATCCCTACTCCTCTCACCAAGCCTGGTGTTCGCCTCAGGAGGAGGGACCGTTTTCTGATTGGTCTGCCAAGACAGACGCCTTTTTCTGATTGGTCTGCGGAGACCAATAATTTTGTAGAGCCTTGGGCAAATCACTCTGCCTAGCAGGGGAGGGCTTTTTGTGGCAGCCCCCTGTTCCCACCTGGGGAGTGGGATGTAGCTTTGCTTTACTTTGCTCTCCTTTAACATGGGACTAGTAATCCCCACTGAGGATCTCTCTAAGAATGAAAAGGGCGAGTGTTTTTGGAATGCCCAGCTCCGTGTTTGAAACAGCAGTCACCGCTCAGCACACAGCAGGTGCAAAGGGAGGAGGGCGGGCTGGTGAGCTGATGCCGCTGAGGGAGGCCGTTAACGGCTTGTCCTCGGGAGGGGCACAGCCTCCTAGGTTCGACTCCCAGCTAAACGCCTTACGGTTGTATGGCCTTGAGAAGGTTGCACACTACTCTAAGTCTCAATTTTTGAGCTGGTAAAATGGGGTTGTTTGGGGGTTAAACTAGATATGCAGGTGACAGACTAACATAGTATTCAACACGAAGTCCTTCAGACACTTTCAAATCGAAAACACAGTGTATTGACTCTTTAACAGCTCCTGCACATCTTAAGGCAACACGTATTCCAGACTTACTGGAACAAGGGTGGGACCCTGTTTTAAAAGAACCCCTGGGGACTTCCCTGGTGGCACAGTGGTTAAGAATCCGCCTGCCCAGGCAGGGACACGGGTTCAAGCCCTGGTCTGGGAAGATCCCACACGCTGTGGAGCAACTAAGCCCGCGTGCCACAGCTACTGAAGCCCATGCGCTCTAGAGCCCGTGCTCTGCAACAAGAGAAGCCACCACAATGAGAAGCCCCCGCACCACAAGGAAGAGTAACCCCCGCTCGCCGCAGCTAGAGAAAGCCCACGCGCAGCAATGAAGACCCAATGCAGCCAAAAATAAATTAATTAAATTAATTGAAAAATAAAATAAAATAAAGGAACCCCTGGTCAAAAATCAGGAGGCGTACCCTGCTCCTTGCCAGACCCCAGATTAACTAACAGGTTCTTATTAGGTAGCAAGTGAAAAGAATCAGAATTCTAAGAAACAGGGATCAGGCTGAACGGATTTTCAACAAACTCTTAAATTGCATGTCTCCTCAAGACATCATTAGGTAAAATTACTCAGTCTTCTGCTGGTAAGACAGCTTGTCTTGAAAAATTTCAAAGGTCCAAGTTGATCTGGAGAATCCTCCTCTGAGGTTCTCAGAGAAATAGGTCATCTAAGGTCATGCTCCATGGACACAGCCTCAGAACAATTTCTCTCTCTACAAGATGGCCAGCTGGCATTACCAATAACGAGGATGACTGATAGAGATGACACCAAGTTACAGCCCTTCCCTTCCCATTTGGCACAGAGAGGCACTTCCTCTTTTAATGAACAGAGATGTTACAAAGTAATCAGCATGGCAGAATTATCATTACCTCGAGTAGGACGAATAGAGTGATGATTTCTTTCACTCCCCTTCTTCTCCCATATGTAAGTGATCTAGTGGGCATAGAATTGTCCCAGCTTGAAGTACCATGTGCACCTGATGGCAGGTTACCAAGGCTACATGTTCACCTTGCAGAGGAAGGAAGCATTGTAACTTTGCAGCTGACCTAGCAGGATTGCCACAGGGCTCCTGTCATGAGACCAGACATATGTGTGGTCTGATGTGTGGTCATGGTTGAGACCAACAGATTAAAGTCTCTTGGATGTTCAGGATGGTCTCATTCCTTCCTAACATGGGCCGTGTCCTCATTTAACCAAGTTCCTTGCTAGTCTCTGTCACATAGACATTCTGTCCCTTTTAGGAAACGGTGACCTCCATGGGGCCAGATGGCTTTGTTCCTCTGGGCTCCAGGTGTCTGGTATTTACCCTAGAGCGGAGCTGAAGTCCCCACGGTTATGTTAGCCAGGGGCACTTCCAAACATGACATTAGCTAGAGAATATTTGCTCAGCAAGTTAACAGTGTAAATAAGATTAGAGGGAGGCAAGGAGTGGGTTTAAATGTTCAAATACCTGAGAACAGACTGTGCTTGAGCATCTTAAAAGCATCCATTAATACTTAAGTAATTTAAAATTACTTGTACATGCATCATACCTATTCCAGCAGGCCGTGCTTTACTAACCTACATATATTTGTATATATAGCTGGAATAAGAAAGCAGCTGCTTTTCCACTGTCCCAGGATCCACATATTTCGTTTGTATCTCAAACATCCTCAGCGTACCAGCCAGCCTATGGATTCCAATGAAATGACATGACTGCTACTGCCCACGTCTTGGAAACCCTGAACTCCCATTGTTCATATAGTACCTTCCATGGTCCCCCACGTATGTACGGAATTCACAGAGAGTGCTTACATCCATCTGTGAATCAGCTTAGGGACACTGCTCTCACTGCCTCTGCTCTCCTCGCTCAGCCTCCAAGGGCCCCTGCCATCCTCTGCTCTGACCTCCGGCACCCTGCCTTGGCCTGTGTTGTTTGCAGCTGTGGGCACCTGTGGACCCTGCTTCCCAAAACCACATTCCTGCCTTTGACCTGGACCCTTTCCAAAGGATTTCTGTCTGGCCAAGGTTCAGCTAATTCACCCCGGCCACCACCAGTGCTATCAGTCAGCACAGGACCGTGACAGCTTCACTCTCCTGTAAATTAGAAAGGAAAACATTCACTCTCTGTATGTCCCCTTCCGATGGGGGTCCCACAGCATGGTTGCTTGGGCCTCGGATTATTACAAGGTTTATTGCAACACCTGTCAGTTTACGCACTCAGCTCCTGTTCTTCAGGGAATGGACAAATGCCACCGGGACATCAGGGATGGGAGGATTTCACACCCAGACACCATGCTGCATGTTCCAGAAACATCTACTGTTTCTGGAAGGAGAAACAGTACTGTAAACTGCAGGCAGACCCTGCTGTTGGGTCCGGCTGGCTGGGCCATATTTATCCTTTTATTCCAAATAGTAAATTCTCCCTTGAGGAATCTGCTTTTCTCTCTGCTCCCCACCCATCTCCCACCATCTAACCCCTCCAAATATGTCCACACACATCCGAATCCCCGGGGAGACACCATTCAGGCAGCAAGTCACCCTCATGTTAATCAGTTGGTACAAATAGACTTGGGGGGGTGGAGTGGGTAGGCTGGGGATGGAAATGAGAAGCAAAAGTAGGTGGGGCGATACCTAGCACATTCCACAATTGAATAAATATTTAGTAATCTCAGATTTTAGCTAGCCAGGACCCTGGTTATTTATGAATTCATTTTAGCATTTTCTCCAAGTAGTCTATATCAGGGAGGTCATGCACTTCAGAAGTTTATCTACTTATAAACTTCTAACCTGGGAGCACTAATAGAAAAACCCAAGAGTGTTGGGATAAAATTTTGAAAAATTAAGGTGTATATTTTCCACTGAGATAATAATTTTTGAAGCTGAAGATGATGAGAAATGACAAGCACTTGCATGTGAGATTATTTACTTAGTACAAATAATCCCACAGCCCAAAGACTGAATAATACAATATGTAACATAATAATATAATACTTCTCTGTGTATTTTTCTAAAGGCTCTTAATTCCAAGTTTACTCTGATTTCCCAACTCTGTATTTAGAGAGCAGTTCCAAGAGAACTGTGGAAAAATAAATAGTGAGAGACTAAAACATTTTAGGTCGAAGTCTTTGAGCACCACCTACGCCCCACTCATTCCCCCTAAAGAAAGCTTTTCTAGAATGCTTAAGGAGTCAGGAAAAGAGCTACCCAGACTTTGTCTTTGATTCTTTGGTTTTGCCAGCTACAGTCTTGGCCTTCAGATTTTATATTTGCCTTTGGTTTCAACTATCGCCCATACGAAAATGATGCTTTGATTTCCATCTCCAACTCTGATCTCTGTTGAACGCTGGATATGCAACTCTCCAGAGCCACACCTAGTCCTTTCCCCCTTCATCTAAAACACACGGTCTAAAACCAAATCCACTCATTTCTTTTTTCCCAAACTATGTCTGTTTCCAGACTTGTCCATTTCAGTCAACCGTTCTATATTGTAAGTTCAGTTACTCTATGAAAACTTTTCAAAGGATTGGAAGGCTTTAAATATTTTTCAAAAAACTGGAGCCTTTTTTAAAAAGTTGGTTTTTCCCCTAGCCCTGAGCTGGAAGTGTTCCCATTTCTCTCATTTCTCTTCTGAGGGAAGGAACCAAGCTGAATGGCCAGCAGACATGCATGGTGGCTGCAGGAGAAAGCGTGAAGGAAGGCAGCCACCATCTCCGCTGGCTGAGATGATGAGTGTGCAAGGAGTCCAGCACCAGCTGCCGTTTCAGAATAAGGTCAGTGGCCTAAAGCCATTGCTCCCACATTCCCAGCATCCCAGGGGAGCAGGAGGTGGGTGTGGTACCTCTCCTGGACGTGATGCAGTGTTTCCAGCCAGCATAGCCACGTGCAGATGGGCACTAAGAATGCAGATGATGTCACAAGCACAGCTGCTGCCCTGTCCACCCTGGGGTTTTCCTCACAGCCTGCCGTATGCCTGGTACTGTAGCCGACTGGGCCCGAGCACATTCTGTTGAAGTCTGAGCACATTCTGTGCTTCCTGATCTTCTCCAGGCCATGCCTTGCTTCTCCCACCTAGTTACTCCCAAGGGGGAGGCTGCAACTGCCACTGCTTACAGCCCGTTTCCGTGGTCTCTTTCCAGGCCAGTGTCAAGAGCGGGAATGTGGACTGACAGCTGACACTGGCTGGCTCTTTGTCTTCTTGTAGAATGGAACATATTAGGGGGCAGCTGAACTATCTTAACTTTTCTTTTTATAGTATTCTCTCAACTTCCAAATTTCTCTTAGTGGCTGAAAGCACAGACTCTGTCGCCAGGCTTTCTGGGTTCAAATCCTGTCTCCACCATTTTACAAGCTGTGTGAAAATTGGGCAAATCACTTAACCTCTCTATGCCTCAGTTTCCTCATCTATTAGATGGGGATAACAATGGTACTTTTAGAATGATTAAGGGAATTAAATGAATTAATATATGTAAAGAAGTTAGGAGAGTGCTTGACCTATAATAAATGCTACCTATTACAATTTGCTTACTGAAAAGATGTTCACTCCACAGCAGTGACCCATATCACGATTGAAATTCTATCATTTCTAAGAGAGGTGTTTATTAATAGTAGCAAACATTTGTTAAACACTTTACAATTTTAAGGCAGGACATTCACTATTTCACTAAATCCTGTGAAACAGACAAAGCAGAGGTTTTTGTTATACTCATAGAGGAAGCTCAGAGAGTTTTAATAGCTTGTCTAAGATCACAGAGTTTATAAGTACAGGGTTGAAACTTAAATTTAAGGCCATTTGACTCCAAATTTCATACTCTTTCTACTATATCAAGCTGCCTCATTTTTTTTAAGACTTTTTTTTGATGTGGACCATTTTTAAAGTCTTCATTGAATTTGTTACAATATTGCTTCTGTTTTATGTTTTGTTTTTTTGGCTGTGAGGCATGTGGGATCTTAGCTCCCTGGCAAGGGATCGAACCTGTACCCCCTGCATTGGAAGGCAAAGTCTTAACCACTGGACCACCAGGGAAGTCCCTCAAGCCACCTCAATTTTTATTGATCTGTTCAATCAATATTTGCTGAGTAAGGACTTGGTACTAGAACAGGTGAAATGAAATTAGGTGTGATGAAGAAACGACCACCAAGAAAAAGACAAGTAGACAAACTGAGGTATAGCCCTTCACCCAAAAGCTCTCCTCCTCAAATGTATAAAATTTGTTACAAGTTGAATAATGGATTGGATCCACTTACTATTTAAAGAAACTTTTCTAAGAAGGTGCCCTCCTGAATCAGTCAGGGTTTGGTCAGAAAATCATTCTAAGTATTTTAGCAGGAAGGGATTTAATAGTAGGAACTATGTGCTTATAAAACTATTAGAAGAGCTTAAGGTGTGAAAGTCACGGAGATCCTCTGCTGCTTTTAGGAGATCACAGAGAATTTCTAGCAGGCTCTTTAGAAAACAGGCAAATCACAAGAACTCGCTGGGAAGCCGCTGCAAACCTCACTCACCACTTTCCATAGTCTGCCTACAGCTTCCAGAGGGAAGTAGTACCTGATTCTCTTCTGCTATGGAAATCTCATATCAGTGCCTTTCACTGGCCACATCTGAAGAAGAACTCTACTGGCAAAGGAGTCTGGGAAGTGTAGTTTCTAGGCTTCCAGCTCTGTAATAAGGGAACAATATTAGAAGGGCAAGGATATTGTTGGGTATCTATAAATACTATACAGTACTCCTCCCACTGACTTGTAAAATGCCTAATGATGGGGATGATTCTCTTCTTCAGGTTGAGGAAACTAGTTATGTTTAATGCAGACAGGTGTCACATTGTCTAGCCCCACCCACATAAAAGAGCTGAAAGTTTTTCCTTGTCACCATCTTAATGGCATTAAAACCCCAACAGATGCTCTTTGAGGGTATTGCTTTTAGACAATTGGGCCCATATAAAGGAGGAAGTCCATCTGAGTCTCAGAAGATATTGGGCTTTGGGATGTTGTCACTTGTGTTAGATGATAAATACTTCGGGTGATTTGCAAGCCGAGGTCAGGGGAAAACCCTCACACTGTGCATCTCTCATGTGGCTTCTCAGCCCTGATGGTGGGTCATAGTCCCTGGAATGGCGATCTGGAAACAAGCACCTGATATCTGTGCCATTTGTGCTGATGTTTCTACATGCCGATTCTTTCCTCCCCTTGTAGGTGCCTCGGTCCACTCCCCAGCCTTCAGGAGCACGTGCTGCATCCCATTCTCCTCCCTCCTCCCAACCCTGGTCCAATGTGAGCCTCATGGATAGGGGTCATTAGCTAGGGTCTCTCTCTCTCTCTCTCTCTTCCCTCCAACTCCAAGTTAACACAGTGCCGATTTCCTTTCAGTTCCCAAGGGCTTTTCCTCTCTGGATCAAACCTGCTCTAACAAAAAATGTTGGCTTTCAAGACAATTGTTTCTGGCATGGGCTGCAAGAGCTTACTTTGGAAGTCAAATCCTGCACATCAAATACTTCCCTCTAAAAATATTTCCAAAAACAGACACACACATATACAGTCACTTGATTTATGAGAGAGGCACGATTCAATGAGGAAAAGATGACCTTTTTCGTCAGTCATGTTGGAACAATTAGACATATATGTGAAAAAATTAACCTTGACCTTACCTCACACTAAAATATTAATTCAGGATTGACAATAGCCTTAAGTGTGAAATAAATTAATAAATACCCTAAAAGAAAACTTAGAAGAGTATCTTCATGACCTTGGCACAGGCCACAATTTTTAAAAGTCAGGACACAAAATGGACTAACCATGAAAGAAAAAGCTAAAAAAATTAGAGTTCATTAAAATTAAGGACTTATATTCTTCAAAAGGCACCAGTAAAAGAGTGTAAAGGTAAGCCACAGACTGGAAGAAGATATGTGCAATACATATGTCTGACAAAAGATTGACATCCATAATATGTAAAGAATTCCTATGAATCAATAAGAAAAAGAAAGATAACTAAATTTAAATATACACAGACAGAGAGACTTCAGCAGGTACTATGAAAAAGAGAATGTATAAAGGGCCAATAACCATGTGGAAAAGTCTTCAATATTATTAGTCATCAGGATAGTACAAATTAAAACCACAGTGAAATACCATTACACACTTACCGGAATAAAAATTTTTTAAAAATTGACAAAACCAAGTGTTGACAAGATTGTGAGCAAGTGGCACTCTCATACATTGCTGCTGGGAGTATAAAATGATGCAATCACTTTGGAAACTCCTTGTCAATGTCTAGTTAAGCTAACCATACATTGTTTTCCTAGATATATGCCCAAGAGAAGTAGGTGTTTACATCCAAGCAAAACATTCACAAGAAAGTCCTTAGAAGTTTTATTCATAATAGTCAGAAACCAGAAATAACTCAAATATCATCAACAATAGAATGGATAAGTAAGTGTGATATATATGATATAGTTATATATGATATATATATCACAAGACATCAAACGGGTATGTAAAACAACATTTTAATAAGTTAATGTAAGTGAACAAGAAATGAACTATATATATATATGTATATATATATATATATATATAAAACTCAGCAATAAAAAAGAATGAACTACTGCTCTATTAAACAACATAGACAAATCTCAAAGACATTATGTTGAGTGAAAGAAGCCACCAAAAAAGAGTGTATTCTCTCAGATTGCATTTATATGAAGTTCAGGAACAGGCAAACAGTTCTATGGTGATAGAAGTTAGTATGGAGGTTAACTCTTGAGAGTGGGTGGGTGCTGACTAGGAAAGGGCCAAGGGAGCCTCTGGAGTGTGTGGGAATGTTTATGTCTTGATCTGGGTGGTGGTTACATGCATATATACATTTGCAAAAATCCACTGAATTGTGTTCTTGAGATGAGTGCACTTACTGTAGGCATGTTATACCTCAACTTAATAAGAAGGGGAAAAGATCCTACTTGGGAAATTTAAAAGATAAACATCAAATATTTCTGTCTCTTTTTTTCTTCTTAGAACAATTAAAATTCTTCCCCAAGAAATGTGTATACCTCTGACTGACTTGGGGAAGGGCCACAAATGAGAGAGTCTGGAAAAGAAAAGAGCACACATTTGTTTTTGTTGTTTCATTTTTCTTTTGCCTTTTGCTACCTATGGAGAGACATATATGCTCCAGGACTGGGGGTGGAAGGGAGAAGGAAGAAAGCACCACCAGTCAGGCTGCCCCCTAGAGCCCTCATGCCCAACATCATGGTGTACACACACAACAGTAAATAAACATTTGCTAATTTTCTGATTGAGTCTTTCTAGGCAGACAAAATATACAAACAGCTCATGCAGCTCAATAGCAAAAACACAAACAACCCAGTCAAAAAATGGGCAGAAGACCTAAACAGACATTTCACCAAAGAAGACATACAGATGGCCAAGAGGCACATGAAAAGATGTTCAACATCACTAATCATTAGAGAAATGAACATCAAAACTACCATGTGGTATCACCTCAGACAGGTCAGAGTGGCCATCATCAAAACATCTACAAACAATAAATGCTGGAGACGGTGCAGAGAAAAGGGAACCCTCTAGCACTGTTGGTGGGAATGTAAACTGATACAACCACCTTGGAGAACAGTATGGAGGTTCCTTGAAAAACTAAAAATACAACTACCATTATGACCCAGCAATCCCATTACTTGGCATATACCCTGAGAAAACCATAATTCAAGAAGACACATGTACCCCAATGTTCATTGTAGCACTACCTGCAATAGCCAGGACATGGAAACAACCTAAATGTCCATCAACAGATGAATGGATAAAGATGTGGTACACCTATATAATGGAATATTACTCAGCCATAAAAAGAAATGAAATTGGGTCATTTGTAGAGATGTGGATGGACCTAGAGTCTGCCTTACAGAATGAAGTAAGTCAGAAAGAGAAAAACAAATATCATATATTAATGCATACATGTGGAATCTAGAAAAATGGTACTGATGAACCTATTTGCAGGGCAGGAATAGAAATGCAGACGTAGAGAACGGACATGTGGACACGGTGGGGAAGGGGAGGGTGGGACGAATTGGGAGAGTAGACATACACTATCATGTCTAAAATAGACCATTAGTGGGAACCTGCTGTATAGCACAGGGAGCTCAGCTCGGTGCTCTGTAATGACCTAGATGGGTGGGATGGGGGGTGGTGGTTCAAGAGGGAGGGGATATATGTATACATATAACTGATTCACTTCAATGTACAGTAGAAACTAACACAATATTGTAAAACAATTATACTCCAATAAAAAAATGTGAAAAAAAATTTTTTAAAAAATTAATGACAAACAGAGACGAAGAAGAAGAAGAAAAAAAAAAAAAAACCCAAAGAAACAAGTCTGGTTGTGTGAAGGTACACAGGATTATTTCACAAGATGCCCTTGGGTGGACTTCCCCCTTTGATGCAGAGCTGGGCGTTGTGCTCAGAGTAGCCCCTCACTCCTAGGTTAGCTTCGAGTCGGTCAGGATAGCTCTCCTGTTGGAGACTCTGGGCTCAACTGATCCTTGCTGCTCTAGCCTGGGAAAGTGTCTTTTATTTAAAATGTCCTGGCAGGCCTCCCACTCCCCCTCCTGCTCTGCTCGGTGGCCTCTGGGTAAATTAGACATTGTACTTTTGAACAAGCCGGCATCAACAGGCAGGCTTATCTCAGTCTGGCTACAGACTTAAAAGTACCTGCACTTTACATTTTGGGCAATCCATCCTTTGTCGATAGAAATGAACATCCCTTCCCATGAACTCCTAATAAATATCTGGAAGATTTCAAGGAATGAACCTTGGCTGACCCATTCGTGCACATCTTTGAAATCCCTCCCTTCCGCACTTTCTGTGGAGCTGGGCTAGTGGTCTGAAAACCCTTGAACACTTTTGTGAACCATAAATTCAGGGAACTGTGAGTTTGGGGATTTGAGGAACAGATTTCGGGAAGTAGCAAGGAATAATCATGTTTTGGGTCATTTCATCATGGTCCATTCCCAAGAGATTACATATGTTCTCTGCCTGTATCCCTACAGATCTGCATTTCCTGTTGGAAGGAAAGAAACCAAGTCAGTATTCGATTTGCAAATGATATTAATCAAAATTTATTTTAAGTGACAGCTCTTGGTAATGTGGGGATAGCTCCATCTTTCACAGAAGATCAATTCTGTCTGTTTGAATGTGCATGTAAAACAATGCAATGTCCTCTCTGCGCAAAGAATCATCTCATAAATGCATATTCCTTTCCCATATGGTACAGCTTTTCAGCCCTTGTTACGTCTGCATTCAGAGGAACACCAAGCAGTAACTTTGAGCATCATGACCAAGTTCATGTTATTTTAAGAATCTAAGGGTTTGACCTCAGTTCAGAGTCATACTGAAAATGGATAGGTTTTATGTCTTGCAACTGTAAAATAGGAATTCTTTGCTTGATGAGTTTATTTCACCATTGCTATGGGATGGAATAAGTGACGATAGTGATAATTAGGAAGAGACTCATTCATTTTTCTCCATGTAGAATTTACAGAATCTGCAGGGTTTGGGTTCTAGCCTAGAAGTAGAATCCTCTGGTGCTTGAACTTGTTTATTTTGGTCAAAAATGTGACTACAGGGGAAAAAGGATTAGAACATTCTTTGAACGACTTCCAAAAGCATCTTAGACATCAAAAGGATTATATGAAGCAACATTTTACTGATTTAATGTAAATGAACCAGAAATGGATATAACTGCATTTCCTTTAGAGGTACACAGGGCTTAAAATTAAAGGGGAAATGCTTACAGATAGGGTTTCTGACTTTATTAAATCATAAATGTTTCTAAGCCCAATCCTGGGCTGGATAAGATTAAAACAGAATTGCTTGCTTTTCCTAAAAAATAGTAATCTGTTATATTTTTAACTCATAGAATTTCATATTAGCTAGCAGTGTTTAAATACAAATCATCTCTACCCATCATTGAAAATGCTGAGGCTCCCATGGCAACAATAGATTTCAGTTTTTTCATGCTCAATAGCGACATTGTAGCAACTCTGAAAAACAAAGACTGAAATGTGGCCATCAGCAGAAATTCCAAGGATGTGTCAAGGTGGAGGTTGCAAGCTCATGGCCCATGGCTGAATCTATTCTGCACTCATGAATTATTTAGCCCGGAGGGCATTCAAAATGTTTTTGAATTATTTGCCAGCATTGAAATAATCTGCTGATGGGATCAAAAAGTCAAGATTCCTTGTTTCTCTGGACAAGTAGAAAATCTGATGCCAGGGACCTTGA
Organism: Lagenorhynchus albirostris; assembly: GCF_949774975.1. Taxonomy (NCBI): domain Eukaryota; kingdom Metazoa; phylum Chordata; class Mammalia; order Artiodactyla; family Delphinidae; genus Lagenorhynchus; species Lagenorhynchus albirostris. The sequence goes on from NC_083097.1 coordinate 58,008,509, forward strand.
TTGCCCCCTGGCCGCGTCGTCAGGAGCTGAAGCCAGGCTGCCTCCTCAGAAAGCGAGTTCTCCAGTTTGCCACAGTCTCTCCTGAGCTGCTTCAAGCAGCCACATCACCTGGCCCTTCTAGGCTTTGAATGTGAACCAAACTGAAGAATAGAAGTACAATGCAACCGCCCCTGAAAACTGCATCCTTCTTAAAAAGATACAGAGCACTTCTGCTCTATGCTCTTTAAATACCAACTTAGTCAAGGTTATTTTGAATAATTCTCAAATGCAGGTTCTTTCCTTTACTGACCCTCAATCCCAGATCTCCCAGTTTACTGTTCGTAGACCCTCCATGGAAGGGGCAGGAGAACCACAGGGAGTCATATCTCTGGTCAGTACTTTAGGTCGATTCAGCCAATAAAAGAGATGGCCCTTGAAACCAAAATTGAACTATGGCATTAACTATGACAATTATTTCTCCAAGTTCTAGCCTCAGCCACTGAGAATTGAGAGCTACATATTCCACTGGGTTATTTAATTATTGCCTGGAATCTACGGTAAACACAAGATAACAATTGATTCTGTTGGTCCAAGTTTTTAATTGATTTAGACATTGTCCTAAGGAGGGCAAGATAATGGGGCAAGAATGGCACGGACCAGTTACATATTATGACCACAGACAATACCTTTAAATCAAGCCAACCACCTTGCCTAAGTAAATTGCTTATTATAAGGAAAGAAGTGGTTAGAAAGTGTACCTGAATCACTATGCAAACCCATCATCATTATGAGTAAATAACTAAAAACACACTTGTAAGCAGAGAGGTGTCATTTATACTTGCTTCATAACCTTGATTTGAGTAAAATGGCTAAAACTATGCAATATGTCCAGTTATAACTCATAAGGCAGCCACTAATTACATCCTAGAATCAGTCCACATAATAGAAGGATGACACAACTCCGGGGTTATGACTTACAGCACTTAGGTCAAGCTGACACTTGATTTCAATAGAATCTGGAGGTAAAAACAGAAAGTCGATGCCCAGAGTTTGCCAAGATTCACCTTCCTGGCATGACAAGAGTCAGCATTCAGTCCCGAACTCCTTTCTGTCCAACTAAAACTGATGCAGACAAGACTAACTGTCAGCCCTGCCATGAGAGGATACAGTTATCTCCTCTGCTTGTGATTCTTCTCGATCTTTTTCGTGTTCAAATCTTACCACTATTGCTCTTCAAACAGTTCTTTGGAATTGCCTCTTCTCTCCATTGTGCAAAACTCAGCTGAGGGGCAGACCTTGTTGTCCCTTCTTTTTTTTTTTTTTTTTTTTAATTAATTAATTTATCTTTGGCTGTGTTGGGTCTTCGTTTCTGTGCGAGGGCTTTCTCTAGTTGTGGCAAGAGGGGGCCACTCTTCATCGCGGTGCACGGGCCTCTCACTGTCGCGGCCTCTCTTGTTGTGGAGCACAGGCTCCAGACACGCAGGCTCAGTAGTTATGGCTCACGGGCCCAGTTGCTCTGCGGCATGTGGGATCTTGCCAGACCAGGGCTCGAACCCGTATCCCCTGCATTGGCAGGCAGATTCTCAACCACTGCACCACCAGGAAAGCCCTGTTGTCTCTTCTTGATGAGAATCCCGGGGGCAGGGCAAGAAATTTGGTGTAGAAGTGAGTCCCTAAGGAGATAGGTAGTAGTGATTTGCTATTGTAATTGATGACATCTGTTTGCTTCCCCACTCCAGATTTATTCAAGAAATATTTATTGACTATGTATTCCAGGCCAGATAGAATTCCTGAGCTATGGCATTTAAATTAGTTCATCAGCTATTTCTCAATATCTCTGGGGATGGAAAATGAAACCCTCACTCTGCAACCCTTGTTAGTACATGATCTTCCACTTAGTGATATTCTTTCTCATGACTAGTCAAAAATTTTCCTACTTATTCACAGCATATCTGTTGACTTAACAATACTCATTGTTTTACTTTTTTTTTTCTGTTCCTGAAAATACTTTTCAAGAACATATCATGGGTAGCACTCAAGTCACCATTTGGATGCCCTTTCATTTTCTTTCAAATGATTTAAATCCATTTAGTGGGAATATTTTTGGTAGGTATCTTGTCCCCTAATGGAGAAATAAGATAATTCTTTTGTTATGTTAAAAACACTTTGTTCCACCCAGATATGCAAACTTGTTCCTTTGTTGTTACCAATCTGTGATGTGTGAGCTGGGCATATTTCAGGGATGATGTTTGCATTGTCAGCTCTTCCAGTCTATCTCAGTAGTTACTGTAGTTGTCCAGAGTTAAAGAAGAATCTGCATAAGACAGAGGTTCCAACAGTTAAACTACCAGCTGAGGAGTCAGATAACAAAGCACAACTGTAATGGTGTCAGGGACCATGACAGGGACATTATAGCATCATGCTGGTGCATGTGACCCTGCTTCCTCATGACAGGCTGACAGAGCCTGACTTTTTTTTTAACTTTATTTTTTTAACATCTTTGTTGGAGTAAAATTGCTTTACAATGGTGTGTTAATTTCTGCTTTATAACAAAGTGAATCAGCTGTACATATACATATATCCCCATATCTCCTCCCTCTTGCGTCTCCCTCCTACCCTCCCTATCCCACCCCTCTAGGTGGTCACAAAGCACTGAGCTGATCCCCCTGTGCTATGCGGCTGATTCCCACTAGCTATCGATTTTACATTCAGTATTGTATATATGTCCATGCCACTCTCTCACTTCATCCCAGCTTACCCTTCCCCCTTCCCATGTGCTCAAGTCCATTCTCTATGTCTGCGTCTTTATTCCTGTCCTGCCCCTAGGTTCTTCAGAACCTTTTTTTTTTTTTTTAGATTCCATATATATGTGTTAGCATACAGTATTTGTTTTTCTCTTTCTGATTTACTTCACTCTGTATGACAGTCTCTAGGTCCATCCACCTCACTACAAATAACTCAATTTCATTTCTTTTTATGGCTGAGTAATATTCCATTATATATATGTGCCACATCTTTATCCATTCATCTGTCGATGGACACTTAGGTTGCTTCCATGTCCTGGCTATTGTAAATAGTGCTGCAATGAGCACTGTGGTACATGACTCTTTTTGAATTATGTTTTTTTCCGGGTATATGCCCAGTAGTGGGATTGCTGGGTCGTATGGTAGTTCTATTTTTAGTTTTTTAAGGAACCTCCATACTGTTCTCCATAGTGGCTGTATCAATTTACATTCCCACCAACAGTGCAAGAGGGTTCCCTTTTCTCCACATCCTCTCCAGCATTTATTGTTTCTAGATTTTTTGATGATGGCCATTGTGACCGGTGTGAGGTGATACCTCATTGTAGTTTTGATTTGCATTTCTCTAATGATTAGTGATGTTGAGCATCCTTTCATGTGCTTCTTGGCCATCTGTATGTCTTCTTTGGAGAAATGTCTATTTAGGTCTTCTGCCCATTTTTGGATTGGGTTGTTTACTTCTTTGATACTGAGTTGCATGGGGTGCTTGTATATTTTGGAGATTAATCCGTTGTCAGTTGCTTCATTTGCAAATATTTTCTCCCATTCCGAGTGTTGTCTTTTTGTCTTGTTTATGTTTTCCTTTGCTTTGCAAAAGCTTTGAAGTTTCGTTAGGTCCCATTTGTTTATTTTTGTTTTTATTTCCATTTCTCTAGGAGGTGGGTCAAAAAGGATCTTGCTGTGATTTATGTCATAGAGTGTTCTGCCTATGTTTTCCTCTAAGAGTTTTATAGTGGACAGAGCCTGACTTTAATGATGCTCTTTGGTGTCCTTAGGACTTTCCAACAAAGACACCTTGCAGGGCCCTCCTGGAACTCAAGTGCGAATGGAGAAAAAAGAAAATTGCAGGAGATGTTGGACACCAGAAACTTGGACACAAGAAAGACTAAGAGAAACATGAGAGAAGATTCTTTTACTCTTCTCTCAGGATGGATGCTTGGTTACTTTGAGATGCAGTGTGTTGACATGGGAACTGATGTACTGTGATGTTATAGTGGAAGCTAATTACTATCAATTTTGGTTAAAGATGAACCTTATAGAGAAATGAGATGCATAGAATATTGATAGAAATTTGACACGTGACTGAGTAGAGAAATAAGTATCTATTAATTTGGACTGCAAACTCAATAATCACTTATCCTTGTTTTCATGAACGTACATTTTGCCAAAAAAGTCACGTGATAAGTGCAATAGAGACAAATATGCAGGTGAGAGGCCCCGGAAGCAATTTCCATATCACAGCGTGAAGAGGAAGAACACATGAAGCGTATTTCAGCTCAGCAATCTGCATCCCCAGCTTTAGCTCTGTGCAATACTCTGGCTAGCTACCAAAAACTAGACTTAATTTTTACCCTTGAGTATAAATTAGTCCACCACACCGACTGCAGGACTCCAGAGTTCAGCTCAGACTCAGCTTGCCTGAGCTCCACCATGCACTACAGCCAGGTCTCTCAAGCCCACCAGCTAATTAAGCTCACTTCCTAAAGGGAGAATTCCAAACGTGTAGTGGTCGTGAAACAGATATAAGTGAGATGCTACTGAGATGTTAGGTAAGAGGAAGGGTCTTACCTTCTCTAGAAGTCTCATATGGTTTATAATTTTGTTTAAGTATATATTTCTTGAACACATGCGGGGTGTAACTCATGTCTAAAACACAGCAATTACATTAAGTCTCTATCTTTTATTGGAAAACGCTGTCAAAGGAAAGAATTGTGTTTATCTGTCTCAGCCAAAGAAAATGTTCAACCCCAAACTGTTTCAGAAGCGTTAGGCCGGTTTATGTGAAATATAATTAAATTAATGACTCATTTTTATTGAGAGGAAACTAAGACACCATCCTGCTATTGTTGCCTTTCTTGCATACTGGGAAATTCAAGAATAGAATTATAGTCGGAACAGAAAAAATTATATGGAGAAAACCTCAGTAACCAGCAAGACACCTTAAAAATCATCTGAAACATTGCTGTTAGGAAATAGTGTAGAAAAAAAGGGTCATCAACAAAATAAGGGTCAGGGATTTGAGGAAAACATCAACTACTTTGTATTGGTACAATTTCACACTAGCTATCATGTGAAATGTGATGATGGCTCTGTTCTTGTGACAGCTTCATAAGGAAATACCAACACATGACTGAATGTTAAAATTGATCAGGAAGACACCAGCGACGTGGGGTCAGCTGCAGGGGAGGATTAAGTGGCAGCCTACAAAAGCTCAGTAAATGTCATTCCAAACAAGAAGTCTAAATGGGGAAAGGACCCAGTGAGCCTTTCTGCAGAGAGCGGAAAAAGGGGAACTTGTACAGGGAAGGGAAAGGTTAAATACAGCTTAAGTTTGATAAATTAGAGGAGACTGAAACCAGTAAATTTCAGCCGTGTGAAAGGGACAGTGGGGTGAATGGTAGCTTGCCTGTGAAACCTCACCTGGGGGTGATCTGATGAAAGCAAATGACACTACAAAATATTTAAGGAATCGATGCACAAAGAAAATTGAAAATGCATGGGTATACCTAGGTCAGAAGAGAGAAGGCTGATAAGTGGAGTTTTTGCAGCTCCATAGGTACTCCCCCCAGTATTGTCTATAGATTAAACTCATAGATGTACCCTCAGGGTTATTATCTTTCAAATGTGTGCACATGGAAGCATGAGGAGATCAGGAACTGGGAGGATTATACCCTATTTACAAGCTATCAAGCTAGCCAGCTGATTTCATGGATGCTGGCAGAGGACACCGAGAATCCTGGATCAGAGACATAGGACATTTTATTACTTACAGCAATAGCTAGAGCTAGAATACTGTCATTTTCTTGTGTCAGTTCCCTGAGCCCCAAGTCCCATGGGGGTGACAGGCAAAGGGCCAGGCTACACCTGCACACGCAGTGGGTTGTCTTGTAGGAAAAGGATCTTGAGCTTAGGAAATCTGGATCACTGGAGTGGGCTACAAACAAATCTTCCTCTTGCTCCAAGGGGAGACATTATTTCTATCTTCCAAGACTGATCTCTATACCAATATTGTGTTTGTGAGATGCATCCACACTGTTGCATGTAGTTTGGGATTATTTATTCTCATTGCTGTATAGTATTCCATTTGTAAACATTCCACAGCTTATTTCTATCCATTCTACTGTTGATGGCCATTTGGATAATCTGCAGTTTGGGGTTATTATGAATAGTGTTGCTATGAACATGATAGTATGTCTTCTAATAAACAAACAAATGAATTTCGGTTGGGTACATCCTTATGGGTAGAACTGAGTGGGTCACATGTATGCTTTTACTTAACTTTAATAGATGTTGCCAAATATTTTTCCAAAGTGGTTGCAAGAGTTTACACTCCTCAGAAGTATATGAGCGTTCTGGTGGCTCCACAGCCTTGCCAACACTTGATATTTTCCATCTTTTTTTATTTTCCTGCGGCATGCGGGCCTCCCACTGCTGTGGCCGCCCCCGCCACGGGGCACAGGCCCCAGACGCGCAAGCCCAGCGGCCACGGCTCACGGGCCCAGCCGCTCCGCGGCATGCGGGATCTTCCCGGACCGGGGCACGAATCCACGCCCCCCGCAACGGGCAGGCAGACTCCCAACCACTGCGCCACCAGGGAAGCCCTCCATCTTTTTTTATGTTAGCTCTCCTAGTGGCTGTACATGAGTGTTAAGCTCAGTGTGCTTTAAACATGAAGCAATTTTATTTTTCTAGCTCGTGCTTTCAAACATGCTGTCAAACCCTACTTTCCCATCACTTAATGGTATCTTGAGAAAAATCTCATAACTTTTAGGTCCTTCTCAGTTATTAAAATGTAGTTTGGTTCAGTGTGAAATTTCAGTGTCTATCTGATTCAGAGCTCTTTCCCTTTGCCAGCCCAGACTTAGGCGCCTTGCGGCTTAAGAGGCTTGGAGTAGAGAGGAGTGTGGTCTTCTATTTACAGACTACCCTCTCCTTCCTTGAATAGATTCTGGTTCTGGTTTGGGGGCAGGGAAGAGGATAGAGTTTTATGAAATGTCTCCTTTTCGTTGTGGCTGCTTCTCTGGCTGTCACTGTTTAATGGGGAATATATCCAATGTCCCTAGTTCCTGGCACAGAGCTACAAAACCCCTTGGAATTTCCTGAGTGATAGGAATGTCTTTGTTATGCTAATGAGGCGACTCTGGTGGGTTCCTAGATTGCTTCAGGGTGGAGGCTGGTCCCCAGAAAGACCAAGAATGTGCTTAGGGAGTTAGAACTCTCAGCTGCCCTGACCTCTGGGGAGGTGAGAGGAGCTGGACATTGAGTTAAATCACAGGGCCAGTGATGTAATCAGTCATGTCTATGCAGTGAAGCCCCAGTAGAAATTCTGGACGCCAATGCTCAGTGGAGCTTCCTGGTTGGTGAACACATTGATGTGCTGGTAGGGTGATGTGTCCTGATTCTGTGAGGAGAGGGCATACAAGTTCTGCGTTTCCTCCCAGACCTCGCACTATGTGTATCCTTTATAGTAAAACTATAGTCGTAAGTATAGTCCTTCCTTGAGTTCCGTGAGTCGTTCAAGTGAAGTACTGAACTGGGGGGGTTGTGGAAACGCCCAGTTTGCAGCCAGTTGGTCAAAATTATAGGTGGCTTGGGGACCCCATATGCAGCTGGTATCTGAAGTCAGGACAGTCTTGTTGGAGACCAAGCCCTTAAACCTGAGGTGTCTGATGCTGTGTCTGGTGGTTAGCATCATAACTGGATCGCAATACACGCCAGCTGAAGTGGAAACAGAACAACTGAGTCATCACCAATGCTCTCCATGGCCGGTGCCCAGAGGCGCGCTGGGTCGTGGAGCTGCACGTGCAGTTCAGCAGAAGCTTGTGGGGCCTCCTATCACGTGAAAGCTCTAGCTCCAGCTTGACCGCATCTAGCTCTAGCTCTAGCTCCTGCTCTCAACACAGCGGCCTGCCCAGCAACCTGTTGCTGCTAGAATACCTTGGGCAGCACACAGCCCTCTTAGGGGAGAAGCTGGCAATGCAGGTCAGGTCCAGGTCCTGAGGCAGGAGATAGATGGGCCCCAAGCTGAACAGTTTCTCTTCTGTGGACAGAAACTCCATAATAGTAGAAACTCCATAAAAGCAGGATGATGGAGGAGGCTGGGCCCTGCCCAGATAAGAGATAAAAAGACCACATATTCCTCATTTTCCAAGTCAAGGAGACCTTCCCGACTACACATGCACAGAAAGGCTCCTTGGACGTCAAAAAGGGAGGGGGCGCCACCCCATAGTAAGTGATGCTAACTACCCATAGGCCTCTTCACTAGAATCCATCTTGGCTAAGAGATGCACATGTGACACAGGAGGACCCTGAGATAAACCAAATACATACTCAGAACCAGGCAAAGCAAGATGATTGGTCACAGGAATCCCAGAAGAAATGCCCCATAAAAGTGATTCAAACTACCACGAGGGCGCGACTCTCTCTCTCTGAGCCCGCCTATGTGTCTATCCCCACGTACCGTACTATTTTTCCTCCTAATAAACACTTTACTTGCTTCACTACTTTCCGTCTCTATGTGGAAATTCATTTCTACACAGCCGACAACCCAGGGCCTTGTCACTGGTCATTGGTCCCCGGTGGTCTGGTGGCTAAAATTCAGCCCTTTCACTGCCGCTGCTGGACCTCAGTCTCTGGCCGGGAACTGAAATCCTGCTTCAAGCTGCTGCAGGCCAAGGCCACCAGAGACCAATCCCTTCCTGTGTGTCCATAATACCCCCAGAAACTTCACATGTGGGAATGCAGAGAGCTCCACCAATGCCCCTTGCTTCTACTTTGCCGTCACGCTCATGATGGCAAAGGGGCAGGGCATTCAACCCATTGGCTAAGCCCATGTCCAATCTGGGACATGAAATGCCAGTCACCCCTTCTTGTAGGTAGTCCAAAATCTTTACAAATAATTCCTTTGGGGCTTCCCCATTCCCCACTTGGATAAGAAAGGGAAATAATGTCCCTGTCAAATACCCACCTGAAACAGGAGGGAAGGGGGCAGGGCACAACCTTTAAAAGAATGACATAAACATAGGACATGACAAAAGCTGGTTAGAACCAACTAGGTTGAGATGGCTGAAGATTCTACTTCCAGTAGACCTTGAGCCTCATTATACACTGATTGTAATATATCAGCCAAATGACACACCCACAGGTGACATGACAGTTGTGAGGCCGACCATAAAAGGCTAAAAAGTGGGCGGTGGCCCAATTCCTGGAAATCTCCACCCCTTCCCCAAAATAGCTGGAATACTCCTCCCACTCATTAGCCTATGAAATTACCCACTCCTGTAAAAACTGACAACCCCGTACCCTGTTGCCTCTCGCCTTCTGAGATGACCCACACTCTGTCTATGGAGTTTGTTTCTCTCTAAACAAATCCACTTCTTACCTATCACTTTGTCTCTCACTGAATTCTTTCTGCAACAAGACATCAAGAACCTGGGTTTTGTCCGGGTTCCAGTCCCAATCTGAGTTGCATGGTTTCACACCCCCACCCCCGCCAAATTTAGGTTTCCAGCAACTCTCTTCCTGATCTCTTTATATGGGCTGTGGAGGGATTCTTGTCTGGTGTTAGCAGGGCTCGATCTGCTTGCTGTGGGTAAAACCTGCAGGGAGTGGCCACCTATCTGAGATCTCTCACTAGAATGTAGGGGTTCTTAGAGTCTCTTGTTTTCAGCTTTGGGCCTCAGCCGTTCTTCCTGAACAGAGTTCTCTTATGAATTAACAAACAAATAAACAAAAACAGGTCAGATCAATCAACAAATATATTTTGAGCACCTATTTCATGCACTAGACTATGGAATGAAAATGGTAAAAGAATCGCATGGTTAGTTGTGAGAGACCTCAGTAGGGAGGGTAAATATCTGTAATAAGAGATGGGATTTGGAAACTGCAGATAGAGAGACCTGGTCCTCGCTGGGGACTAGATGTAGTTCTACATTGGAAGTGTATCTGGTTTTCTTCCTCTGCTTTCTCATTGCAGCAGCACTAATTACAGGCAGGGGAAGGTGAACCCTGCATAACTAAACTGGATTATTTTTATTGTTTCCACAGGAACCACACCATGTGAGGAATGTTTGTCCAGGGACTATGCTGTGTTTGTATTCATTTTATTCAGTTGTCCACAAGAGTGATTGAATTTTATGTCCTATAACTTTAATACCATGAAATATGCTTAAGGTACATTGATTTTAAACAGGATATGAATTTCAAAACTCCTGAGCTTCCCACTTCGTCGGGTTCTGTCATGATTTTATTTAGTTGATCTCCACTCTTGATATCCCATTAAGCTTTTTTAAAATATAAAAGCCTGAAGGCCATTTGCAACCCCCTGCTGTTGGAATTGGGGCCTCAAGCTTTGCCTGGTGGCCATCCCCCTGCCGAGGAGTTGAATGCAGTGGTGCTTCTGTTCTATCACACTGCAGGTCCTGGCAGGGAACAGGACAGCAGGCAGTGGAAAATCCTGGTTGGATCTGGGACGCACCCTGTCCTCTCTGGCTGGAGTCAACAGCACCATCGCCTTCAAGGAGGCTGCACCTAACTCTTAGTGTGCTGTGACCATGTGGCCTAATGGATAAGGTGTCTGACTTCAGATCAGAAGATTGAGGGTTCGAGTCCCTTCGTGGTTATGTTCATTTTGATTTAAAAAAAAAGAAAAGAAAGTCATGGTTTAACCTGAGTTCATGTTCAGGTACCACCACTTAGCAGCTCTATGACCTTGGGAAGTTGCTTATCCTTTTCTGACCCTCCATTGTGTGATATGTACAACGGCAATAAAAATACTACCTCCCTAACAGGGCTGCTGGGCAGTTTAGATGAGATAATGCACGTAAATCCCTGAGGGCAGTGCCTGACACATAATAGTGCTTGATAAATATGACATGCTATTCCGAGTAAGGGGGTGGGGTGGGAGTGGAGGAAGAAAGTTCTTCGTAAATGTGTACAGAGTCACTACAAATGTTCTAAGTACTAGAGCGTTTTTGTAGACTATGCTGTCTCCAAGACGGATATAGAGCTTTTCATCAGGTCGGAGGACCTTCCTGGTGAAGAAGGAAATTATCTCATCAGGGTTTGTGTTCCGAGCTTGCAGTGCCGGCTGATGTTGGTTTAGCTCACTTACCAAGCCACACACCACGCTGCAGTTCTCATTGGCCTTCACATTAGCTTATTAATCCTCGAGTTATTCCTCTATGGTTCAAGGGCATATTGGCTTTCCAGCAGAGGCACCAGGAGGTGAAATAATGTGCCCCAACCAGGCCGAAAGGGAGTGGCTGAGTCAGCTGGGTTTCTCCTGCGCCCACCACACTTAGAGGCTTCATTCACACTGAAGATTTTTTTCTCTAGAACTGGTGTTTTCTTTTTTTTTTTTTTTTAACTGTATAAAAATGAAAAACTTTAGTACGCTTTAAGACAGATTAAAACACAACAAAACGAAAAATTATAGAGTAGAGTGGAAGAAAATAATCACTGCAGATAATTGATTTCTGTCCATCCTGGTCAATGAGCTCCTATAAATGCTAACATCTATCAGGCATTTCTCTCTGTGCCTGGCATTGTTCTAAGTGCTTTTTAATATTTTTTTAAATAGATCTTTATTGGAGTATAATTGCTTCACAATACTGTGTTAGTTTCTGTTGTACAACAAAGTGAATCAACCAAAGGCATACGTATATCCCCATATCACCTCCCTCCTGAGCCTCCCTCCCACCCTTCCTATGCTACTCCTCTAGGTCATTGCAACGCACTGAGCTGATCTCCCTGTGCTATGCTGCTGCTTCCCACTAGCTATCTATTTTACGTTTGATAGTGTATATATGTCCATGCCACTCTCTCACTTTGTCCTAGCTTACCTTTCCCCCTCCGTGTCCTCAAGTCCATTCTCTATATCTACGTCTTTATTTCTGCCCTGCCACTAGGTTCATCAGTACCGTTTTTTTGTGTGTTTTTTTTAGATTCCATATATATGTGTTAGCATATGGTATTTGTTTTTCTCTTTCTGACTTACTTCACTCTGCATGACAGACTCTAGGTCCATACACCTCACTACAAATAACTCAATTTCATTTCTTTTTATGGCTAATATTCCATTGTGTATATGTGCCACATCTTCTTTATCCATTCATCTGTCACTGGACATTTAGGTTGCTTCCACGTCCTGGCTATTGTAAATAGTGCTGCAATGAACATTGGGGTGCATGTGTCTTTTTGAATTATGGTTTTCTCAGGGTATATTCCCAGTAGTGGGATTGCTGGGTCGTATGGTAGTTCTATTTTTAGTTTTTTAGGGAACCTCCAAACTGTTCTCCATAGTGGTTGTATCAGTTTACATTCCCACCAACGATGCACGAGGGTTCCCTTTTCACCACACCCTTTCCAGCATTTATTGTTTGTAGATGTTTTGATGATAGCCATTCTGAACAGTGTGAGGTGATACCTCATTGTAGTTTTGACTTGCATTTCTCTAATAATTAGTGATGTTGAGCATCTTTTCATGTGCCTCTTGCCCATCTGTATGTCTTCTTTGGTGAAATGTCTGTTTAGGTCTTCTGCCCATTTTTTTATTGGATTGTTTGTTTTTTGATATTGCGCTCCACAAGCTGTTTGTATACTTTGGAGATTAATCCTCTGTCCGTTGTTTCATTTGTAAATATTTTCTCCCATTCTGAGGGTTGTCCTTTCCTATTGTTTATGGTTTCCTTTGCTGTGCAAAAGCTTTTAAGTTTCATTAGGTCCCATTTGCTTATTTTTGTTTTTATTTCCATTACTCTAGGAGGTGGGTCAAAAAAGATCTTGCTGTGGTTTATGTCAAAGAGTGTTTTTCCTATGTTTTCCTCTAAGAGTTTTATAGTGTCTGGTCTTACATTTAGGTCTTTAATCCATTTTGAGTTTATTTTTGTGTATGGTGTTAGGAAGTGTTCTAATTTCATTCTTTTATGTGTAGCTGTCCAGTTTCACCAGCACCACTTATTGAAGAGACTGTCTTTTCTCCATTGTATGTTCTTGCCTCCTTTGTCGTATATTAGGTAACCATATGTGCATGGGTTTATCTCTGGAATTCTATCCTGTACCACTGATCTATATTTCTGTTTTTGTGGGCTTTCCTGGTGGCGCAGTGGTTGAAAGTCCGCCTGCCGATGCAGGGGACACGGGTTCGTGCCCCGGTCTGGGAAGATCTCACATGCCGCGGAGCGGCTGGGCCCGTGAGCCATGGCCACTGAGCCTGCGCGTCTGGAGCCTGTGCTCCGCAACGGGAGAGGCCACAACAGTGAGAGGCCCGCGTACCGCAAAAACAGTCTCTATTTTGAAGTCTATTTTATCTGATATGAGTGTTGCTACTCCAACTTTCTTTTGAATTCCATTTACATGGAATATCTTTTTCCATCCCTTCACTTTCATTCTGTATGTGTGTCCCTAGGTCTGAAGTGGATCTCTTGTAGACAGCCTATATATGGGTCTTGTTTTTGTATCCATTCAGCCAGTCTGTGTCTTTTGGTTGGAGCATTTAATCCATTTACATTCCAGGTTATTATCAATATGTATGTTCCTATTACCATTTTCTTAATTGTTTTGGGTTTGTTTTTGTGGGTCTTTTTCTTCTCTTGTGTTTCCTGCCTCGAGAAGTTTCTTTAGCATTTGTTGTAAAGCTGGTTTGGTGGTGCTGAATTCTCTTAGAATTTGCTTGTCTGAAAAGCTTTTGACTTCTCTGTTGACTCTGAGTGAGATCCTTGCTGGGTAGAGTAATCTTGGTGATTGTAGGTTTTTCTCTTTCATCACTTTAAGTATGCCCTGCCACTCCCTTCTGGCCTGCAGAGTTTCTGCTGAAAAATCAGCTGATAATCTTATGGGGATTCCTTTGTATGTTATTTTTTGTTTTTCCCTTGCTGCTTTTAATATTTTTTCTTTGAATTTAATTTTTGTTAGTTTGATTAATATGTGTCTTGGTGTGTTTCTCCTAGGGTTTATCCTGTATGAGACTCTCTGTGCTTCCTGGACTTGCATGACTATTTCCTTTCTCATGTTAGGGAAGTTTTCCACTATAATCTCTTCAAATACTTTCTCAGACCCTTTCTTTTTCTTTTCTTCTTCTGGGACCCCTATAATTTGAATGTTGGTGCATGTAGTGTTGTCCCAGAGGGCTCTGAGATTATCTTCAATTCTTTTCATTCTTTTTTTCTTTATTTTGCTCCTTGGCAGTTATTTCCACCATTTTGTCTTCCAGCTCACTTATTCGTTCTTCTGCTTCAGTTATTCTGTTACTGGTTCCTTCTAGTGTGTTTTTCATTTCAATTATTGTGTTGTTCATTTCTCTTTGTTTGTTCTTTAGTTTTTCTAGATCTTTGTTAAACATTTCTTGTAGTTTCTCAATCCATGCCTCCATTCTATTTCCAAGATTCTGGATCATCTTTACTGACATTACTCTGAATTCTTTTTCAGGTCGGTTGCCTATTTCCTCTTCACTTATTTGGTCTTGTAGGTTTTTACCTTGCTCCTTCATCTGTGACATATTTTTTTGCCATCTCATTTTTTTTTTTTTTTTTTTTTTTTGCGGTACGCGGGCCTCTCACTGCTGTGGCCTCTCCCGATGCGGAGCACAGGCTCCGGACGCGCAGGCTCAGCGGCCACGGCTCACGGGCCCAGCCGCTCCGCGGCATGTGGGATCTTCCCGGACCGGGGCATGAACCCGTGTCCCCTGAATCGGCAGGCGGACTCTCAACCACTGCGCCACCAGGGAGGCCCCTCATTTTTTTTTTTTGATGAGTGGGATTGTGTTCCTATCTTACTGGTTTTTTGGCCTGAGGCTTACAACACTGGAGTTTGTAGGCTGTTGAGTAGAGCTTGATCTTGGTGCCAAGATGAGCACCTCTGGGAGGCCTCACTCTGATGAATATTCCCTGCAGTCTGAGGTTCTCTGTTATTCCAGTGGTTTGGACTCGGAGCTCCCACCACAGGAGCTTCAGCCCAACCCCCAGCTCGTGAACCAAGATCCCACAAGCCAAGGAGAACAATAACAAAGTAAGAAATAAAATTAGACTAGGAAACTAACAGATATGTTAGAAAGAATATAAAAATATAGATGAAACAACAACTGGAAGGTAAAACAGAACCACAATAGTAAAAAAGAGGAGGAGAAAAAAAAAGAAGGAAAAGCTGGAAAATGCCTTGGCTGTGGAGGGCAGGGCCTAAGCAGGGGTGAGGTTTGGGCAGTGGGCAGGGCCTATGCTTAGGACCCACAGGGCTGGAAAAGGCCCTGGGGTGTGTGGGGGGTGGGGCTTAGCCTCAACAGAACAGAAGAGGCCCAGGCGTGCCTCCCACCTCTGGTCTCAGAAGGCAGGGGACCCCACCTGGGAGCCCAGCAGGTGCCTCCCACCTCTGGGCTCGAGTGGGCGGGGCCTACCCCCCCCACTCCCTCCTGCTCCTCTGGTCCTGGAGGGCCCCTCCTACCTGCCCCTCCTATTCTCCCCTTGGCCTCCTTCCTATGCCCCCAGGACCAAGGCGGCCCAGAGGGGGCCTCTGAGGGCGTAGGACCCGGCCCCAGAGCCTGGCAGACTTCCCCAACCAATTGGGCAGGGGAAATGCTGGGCACGTTCCACCCTGATCTGAGCCCCTGAGGGTCCCTCCAGGCGTGGGAACCCCTCCCCCTTCTCAGCCACCCCTCAGGGGTGCCAGTCCTGTCCAGCCTCCACTTCTCCTCCCGCCTCAGTGCCCCCATGTCCTACCAGTTCGCTTGGGGGTTCCTCCCATCTCCTTGGGAGTCAAGGTCCCACACCAGCGTCCGGCAGGCACCATAGTCGTGGGGAGATGCGAACTCCACGTCTTCCCACACCGCCATCTTCAGAGCTGATGTTTCCATTGTAGGCAATTTGTTTGTTAAGTGAGAAAGAAGCAGTGGGGATCAGAGAGCAAAAATTGGACCAGTCATCGGCTTTGGCTTTTAGTCCCTCCTCTGCCCTCACGGCTCTGTGACTGGGTACAAAGAACTGGTACCTTTCCAGCCCTCATTCCCACGTCTGTACCATGCAGGATCAGATCGGAACAATCTCCATGTTCCCTTCCAACACAAGCACTCCAGGGTTCAAGTTTTTGGACAGAGGAGATGGCCGCTTGTGGTGACCCTAAAATCTTATTAAATTAGAAGAAAATTTAATTTTAGAATTTTCTTTGTAATTAAGTAACATTTTGCCAGATTTGACCCATCGGCAAGTGACAGTCAAGTACTGCTCTGGGCATCTTTAGACCCAAAGGAAGTGCAAGGCGAGCAGTCAGAGGGTATCTTGGCTCCGTCGAGGCTGAGCATCCCATCCTGGGCCCACTCTGACCCTCTTGGCTTCATCCAGATGCCGTGGGTGGTGCTACTTCCTGCAAAGCTTTCTGGCAGCTGCGGTCCTTGAGCTGCGTGTCTGATGGCTGCCAAAGACAGTGAGCTCATGACATGGCTGCCTGGCCCAGCTTTCAGCTCCAAGGGCTCTCTTCAGCAAAGGCGTCTCTCCATTATCCTCTCAGGCAAACACACAGCTGGCTTAGGGAGCACCTAACTGTGGTATAATCACCCAACTGTTCTCCGAGAGTGTCAGTGGCTCACTTCTACCCTCCCCGGCACAGATTTTTGTACCCCGACAATGCGAGGGTTTGTTTCTGGGAGCCGCACGTGGAAATGTGTTGCCGTTGCTCACGAATATCTCTGTAAGGCAGAAGCTCCAGAAAGTGATTTGCTAGTCTGGGGTCATTGTCTCAAATGCTGCTTTCCCTGGGCTCTGAGTTTCTGAGGAAGAAGTCTCTGGGTAATTCTGCAGAGATTTCTTTATCCCTCACGGCCCCCTGCAAAGTGGGGTGGACTCCAATTTCCCTGGCCTTCCAACAGCCCGCTCCCCCGTGAGGCCAAGTACTTGGCTATTCGGACTGGAAAAATCTGTTTCTGATGGGAAAAGGGAATAAGGATGGTAATAGCAGTAGGAATACTACTGTTTGAGCATCTTGTTTGTCGAGTACCTTGTGTGTCCAGCAGGCCTATTATTATCGCCATCTTAGAGAAGAGAAAACTAGACAACTGGAGAAATGTCTTTCTCAAGACCACAAAGCTTGTAAGTGGCAAAACTGGCTCAAAACCAGGAGGGAATGTACCGATGGCAGGGGCTGATTCTTACCCAGCAGTCGACCCCTGCAGCCCTGGAGAGACCACACAGAGTCTTGTTTTATGGACGGTCGCTGTCTTTACGCAGGGCGTGTGGTGTTTGTTGGTTCACATGGGCGCTCACCTCTGGAAGTATCCTCCAGCTCCTGTTTGAGGTCACTTGAGGGGTGGTAAACCCTGCCTCAGTGCTGGAGAAGAAAAGGAGCCTGCAAATGAAGCTGCTGCTCTTCTGTGGAAAGGGCTCCCCCATTATCCACTATGCCCACCCACCCCCCTGCAACTAACTGTAGAAAAAACCTGCAGAGTTGGGACCAAGTGCACCAACCTCTATGAAAGAATTAACCAGCATTTGTTGTAACTCCTCTGGTCCAGACTTTGCTTTCTCAATTTTAGATTTTTCCATAGGTCTTTGTATTTTTTTTCCAAGTAGCTCTTTTTTTTTTTAATGCAATTCATTTTTTTTTTATTAGGGTTTTTTCCCCTCCTACTTTGTCATTATGACTAGTCTTTTATGTTGTTTTTGGAGGGGGGGGGCGCAGGGCACACCACACAGCTTGTGGCATCTTAGTTTCCCAACCAGGGCCCTCAGCAGCGAGAGCTCAGAGTCCTCACCGCTTGACCACCAGGGAATTCCCCCAAGTAGCTTTTTATTAAAGTATTATATATATACACAAAAGTGCCCACATCCTAAGTACGCAGCTTGATGACTTTTGTTTGTTAACAGACTGAACCCTCTTGTCCTAATCAGCACCCAGCCTGCAAAACAACGTCAGTAACATCCCAGAAACCCCTGTCTGCTCCCCATCCACAAAGATAACAACTCTCCTGACTTCTATCGCCGTAGATCAGTTTCGGTTGTTTCTGCACTTCGTAAGAACGCTCCGAGTACATAGCAGACTAACACACATGTTCTTCTTTATGTTTGATTTCTCCCGCTCAGCTTCACGTTTGTGGGATTCGCCCACAGCCTTGCATGAAGTTGGGGATCATTCATCCTCATTGCTATCAAGTATTCCATTGTGTGAATACAGCAGTTTATTTCTCCATGCTTCAGCTGATGCACATGGGGGTTTCCATTTGGGGGCTATCATGAGTAGTTACATGACTTAATTTTGAAAAAGTATTCTGTGAAGCCTCAACCTTGGTTGCTGAGTAGTAATTAGGATTCCTGAATGATCACCCCTGTCATCAGTTCAGCTCCCTGGATGCTTGGGATTGGCGGGTGAAGTCAGTGCCAAGTTTATGTCAGACAAGAACTGCGTTAACAAGCCTAGGTAAGAAGGAATGTGGGGTCAGTTCATACCCTGAGATGCTACCAAAAATATCATTGGGAGCCTTCTGGTGGCCAAGAATCCTGCCGGTTCTTGGGAACCAGGAAGACCATGTTACAACCCAAACTCTTTGAGACAATTAGGAATATTATAATTAATGGCCCAGATCGCTCAAATGTCACGACACAGTTGGAAGATGGGGATCTTAGCATCTGTAGATTACATTTTGAGTTGAAACTCTGTGACCACAAATTCAGTGTGGTTCTCTGCTCTAAACATTTCAGGGAAAGCTTGGTTGTCAGTGACCTGGAATGGCCAGCCTTTTAAACTACATATTTGAAGTTATGGCATAGCTTCTGAGTAAGAACTGCATAAACAAAGCATGTTCCAAAGGTCGTTAGTCTTTGGAAGATACCCAGTTACATACCCGACTGTGTTCAGAAAAGCAGGATGAAACCAACAGGAGCCAGAGAATCTGATAATAGCAGAGTGTGGGAACGGGCACTGTAAACTGAGGCTCTGGGGTGCCCGATAACTCTCTGAATCATGTACACAACTGTTGGAAACAGAAATATGTATTTTATTTTGTAAGATTTTTAAACATTTATTATTTTTTAAAATTTTTATACAATTTTTAAAGGTTACACTCCATTTAAAGTTATTACAAAATATTGTCTACAGTCCCTGTGTTGGACAATACATCCTTGTAGCCTATCTTGCAGCCAGTAGCTTGCACCTCCCGCTCTCCCCTCCCCTAAATTGCCCCTCCCCCTCCTGTCCCCAGTAAAAAAAACTAGTAACCACTAGTTTTTTTTTTTAGTTTTTTGGGAAACCTCCACACTGTTTCCACAGTGGCTGTAGCTGTGGAGAAAAGGAAACCCTCGCGCACTGTTGGTGGGAATGTAAATTGGTGCAGCCACTGCAGAAATACGTATTTTATTTTATTTATTTATTTATTTATTTTTCGGTACGCGGGCCTCTCACTGTTGTGGCCTCTCCCGTTGTGGAGCACAGGCTCCGGACGCGCAGGCTCAGCAGCCATGGTTCACGGGCCTAGCTGCTCCGTGGCATGTGGGATCTTCCCGGACCGGGGCACGAACCCGCGTCCCCTGCATCGGCAGGAGGACTCTCAACCACTGCGCCACCAGGGAAGCCCTATGTATTTTAAATTATTGCAATTTCATAAGTTAACTTTTCCTTTCTTCCCTGGTCTCCACACATTTTCACAAAAGTGGTAAAATGTATAAAATTCCTTTGACTTCATGACATTAGAAATTTGTTTTCTGATGCTTATTAACATATGATCATTTTGACAAAATTGGATCATGAGAAATGTATAAAGAGGAAAATAAAAAAACACCCATCCCACCACCCAACTAGTCTCTGTTCACACCCTGATAAACTCTCTTAAAGCCATCTTGGTTTTCACTTCTCTCTCTCATGCAGTCCATTATACGGTGTCATATTGTACAAGAGCAGTTTAAATCCTCTTTATAACTTAATTTTATATTGTGATTATCTTCACATTTTATAACGAGACTTAAAAGAAGCATTTTTGTCTATCATATGGGTGTGTCAAATTTATTTACCTTCTTCCTACCCATATTATGGCTGATAATATAACCTACCTTGCTGCATTCTGGGTTTCACGTTATCAGTTAGATTCCCCCCAAATGATCATTTAAACATATGAAAATTACTCCCATTAGTTAGTATAGCATGTGGCTGTATGCCTTCTTTCCTGGTTTCTCTGAGGGATGCAAAACTATGACTTGTGGCTTTTTCTTTAGCAAACCTGTCTGCTCACAATTGTGAGAATCCATTTACTAGAGTTCTCAGTTAAAAAGCCCGTGAACTTGCTACCCGGAATCACGACGCCGGCCAGGAGGGGGTTCAGGGGGTGAGTGTCCTGGAGGCCAGATGCAATGCGGATGCAGTGTCCAGGGTCTCCTCACCACTCCCCAGCCTGAGCCTCTCTCACAGGAGAAACCGAACGCTGCCGCATCTGGTGTGCAACTGACAATGTGTACAGCATAAAGTGCATGAATGCATTACCTACCATGATGCCATGATATTATCATCCGAACTCCTCTCCCCCAATAGCCAGCCCACAGCCCGCAGACCAAACAAGTAAAACAGATACTCAGAGGAGAGTTAGTTCCAGGAAGGTACAGCAAGTTAGTGGCCCAGCAGCTGCCCCTAAGAAAGGAGGGAAACTAACTTCTCAGGTAGGTGGAGTGGGTCTCCCTCTAGGACGAGAAGGGGACACAACTCAGCTCAGGCAGCTTTGTGCTAATCCACCATCTGCAACCTAACTGCTCAGAGGAGGCAGGCTAGACTTGGTGGGGTCTGAATGACCCCCAAGAATCGTCCAAAGTGTTATAGGCTTTCAGGACAAGAATTGGGGTTCTTTTAGTGTGTGTGTGTGTGTGTGTGTGTGTGTGTGTGTTGTGTGTTTTTCTTTTTTAAAACATTTAACTATAGTTGATTTACAATATTGTGTATGTTTCAGGTGTACAGCTTCAGATTCTTTTCCATTATAGGTTATTACAAGATATTGAATATAGTTCCCTGTGCTATGTAGTAAATCGCTGTTATTGATTTATTTTACATATACTGGTATGTATCTGTCAATCCCACACTCCTGATTTATCCCTCCCCTTCCCCTTTCCTCTTTGGTAGCCATAAGTTTGATTTTCATGTCTGTGAAAACGTTTTGTAACTAAATTCATTTGTACTATTTTTTAAAATTCCACATATGAGTGACATCATATAGTATTTCTCTTTCTCTGTCTGATTTACTTAGTATGATAGTCCCTAGGTCATCCATGTTGCTGCAAATGGCAATATGTCATTCTTTTTTAAGGCTGAATAGTTTTCCATTGAATATATGTACCACCTATTCTTATTCATTCATCTGTCAATGAATGTTTAGGTTGCTTCCGTGTCTTGGCTATTGTAAATAGTGCCGCTCTGAACATTGGGGTGTATGTATCTTTTGGAATTAGAGTTTTCGTCTTTTTCTGGATATATGCCCAGGAGTGGGATTGCTGGATCATATGGTAACTCTATTTTCAGTTTTTTAAGGAACTTCTAGACTGCTCTCCATAGTGGCTGCACCAATTTACATTCCCGCCAATAGTGTAGGAGGGTTCCCTTTTCTCCACACCCTCTCCAGCATTTATTACTGGTAGACTTTTTGATGATGGCAGGGCAAGAAATGGAAGCCACTTATTCTGCACACGGACCTGCACACACCCCAGGCTCTAACTTCAAGCTGTAAGATGTGCAATCTTGACATGCAGACAAGCAGAATGCAGTGAGAATTAAATGACCCTTTCCAGTAGAAGCTGTGGTCTCTCAGCATCTGTGTCCTTTTTTGGCAGGTCCAGCCATATCTCTTCAGCCCTGGGCTGTGCCCCCTTGCTTTCCTACCACTTCCTCTGCTCCACTAGCATTGCTGGCCTCTTCTCAGCCTCCTCATACAATAGTTAATGTTTGTTCAGGAACTTTCCTGCCACCTGGAGTCAGCTCTCTGTATCTTTCTCTTTGTTTCACTTTGGTTCACAGCAGGGCACCACAAATTTCTCCCTTTCTGTTAATAAAAATTAAGCAATCAATTTCCTTCCCCTCCATTACACCTAATTCCCTCTGTAACTCAATTGTTATCGCAACTCTGGCAAGTGCTTTGCAAGGCAGATGGCAGGAAAGATAGGTTGCCAAAATAAAGGGCATTGTTTGCAGAGAACATTGTTTACATGGAGGTGATGATACTCTCCTTCCAAGGATAGATTACTTTTTCTGAAATCAAATTCATGTTTAACTCTATTAATGTAATAGGTTTATGCAAGTGCTGCGAAGGTTAACACAAGCACATGTAACAAACGATAGCAACCACTAAAAATACTGAATATGTAGTATATTCCTTAGTCAGGGATTGTGGGAAGTTAGGATAAACCTATTATATGACCTTTTACTCAAATAACAATAAATACAGTGCGTGCACTGCCTTTTGTGTGTGCTGAAATACCTGATTTGTAAAAGTGTTCTAGATTCTATGTATTTGTCACAGTGGAGAGCCTGGCAAGTTTAAAATATGGTTCTTTGTAACGAGACTCAGGAAAATTCAGTGTGGCCAGGAATGGCCAAAGGGTCCCAGCGCTAGTGCAAACTCCAGCTGATGGACTGATTGATTGATTGCCAATGTTGGCGTGGGAGAGATATGCAAGAAGAGGACAGGCATCCTTTGTAACTTTCCTGACTCCTGGGGATGCCCAGAAAGAGGGGAAGGGAGATTGTCCTCAGGTGGTCCTCATGCCCCCAGATCAAGCCCTCCTAGGTTTCAGTGGGCTCTTTCTATATTATATTAGGTTTGGCTATAAAATAAAGAGGATGTTTTCTATGAGTCAGCTATAAAACCAATCTTCTTATTTATAATCACACTACATTTATAACACTTTCTTCCATGTGTGTAGAAATATTTCCATTTCTCCCTGCCCCTGTCTTTTGGGTCTGCATCTAGCAATTTGTTTCTCCCAGAAAACAGGGGAGTCCCTGAACTATAGATCTCAGAACCCAAACTTAACCGGTGTAGAGGGCTGCCACCACATCTCCCTGCTTTCAAGAGAAGCTGGACATCTGTGTCCCATTAATTCCCAGAGTGGATGTGAGCTTATCAGGACACATGAGGCTGGAGCATCTGGCCAGAATTCCCCTCTCCTAAAATCACTTGGTTAAGAAATACATGTGATTAATGGACAGAAATGTAAAAACAGTACATTTTCTTTGTTTTAGGACAGCAGGAAAATGTATTCATTGCTGAAAGCCAAAGCATATAAGTAAGCCTAAAAAAGAAAATAATAAAATCGCCTATAATCCTACTCCATGAAATTAACAGCCACCGACATTTTATTGTATCTCAACAGTTTTTTAAAATGTATATATGATCTTAAAGATGGAATCGGCCATATGTATTCCATTGTAACCTGTTTTTTCCTTCAGTAGAATATTATCAATGTTGTTTCCATTTTATCAAACATGCTTCAGCTTTTAATGGCTACAAGGTACTCTGTCACATGGATATACCATAATTTATTTTCACCAGTTCCCCGTGGTTGCACGTTTAGAAGGGTAAGCGATTATACACGCTGCAATTGACTTTCCCATTGTGAAGACTTTGTATGTTATGTATCTGCAAATATTACCTTGGGACAAAGTGCTAGAGGTGGAACTGCTGAGTCAAAGTTATTCAAAAGTTCAAGAATTTTGATGTTTATTGCCAACTGACTTCCTGAAAGGCTCTGTGATACTTTGGAAATTAAAATTTTTCAAGGCTGCATAGTTTGATTTTTATGTTCAGTATCTGAAAAGTCACTGCCTGGGTACACGTTTCACGTGTGTCCAGCTCTGTGGCTGGACATCCCAGGCACTGGGGTGCTTTATAAGCAATCGTTTAATTAGGACTCCTTTTAGTGCAACCAGTTTTCCAAGGTCACCAGTTATTTTGAAACGCATCCCTCATTTATACCACTATTATCATGCTTAGCATTACAAATCAGTGGCCCTAGGCTTGCAATAGGATTCAGATGTCTGTTCCCTTAGATTCATTTTCATAATTTATTTGAAGAATTTTGCTCAATATTCATAAAGCCAAATGTTCAAGCAGTTGATTTGCCAGGCTGTTATGGCCCTGTCACTGCCTGTGAGGCCCTTGGGTTTGAGGCAGGACCCGTCTGGCTCCGAGAGGCACAATACAGGTAGCGTTGCTCTGGCTCCATCCCAAAACCACAGCACACAGATGGGGCAGGACAAAAGGCTTGCGTGGCCCACCTCGTTTCAGCTGTTCCTCCAGCCTTCCCCTCCTCCCCGCCCCCAGCCCTCCCGGGTCTGCTCCCTCCCCCCCTTCTCTACTCCGCATCACATTGACAAAAGGCCATGTTCAGAATACCCCAAATGTGAGTCCAATGTGGTAAAGCTGAAAGGGGAGTGATCTCATGTCACTCAGTCCTCTCATTAGACTTTGTCTTTCTCCTCCTCTCCCAGTGTCAGAGAAATAAAGTCCGTCTACGTGCCAACAAATCCTTCTGAGAGAACGGTTGCTATAGCAACTTTATAGCGACAATTAAGGAGCAAACCATTCAGTCGGAAGGGGTTGGCTCGGAAACTGCTCTACGTGGGACCCCACCTTCTTTTGAGACAAGATTGTCCTCTGTGACCCAGCATCTCGGTTTTGTTACTGTGTTTCAGGCACAGCCCTTTGTTAAGGTATTTGATTTACCGTGGAAATCAGACTCCCGGGGTCCTGGGGTGGGGTGTGGGCGGGAAGAGGTGGGGTGGAGAATAGCTGAAAGACTGGAAAAATATGACAAATACAGGAGGATGACTTTTAAAAAGGGGGGGGAGGGTGGAGCTGAAATAGCATCAATTCATTCAAAACCAGGTGCAGAAGAATAGCCTAAATTCTGTGCTCTGTGAGACGGTCAAACAAAAACAGCTGTATCTAATGGATGGGCTGGTTTAAAACAAACCTCGTGTTATTATTAATATAATCCCTGCTTTGTAAGCTGTGGCATTTAACCGGGTAATTAAATAATAATTGAATACGTCTGCGAGGCATAAAACCAGGCAGAAAGGCAAAATCCCCCGAGGCGATTTTGATCAAATATTGACTTACTCTTCAATATTAATGATGGGAATTTAATGTTATATTTTATATTTACATACTAACTTTGTTTGAAAGACCTTCTGTAATTTGTAAGTTCTCTAGTTACACGTGACTTGAATTAAAAGCACAAAGGAAGAACGCAGGGGATGGGGAGCCTGCAAATGTAAGGTGTGTGTGGGATGGTCGGCAAACCTTCCCTGCAGTTAGTCCTGCATCTGCTGGGCTCTTTCACCGATCGTGGTCTTCACATATGTGCTGTAAATACTCTCAGTGTTCCTATTCTACAAAGACGCTCACTTCATGCTGGGCAGAAATGGAGCCCCCTTTTCCAGCAAACTCCTTTCCTTTTCTGGCTTTCCAGGCAGCCCAGATAGAGAAGGGTAGGGTGTCCCAACCCCAGTGGTGTGCTGGTAAAGAGTTAGCAACTGTCTCTCCAGAAAGAAGGTATGCATGTGCACACGCACGTCAGTTTATTCTAAATTTTCCCGGTATAAAGACTATGTGGCAGAAAATTTAAGAAGAATAAAATACACAATACTCCAGTTCTCTAAATTCATGCAATCAGTTTATTCTCACAGAGTGCTTTTTGGTTTTTGTTTTCTGCTGAACTTTTATATCTGTAGTCAACCTACAATTATCACCAATTTGTTCAATGCTTGCAATGAACAAACAAGAATAGTTCTTCCACGAATGTTGACTGAGATCTTTGTTTCTGTTGAGTATGATGAAAGTAAAACAACATGTCTGGTCAGTGCGTGAGTGACCTCTTTGCTGAATCAGACTGTAGCTTTCCAATGCTGGAAGAATAGTCCGTCAATGTTTGATGCTATTCACAATGCAGTGGCTACATACATGACACACTTTTAAGTTTAATTTGCCTTGTTGGCATTTTTCATCACATTCTTAAGCCTAAGCGTCTACAAAACAGTAAGTTAAGCCCTGATTTGTAGCATTTGCAATTTGCACTCTCATCCCGGCAGATTTTCAGCTACCAGTGTGACGCCACCAAACAGAGGGTTAAGAAGAGATGAGCGGAGGCACGCCGCTGTACAGTATCCCCGCACACAGGCACAAAAGAATTCAATAACCGCAAGAAAATAGCTAATAATAAGATGCCGTAAAATAATTAGGAAATGACGAGTTTGGGGTATCTATTGCTTTTAATAAATTCATTAATTAACGAAACGATTTCATTTCAATAATTGCCATGTTTAACAATTGTCTCACAAAATTCCTGAAAATGTTGCCCTTGACTCTTGGGAGCTGGGAAGGACTGGCTGCAGCACACAGCGC
Organism: Lagenorhynchus albirostris; assembly: GCF_949774975.1. Lineage (NCBI taxonomy): Eukaryota > Metazoa > Chordata > Mammalia > Artiodactyla > Delphinidae > Lagenorhynchus > Lagenorhynchus albirostris. The sequence continues at coordinate 58,034,858 of NC_083097.1, forward strand.
TCCCTGACCCCTCCTACACTCACCTGTGCTAGCAGCCTCCGCCTAGGGTCATGCAAAGGCTGGTCGTACCCTTGGTATTCCCTGCCACTGCTTGCCCTCTGGTGTCCTCCACCAAAAAGCACAGCACCAGCTCCCAGGGACTGAGCACTTGCTCTGTGCTGTGACCCTCGAATACCCAGCCAGGCCCAGGGGCTGTGCCCCGGGTGGCCTCTCAGCTATTCCACCCTGTGGGAATGGGCTGTGCTCGGCTCTGCCCTGAACCTCCACAGCCTGCAAATGTGCATCCGTGGATAAAGCACATTAGCGCCCGCAGCCCTGCCTTGCCCTGCCCTCCTGCCTGACTCAAGACCCCCACCTACCCTTCCTGAGTTCCCTCCAACCGGCCGTGTAGGTTCTGTTCTCTCCATAATTAGGCAATTGGAATTAATTATTTTTTTCCACTTTGGCTCTCAAGCGTGTACTCTGTAAAAAGGGCTGGAACGAAAGCTTGTATGCTCTGGGCTCCTTTCCAGAGCATCCTTTTTCTTGCTTGGGACACTCTTTGTCACAGTGCCACCACCCCCACCCCCCGTCTTCAGTCTGGGCTACACTGCTTTGCCACTCTCAGGTGGCATCAGAGACAGCGAGCTCAGCTTTCTAGCAGGTATATGGTTCAGGGATATATCCAAACCCCCTGTGTGCACATGTGTTACAGGGGGAGGAAATGGCAGAGAAAAGCCATTCCTATATTAGGCCAAACTCTTTCGGTTACAGATAAAAACTGGCTAAAGCAAGAAAACAAAAGGAATGTACTGGTTCATATTTAAGATGTCCAGAAATGAAGCTAGCTTCAGGTCAAGCTGGATCCAAAGGTTCAAATGAAAATAATATGACTTCTCTCTCTCTTGTTTTCCATCTCTTCCTCTTGTCTATTGGCCTCATTCTTTCCTCCTGCAAATAAGCCTTCCTAGGGGGCCAGAAAAGGGGCCTCAATGGCAACTCTAGGCTGACCCAGCCTCACTCAGCAACCATAGCGGAAAGGCAGCATCTATCTTTCCATGCACAGAAATCAGGGAAGGACTTGCATTGGCCCTGCACTGGTCATGCGCCCAAGCCAGACCAGTCATGTGAGCTCTGATGGACCTGGCTTCTAGCAGAAGAGGGAAGGTACAGCAGATGCTGTCAGTACCCCACCCTTTCCCCTTGGCCTTGTCCCTTTCAGTGCTCACCTGCCACACATCTAAGTGTCAAGCCCTGTTTCTTTTTGCCTGAGGGCTGTGTCTGGCCTTCATGCAAGCTAGGCCAGAAGTGCCTGCAATCTGCACTCAACCAGAGAGTTGGAGCATAAAGACCCCGGTCTTCTTGCCCTGCGTGTGGCCAATCCAGAATCTTGTGCTCCACGCTGCTCCTGAGTTTCCTAGCAGGTGTCAGCTCCATACCCACAGATGTCACTAACTTGAAGACAGAGGCTTGGCTGCACTCCTTCCCTCTCTTGTCTCAGGGGTTCACTCTCTTACCAGTGTCAGCTGGGCTTGCCTCACAAACTGCTTGCACTGCAATCCTTGTCTCAGGATCTGCTTCTGGCAATCTCACGCTAAGACAGAAAGAACCCACAATTAGCAACCCCCAGGTCCATATGGAGTGTGAGAGACAACACCCCACCCCCACCCCAAGGAAAGAAGGTGCTGGCAGACCAAAGCAACAGAGACCTACAATACCTCCAAGCATTCTGATCGTGCTCCTGGCACCAAGGGTCTGCTCCTTCCCTCCCAGCTTTCAGGGTTAGGTGATAGGATCTCATGTCCATGATCCCTGAAATCCCCTTTGTCCTTGGGTCCTGGCTGCCCAGCTTCCTACACAAATGGCTTCCCAGAAGTTAGTCTCCACTCTGCCCCTCCCCATCATGGAAATACTGAAGCCAAGAGAGGCTGGACCATGCACCCACCAGAGTCCTCCAGCTTACCCGTTCTTTTATTTCAATTTCAGACAATTAAAAAAACACTTGATTTCTAAGATTTCTCAAAGGATATTTTTAGGTTATAAGTAAATATCTATAGGGACAATTCATATAAACTTGCAATTCAGGAAATTTCTTTTTAATACTGCTTTTTCCTTCACTTTGCCCCATGACTGTCTATGAAACAGCAAACTGTTGGTTGACCTTGCAAAAGAGAGTCAACAGAGAGGCTTGCTGTAGACCGAGGAGAATACACATATATGGTGCTCTCCCCTTTGTGTTCTGTGAAGGATCCTGGGTTTTCTTAGGTTTTGATTTCTGCTTACTCTTTCCAGAGGTTCAAAATCATTCACAGGTTGTTGCTGTTTTTTTAACATTAAAAATTTTCTCTCAAAATTCCTTCCAAAATTCTCAGCATTTCTCAGAGAAAGCCAAGCCCAGGGCAATCATAAAACCAGCCAAAACTGTGGCTTAACTCTAGGTAAATTTCCCTACTTCTGGGGCCTTTAAAGCCACATAATTTCCCACAATGGTTAAAAAAAAATCAGGAAGCTGCTCTATACAAGTAAAGTTCAGAGAAAGCTTCAGCCCCGTGGGGGCATAGCGTTGTCTACCCGTCTCAGAGGCAGTCACATTATGTGGAGCTGCAGCTACATAATCCCAGGGAAGTGTGGGTGTCAGAGGATGTGATCCTTCAGCTATAAGCAAGTGGCTGTGAGCAGAGTGACAGGTGTGCTATGTGCCTTTGCTAATACAACAACTTTTCTATCAACTTTGCTCATCTGCTGTCATTGGGCTAAGTTGTATTCTACATTTGTGGTTGCAGAAATGTAAAATTTAGAAAATCTTAAATTTAAAAACTTTAAAACAAAACAATCCCGGTCATATATTTGGAAACTATTTTTCAGATATTTTGCATTTTTTCGGTGCCTTGAAAGGAGGATAGTGAATGCATTTTAATTTCTATATACTTTGGTGTCTTGATTTAAGGTTATGGTAATCAGCCACCCTAATCATCATCATCATTTAAGCTGTAAAACAATGACGTTCTCAAGAATTTTCAAAGTATGTGGAATTTTTTTTTTTTTTTTTTTTTTTTTTTTTGTGGTACGCGGGCCTCTCACTGTTGTGGCCTCTCCCGTTGCGGAGCACAGGCTCCAGACATGCAGGCTCAGCGGCCATGGCTCACGGGCCCAGCCGCTCCGTGGCATGTGGGATCTTCCCGGACCGGGGCACGAACCCATGTCCCCTGCATCGGCAGGCGGACTCTCAACCACTGCGCCACCAGGGAAAACCTTCTGCTGGTACATTCTGAGTCGGTTCAGTATTGAGCATTGATTCCAAAGTGGAATTGTAAAGGACACACAGTAAAGAACCAAAAGCCAACTTCCAGCCCTACTCCAACTATGACTCCACTGTAGCTTGAGGAAAGTCAGACCACAAGACCAAAACTTTACTCTTTAGAGCATCCCATTTTTAGGAACAGCCTGGTGGTTGCCACCTGGTTGGTCCCTCCTGATTTGGCACCTGGAATAGGGCAGTCTGCCAACCTGCCACCTGAAGGTTATTTTTCTTTGCTGACTTGGTCACCGATTTTTTGTGTGTTTTTTTCATTTGTTTGATTTTCTCATGTGTTCAAGTTTGGCCAAATGGAAAAAAAATCAGTCTTCAGTTAATCCAAGTAATCATGCTATATGCATGGGAGAGAGAAAACCTAAATCTTTTTCTGGCTGCCTTACTGACTGCAATAAATTGTCCTCCAACACATGTAGAGAGAGTGGAGCCAGAATTTCCACAGGACTCCAACCAGGAAACTCTGGATGTGCTGCTTTTTTTTTTTTTTGCGGTACGCGGGCCTCTCACTGTTGTGGCCTTTCCCGTTGCGGAGCACAGGCTCCTGACGCGCAGGCTCAGCGGCCATGGCTCACGGGCCCAGCCGCTCCGCGGCATGTGGGATCTTCCTGGACTGGGACACGAACCCGCGTCTCCTGCATCGGCAGGTGGACTCCCAACCACTGTGCCACCAGGGAAGCCCATGATGTGCTTCATATTTTAGAGGACTACTCTGGCTTCCAGGCCCCCTTGCCAACCCCACACCTATGGGAGACACTTGATTTGTTTTTAAGGAGACATTGTTGACTTCAGACAGAAGCTAAAATGCAATCCAAGGACTAAGAAGGGAGCAGAGCTTCTAGAAAGTGAGTCAAGAGTAAAGGAGCTCACACACTCTCTGTTACAAAGGCAAAACATAAAAGCCTCTTGAAAATATTTTCGAAACCAGACATGACATTCTATTCCTCTAAACTATGTACGTATAGGTAATAAAAAATGATCCATTCCCCTCCCCCAGAAACTATGTAGTTTAATCCTACAATCTGAGAATCTGAGGTTTTAATTATGGAAAGGTAAGGGGAGGGGAAGGGGACCTTGGGATCCTATTTTCCTCCCTCAGCACCTAAGTTGCTAATAGGTAGTCACTGCTTCAGTCGGTGGGGATGCAAAACCCCTCTAGCTAGCTTTTGAATCCATAAGACTTCTTGGTAGTACAAGATATGAGGCCTTTTTCTACGAGGGCTTAGGAAGAGAAAGAATCCATGACTTCTCTGCAAATACAATTAAGTTGTCAAAGACAAATACCAGTTCTGAATTAGGACAATAAATCTTTATTTTGGGCCCACGCTGCATCGAATGGCGGGAAAGGAGCCTCTAGCCCAACCAGGGTTGAGTTTGGCCCTGTAGCCTTTGAACACGAGGAGGCGGCTGCTCACACACCTGAAGCTCTTCTAGGCCCGAAGCATGATGTGAGATGAATGGGAGTCCCGCCTAGCTTACAGCAGCACACCAGTCAGCGTGAGACAGACGGGGAAAGCTTTGCGCCCACGGTTGAACCCCGGAATCATTAGTTAACTTGAAGGCTCAAGTTGAAAGTTTCAGTTTGAGCATTTTCCCATTCTCCACCCCCTAGCTCCCACCTTTGCATCCTTTGAGTACAGGTAGAAGGGATAAAGAATTTCCATTGAAGAGAGGCAGTGCTACCAGGGAGTGATAACACACTTAAATGAAAAGGCAGCTCAGCTCTCAAAGCCTCTTCCCTTTGTCCATCTAGACAGATGGGAGGTGACCTCAGGCAACTAACTGTGTCCTGGGCTAGAAAAGGGAGAAGCCCTGGCTCTGGTTGACTGGGAAGGTGATGGGAACAGCCATGGAAACAGGGACACGAGGAGGCAGCTTCACAGGAATCTGGTGAGCATCTGACGTGCAGATCCAGGACCCCCAGGGATGAGCAGCAAAGAGGTCCTGGGAGAAAGGCTGTGGTTGAAGTTCATGATTCCACATATTCTACTCAGTACTGTGAGTGGAAGTCCATGTTTCCGGCATGCTGGCTGGGGGCTTCTCCTCCCTGCAAAGTCAACCTCCAGGCCTGCACAGACTCAATGGGCTGTACCTCTAATGTACAACAAAAACACACTGAATGCACAGATGAGAAGATAGCATGGAAACAGCAGAAAGCGTGTGGACTTTGAGTCCAAGAGACCTGGGTTCAAATCCTGATGGAGCTACTGGTTAGCTGTATTAGTCTGCAAGTGTTAACCTCTCCAAACGCCACATAAGAATACGAGTAAAAATCAGAATGAGAGAAAAAGAAAGAATACCTACTTTTAAGGTTTGCTGTGAAAGTTAAATGAAATAATGCCTGTGGAGGGAAGCATCTATTATGGTACCTGCCTTGCGTGGAACTGGACCAACCCTAGTGCTTCATCCACTGCTTTCCGTTTCCCTGGGGGCGCATACTTGCTATCTTACTATTTCCCTGAGCATCTCCACATGCCTGGCGTTATTCCGGCTAGCCTAACCAAATCTTCAGTTTATCTAGATTTACTGTGAGCATAGCAAAGACACATTTACAAATTATTCATTGTACCAAGCTATGCTTTTAAAATACAGTTTACTCTTTCTATAGATGACTGAGCCATTCCAGCCTTTGGGACATGGGTGTTTTTTGTTTTTTGTTTTTTCATATTGCTGCTTGTTAAAAAGCTTGCAATTCTTTTCTTGGTATTATCATCTTTTGCAATTCTATACCAAGTTCCTCTTTAAAGGAGCTCAAAGTATATTATTATTATTTTGTTCATACAAATAAAGACAATTTTCCTGATACGGGTGAAAATATAGTTTTGCTCAGTTATATTGTAATTACATAGACCACTAAGATTTACTTATTTTCAAAAGTCCTTACATGGTCCAGAAGAAACTTGAGCTAATATTTATTGTCGGAAAAGAAGTAAGTTAATTGTGTTTACATTTACATAATCAATTTGTATTGATGAGCTGTCCCAGTTTTTCAGTTGCTGTTGCCTTTGAAGGCCTTTGGCTTCTACATTTATGTGTTAACTGTATATCTCACATTTCCTAGCAGAGGTTGGGGCCCTCTCTATGATTTCAAATAATACATGGCTTTTAGACAGATACAATGCCAACGTAACCTAATAAAATGTTTATAATGACATTGCAGACAGAATGCAAATTAATGGATTTTAAATAATTTTCTTCCCCCTTTGGAGTATGATATTTTGCTTCTAAGCACAAGGTGGATGCTAGAACCTTCTTTTGGATATTATTGTATCTTCTAGATGCATCTCTAACTCAATAAATGGAATTGCTAACATAACCTCTGGGTCCAATGACCCGGTACACTGTGGTAGATGTAATCACTGTTGATAAGGGAGGATTGCAGACCAAGAGCAGATCAAAGTGATCAAAAAATAACTTGCCCTGATTATCTGAAAACTTGTGACTTCTTAAAACATCTCCTAGTGGCTTCCGCCAGCGTATAAGATAAAATACTAGTCCCTAAATGTGGAGTGCAAACTTCTCCATGCTCTGACCTGGCTTGACACTCCAAACTTAACTGTCTCTACTCACTGCCTGCTCAATGCAGTTGGAGGGTGAAGCAGAAGGAGGGTGGCTGGCAATGTGGCCAGGCAGGGAGAGCTAAGTGGCATTCCACCAATTAGGCACTCTACCCTCCCTGAGGGCTGCAGGAAGGGCAGCTGTCCTGAAGGGCTGGCATTGATGGGGTGGGTCATCAGGTATTCTGCTCACCAGACTGTGAGGAACTTGAAGACAGGTCATTCACCTTGCTGTGGGATTTTTATGACTTATAATTCACACACAGTGAAATGTGCAGGTCTTAAATGCACAATTTGAACTGCTTGGACAATTACATACTCCCACGTAACACACACACCACCCCTCCCATAATAGCAAGTATTTTCATTACTCCAAAAAGTCTCCTCATATCTAGAGTAGTCAGATTCAGAGACAGAAAGTAGCATGGTGGTTGCCAGGGGCTGAGGGAGGGACTGAAAGAGGAGTTAGCGTTTAACGGGTACAGAGTTTCAGGTTGATGAAAAAGTTCTAGAGATGGATGGCGGTGATGGTTGCAGCCCAGTGTGAAGGTACTTAATGCCAAAGAATTGTACACTTAAACGTGGCTAAAGTGGTACATTTTATGTTATGAATATTTTAATACAATTTTAAAAGAATTTTAAAAGTCTGCTTATGCCTCTCCCCAAGCAATCCCCCCTCCTCCACCCACAGAGGCAACCACTGTTCTGATTTCTATCATATACACTAATCTTACCTGTTATAGAATTTCATTTAAATGAGATCATACAGCATTTACTCCATTGTATCCGGCTCCTTTCTCTCAGCAGAATGTCTTTGGAATTCATCTGAGTTGCTGTATGTATTGGTGGTTTATTCCTTTTTTATTGCTGAGTCGTGTTCCATTGCATGGCTATACATAGTTTGTTTATTTACTCTTCTGTTGATAAACACTTGGCTTGTTTTTCCAGTTAGGGGCCCTCATGAATAAAGTAGCTATGAACTTTCTGATACAAGACTCTTTATGAGTATATATTTAAATTTCCGTTTATCCTGGATAAAAATACTGAGAAGTTGGGACTTCCCGGGTGGCGCAGTGGTTGAGAGTCTGCCTGCGGATGCAGGGGACACGGGTTCTGTGCCCCGGTCTGGGAAGATCCCACATGCCACGGAGCGGCTGGGCCCGTGAGCCGTGGCTGCTGAGCCTGCCTGTGCTCCACAATGGGAGAGGCCACAACAGTGAGAGGCCCGCGTACTGCAAAAAAATAAAATAAAATTAAAAAAAACCTGAGAAGTGGAATTGTTTTTCAAAGTTTTTCAATTGCTTTTCAAAGTGGTTGCACCGTTTTACACCTCTACCAGCAATGTATGAGAGTCTTGGTTGTTCCAAATCCTAGCTAACATTTGGTGTTAGTAGTTTTAATGTCTGCCATTCTTGTATCACACTCACAGTACCCCCACTGCGGTTTGTTTGTTTGTTTTTTGTTATACGCGGGCCTCTCACTGTTGTGGCCTCTCCCGTTGTGGAGCACAGGCTCCGGACGCGCAGGCTCAGCGGCCATGGCTCACGGGCCCAGCCGCTCCGCGGCATGTGAGATCTTTCCGGACCGGGGCACGAACCCGTGTCCCCTGCATCGGCAGGCGGACTCTCAACCACTGCGCCACCAGGGAAGCCCCCCACTACGGTTTTAATTTGTATTTACCTGATTAACGATGTTGACAACGTTTCATGCACTCATTGGTCATCTGAATATCTTCTTTAGTGAAGTGTCTGCGAGATATAAACTTGCCCATTTTATTTTGGACTGTTTGTCTTTTTGTTATTGATTTGTAGATCTTTACACATTCGGGATACAAGGCCTTTGTTAGATATATGTATTGCCAATATCTTCTCCCAGTTTGTGGAGTATCTTTTTATTTTATATATGTGTTTTCAGTGAACAGGAGTGTTAATTTATCCATTTTTTCTTTTATAGTTAGTAATTTTTCAGCCCCTCTAATAAATCTCTTCTTAGCACTTAAAATCATGGAGATATTCTCCAACATTTTCTTATATAAGCTTTATAGCTTCGACTTTATATAGTTAAGTCTATGACTCAGCTTGAATTAATGTTGGGGAGTGGCATGATAGGAGTAAAAGTTCATTTTTTTCCACATATTTATCCAGTTTTCCCAGCATTATTCATTTTAAAAAATTTAACTTTTCTCATAAGCTTTCTTTGACAGCTTTATAAAAGTCAGTTGACCATATACATGCAGGCCTAATTCTAAACTCTTTATTTTGTTTTATTAATCTATTGGACAGTCATTATGGCAGTACCAGAATCTTCCAGACTTTATAGTAAGTCTGGAAATCAGGCAGTGATAGTTCTTCAATTTTTTTTTTTTCTTCAACACAGTTTTGACTATTGTAGGTCTTTTGCTCTTCCATATGGATTTTAGAAAGAACATTTCAATTTTTACAAGAAGTCTTGTAGAATTTTTATATGGATTGCATTGCATCTGTACAATAATATGAGAAAAACTGATCTTAAATTATTGGGTCCTTCGGTCCATGAAAACATTAAATCTCTCATTGGAGGCAGTCCTCAGGAGGATGTGACTACGGGTTGGCCCTCGAGCTGGACCTTGGCAATCAGAGGCTCCTCACCCCCTCCCTGTCCTTGGAATGTACCCTCTGCCCACCATTCCCACTGCGGGAGCCATTTTCAAGGACACAAGGAGACCATTGTCTCCTTGGAGACAATGGAGACCAAGGACTCCATTTTCAAGGAGAGAGTAAGGTATTGCTAAGACCACCTGGATGGTATACGTGACTGAACCCCTTAAGGCCTCTACAAAAACTTTTATGGTTCTGGTGGGTGGGTGTGGAGATCTACTCATCTTGTGGCTGCCTAAGACAAGCCTCGTATATAAGTTCCCTTGCTTATTAATCCTGCCACCGACCAGTCTGGAATGATGTGCCTCTTTCTTCATTCTCTCCTTGCCCTGTGTGTAGGGGGGGCAGTTTGTGAACCAATACCTCTTTATTTATTTAGTTCGTCTTTAATTTCTGTAGCAATGTTTTATAGTTTTTGATATAAATGTATTATATGTCTTTTGTTAAATTTTTACGAGTATTTAATTTTTTGGATGCTATTATAAATGGCATTTTTTAGATTTCATTTTCCATTTATTTGTTGCCATTATGTAGAAATACAACTGATTCTTGTATTTCGGTCTTACATCCTGCAATCTGCTAAATTCACCTATTGATACAGTAGGTGTTTCATAGATACCTTAGGATTTTCTATGTAAACATTGATGTCATCTGAAAAAAAGTCTGACTTGTTCCTTTCTGATCTACATGCCTTTTATTTCTTATAAATTCACTAGGATCTCCAGTCCAATTTTGAACAGAAATCATGAAGATGGGCGTTCTTGCCTGGTCTACATCTTAGAAGGAAGCATTCAGTATATCATTCTCAAGTACGATGTTAATTCTAGATTATTTTGTAGATCTTTTTATCAGATTACGTTTTCTTCTATTTTCAGTGTGCCGAGAGATTTGATTATAAATAGATGTTGAGTTTTGATAAGCCCTTGTTAAACAGAAGCCTACAGCATGCTCAGTTGACACTTTCCGAGAGAACCCAATCAGCTTAGTCTGATCAGTCTCACAAAATCTCCCCCAGAGCAACCTCTCCCTCTTGCTGTGAGAGAGCACAGACCGAGAAAGTCCTTCTTCCTGCCTCGCGTCCTTTCTTCTACCCCATGCTTTTCTAATGAAGGGTGCAGAAAGCCAAGCACCCAGAAGTAAGAGGATCCTTGTGTCCATCGGCAGTTCTCCAGAGTGAGGATTTGAACGTCTTCAGGAATCCGCAGTTAGAGCTCAAATTTTTATATGTTGCGTATGGATTTCACAAGGTTGAAAAATGGAACACAGCCAAAGCATGAGTGAAGCAAGAGGTGGGCAAGAAAAGCTGGTCCTTCGTTGCCGCACCTCTCGTTCTTCCTCTCCATGTCATAAAATCCCCTTTGCTTCATCACCAACACCCGGCCTCCTCACACGTTTCCAGGAACATACACATGCGCGCCATTTTCACCATCTGTTTAGAAATGTAAAATCTAAATGCTTTGAATAGATTAGAAAATCTCTAAAATGCTTAATAAAAGTGCTTAGCTATTTAACAGACGACTAGGACACCTTGTGAGAAAAATGCGGCTGGCATAGTACCGTCGTGATGTCCCTCACCATCACAATTGTGCACCTGCCCATCTGCTCAGGCAATGCTGCTGACAGTTGGCAATGCACTCGGGTGCAGTTGGAAAGACCCACAACTTCCAAGCAGCTTTCACTCTTGCTTTCTGTGCATATGGTGCCTTTTTGTTTATTCTCCCATCCATTCCCATGGCTTCAATGCAGTCTTATTTCTTTTCCTACCTTGCCAAATGCTCACTTCTATTACTTCCATGTTCCAGTGACACGTGAATAGATTTTATGGTGCGTTCAAATGAGAAGACACTTCAAGCTGCGCAAAGAGTCAGGGTTAAGACAACGGAGGGGACCATTGTACAACCCACTGGGCCATGACTTTAGAGCGACGTAGCAGAGCTGTTAACAGCAGGTTCCGAGTAGGTCTACCACCTCCACTGCTGGTGGCTTTGTGACCACGAGTCACATTAAAAGGAACAGGGCTGGTTACACAATTTACAGGGCGCAGTGCAAAATTAAAATGCAGGACGCCTTGTTCAAAAAGCAGGAAAAAAGTGTCACTAAAGGCACTAAAATATAAACATTTTTCCTTTCTCCTGTGGTTTTTGAGCATTACCTTGGGCAAATTATGCTAGTTTCCTCGTCTGGTTGTAAGGTGGTGAGTTAATTCACTTGAAGGACTTAGAGCAGTACCTGGTACATGACTGGCCTCACTCAGCTATGGTTGTGTAGTTATAGATACGTGCTAGGCAACCATAGGCTCTCAGAGATGTCTGAGGGCTCCTCCCTGTGCTCCGGCACCCACCCATGGCCCACTGGTTGCCAACTGTCAGCTGGAGGGGAGGAAATCGGACCAGGCATCCTCCCTTCTCATGGGCCTTCTGGTCAGCTCACTGCAGACAGGTGATTCCCTAAGGCACTGCAACCTCTTTGAAGGGACTCAATTAGTACCCGCCTCAGAGATGGGCAAGAAACTCTCCCCAGCAGAGTCACCTGATGAATGCTCGTGGGGCTTCAAGTGGCAGTGGGGTTGGTTGCTGCCATGCCCCAGCCCAAGACACCTGGGCTACACGTACTGAACCCCACCCTTCCTCGTGACAGGGGTGTGGAGGCCTCAGTGGTTGTCGTGTGGGAGTGGAAAGGTGGGGCAGTGTCCCGGGCACCAGGGAGCAGGAGAGTGGGTGGTGAGAACCCACTGATGGGGAGGTAGGGAGAAGGTGAGAGGCAGAAAGATGGTTGAGCTCCTTCTCTAAGACCCTGGAAAGATAGTTGAGCTCATTCTCCAAGACCCTGGTGCATGCGTCCTTGTCTCATTGGACTTCACTTACAAAATGCAAAGATAAAATTATAAAGAATCTTGAAAAAATGCAGATTGTTAAACCCCAAGTACGGCGCTCTTCTGAACATGGGACCCTGTACAACGGTACCAATGACATACCAATAAACCAGTCCTTGGGGTAACACCCGAGGCAGAGTCAGGAGCTCAAAAATGTCAGCTATTAGTATTATCATCATGAACTTGGTGGTCTGTATGGGACACAATATACCTTACATATTTCAGGCATGTTTATGGATGTGGATAAGGTGGTGTCTAGGAAAGCAAAACTAAAAAGACTACTCGGTCCTAGGAGGGTTGCGATGCTTGGCTTGCCAGCAAGCTGCTGACCAAGACCAGCACTGGGTTTATGACTTCTCACTGACCCGACAGCCAGTCAGTGGGGTACCTGCAATGATTTTAGTCTGATTTGGAAATGCCAGGGAAGCTTCATCTATTTTAGGTAGAGAAAAATGAGTTTTCCAAAGTCGACTGCTCAAGGCAATCCGACCTCAGCTCCCGCTTGAAAAGCAGTGATAGGGTGAAGGTCTAGCCATCGTGGGATGGAGCAAAGCCTTTTTTGTGTTCTCTCGTTTATATCTGTAGCCTCCTTCGGCATTGCTGGGTGAGGTGACTTTGAACTGCTAATCTGTAAAGCAATCATATCCTCTGGGAAGAACCACCTTGGCAGTAAGTGTCAAACTTTTGCTGGAAGCAAGTGAGCCTAGGTGAGGTGTCAGCACGCACCCTCAAAACCTCCAGACTTTGAGGGCCTGGCTTGAAGGACTCAGGCTTTCCACAAGCCTGTGCAAGTGAGTTTACATGCTTTCCAAGCACATCTTCTTAGATGTGCTTAGACAATGTGCATTGCTCAAGCAGCAGCCCTCTTTCGCAGGCTTGAGCCCTCCTTTCTGTGCACACAGATACCCACTCACTGTTGTGACTATGCTGGGTATGTTTGTTTGCACAGGCTTTTTGAATGTTTGGCCGGGATATAAAGTGACTGCTATCATTCAGGCATAAGGATGGTCTTCCATATCCAGAAATCAGGCAGGCAAAAAAGGAAGCTGTCAAAGAAGAAAATCTGTGAAACACCAAGAATTCCCCTTTGAAGATACATGGGAAAGGGTATCAAATAGGAGAGAATACCTGTTGTTTCCTACCCAATAATTCATTTAAAAATAATTTTCTGTCCTTGTAAACTCCCTATTTATTTATTTATTTATTTTCTTTGCGGTACGCGGGCCTGTCACTGTTGCGGCCTCTCCCGTTGCGGAGCACAGGCTCCGGACGCGCAGGCTCAGCGGCCATGGCTCACAGGCCCAGCTGCTCCGCGGCATGTGGGATCTTCCCGGACCGGGGCACGAACCCGTGTCCCCTGCATCGGCAGGCGGACTCTCAACCACTGCACCACCAGGGAAGGGAAGCCCCTAAACTCCCTCTTTTGAGAGAGTTGACATTTTCATGGTTAAGTTCCATGACAAATCCCCCTTATGACCAAAGGAGGCAAAAAATTCTGGTCTGCAAAACAGCGAGTGTAAAAAGATGCACAAGTCATTCTGTAATATTCTGCACTGAACAAGAGCTAACCGTCACATCTATAATTGAGCAAGGCCAGTTATGTGCCGGGTACTGCTCTAAGTCCTTTATATCAGTGGTCCCCAACCTTTTTGGTACCAGGGACCAGTTTCGTGGAAGACAATTATTCCACAGACTGGGGGTGGGGGGCAGGTTTCAGGATGATTCAAGCGCATTGCATTTATTGTGCACTTTCTTTCTATTATTATTACATTGTAATATATAATGAAATAATTATACAACTCACCATAATGCTGACAGAAGGCAGAGCTCAGGCAGTAACCAGATCGACGGAGAGCAGCTATAAATACAGACGAAGCTTCACTAGCTCCCCCGGCGCTCACCTCCTGCTGTGCGGCCCAGTTCCTAGCAGACCACGGACCGGTACTGGGGGTTGGGGACCCCTGCTTTATGTGAATTAACCTTACAACCAGATGAAGAAACTAGCTTAGAGTAACTTGCCCAAGGTAATGGCAGAGCAAAGATTCAAACCCTCCAGTCTGTCTTCAGAGCACACCCTCTTAGCTACTAGGCCCAAGTTCAAATTCTATGATAGTGAAGAAGTTTCATTTAAAAACTAGCCTGAAGGAAGTATTTCTAAGCTCAACCACTATCACATAGGAATTATGCTTTGCTGGTCTTTTTACAACAGAGTTTGTTATTTTTATATATCAAATCCATTATTCACATAATGGTCACTCGTTATAAATTTAAGAAAAAACAGAAACAAAACACTGTATACAAATGAAGTTGCAGCAAAAGCTTAAGGGAGGATGTACAAATGTTTCCCCTCATCTCAGGAGCACCACTGGATGATGCTGAACCATTTGATGGAGCAAAAGGGCTTAGGCCCACCCGATCATTCTAATTGCTAATTGCTTCACTAAGAACAGACTGTAGAGAATGTGGAAGGTGAAAGACCAGTGAAGAAAGGATTATAATAATTCAGTAAGGAGATGATGCTGGCTTGGACCAATGTGGCAGCACTGGAGATGGTGAGAAACGGTTGAATTCCAGAAATATTTTTACATTAAAGCCAGTAGGGTTATTTGAAGGATTGAAGTGGGATATAAAATTAAAAGAGAAATCCCAAATGACTCCCAGATTTGGGACCTGAGCAATTAGAAGGCTGAAGTTGCCACTGACTGAGGAGAAAACCATGGAAGGGGCAGGCTTTGAAAGGGATTCTCAGGAGCTCAGGGTTGAATATATTAACGCTGAGTTGCCTATTTTAGCCAACCAAATGAGGAGGTAAGCTAGGAAGTTAGATACATAACTCTGGAGGTCAGGGGAGAAGCCCTGCCTGAAGATATAAATTTGGTCCTTTTTGGCATGTAGAAATATTTGAAACTGAAAGTGCATGCTATCATCACTAAAGTGAATAGCGATAGAAAAGTTTCGGCAGTGCTACTCAAAATAGGATCCGTTGATTAACATCAGCATCACCTTGTTAGATACGCAAATTCCTGGGCCCACCTACACCTATTGAATCAGAAACTCCTGGGGTGGGGTCCTTCACTGCAGTTTTGTGGTTTTTTAATAAATTTATTTTATTTATTTATTTTTGGCTGCATTGGGTCTTCGTTGCTGCACGCAGGCTTTCCCTAGTTGCGGCGAGCGGGGGCTACTCTTCATTGCGGTGCGCAGGCTTCTCATTGTGGTGGCTTCTCTTGTTGCGGAGCACGGGCTGTAGGCACGCAGGCTTCAGTAGTTGTGGCATGCGGGCTCAGTAGTTGTGGCGCACGGGCTTAGTTGCTCTGCGGCACGTGGGATCTTCCCAGACTACGGCTTGAACCTGTGTCCCCTGCATTGGCAGGCGGATTCTTAACCACTGCGCCACCAGGGAAGCCCCACTGCAGGTTTTAACAAGCCCTCCAGGTGATTCTTCTGCCTATTAAATGTGGAGAACTGCAGAGTTAGAAATTAGGGAGCTAGAAGGAATCTGATGAGAACCAGCCAGAAAGGAGAAGGAAAAGCAGAGTTTGTGGAGTTTTGGAAACATGCAGAAGAGAGCGGCCCACAGCATCACATGCTCTTGTGCACTGTCCAGTGGGTTCAACAGCGCGAGGCCACTGGTGACGTCCGCTGGTGACGTTTTGGGGGAGTTGTGTGTGGACACAAGCCTGACTGAATGACTCCATGGAGTTAAAGAGGATGCGTGTGGGGACAGGTGGGTGGGCGGATTGGAGACGATGGAAACAGGTCTTTGGAGGAGTTTTGCCTCAAAGGGTAAGGAAAGCAATGGGCAGTGTCTGGAGAGCAAAAGTGGAGTTAAGAAAGAGATTACTTTGTTTTTAAGAAGGGAGCTGTAATAGTATATTTTCATGATGTTGAAACCGATCAGGTACAGAGGCGGAAAGTGAGAATTCGGGCGAGAAGGGGAGGTTTGGAGGAGCAGTGCCTCAGAGTAGGTGGGGAGGATGGGACGAGGTGCCCGGCGGCGGCTTGGTGCAGCCAAGCATGCGCGCTTCCTGCACAGTGACCCGTGGGAGGAGGGTTACAGGGGTGGGACGCTGGGAGGTGCGGGGGACGCAAAGCCGAGAGTCTCAGAAGTTCTCTTTTGCTTGTTTCCATTTGCTCGGCTATCATCTGAGGGTGAGGATGGTGGAGTGTGTTCATTTCATAGAGGGGGAGAATGACAGGATTGGGGAAAACGATATAACCGCCAGGCAGCACGAAAGACCCGCTGAGGCCATTCGGTTTTGATAGACTTAGCCGTGATCAAAGCGGTCATTTTCTTTTTCAAAGAAGGCGCTCTGAAAAAACTGAAACCAGTGCACTGTACTGCGTGCACAAACACAGACACGCAAACTCCTACCCACAGAATCATATACGGAAGAGGGAAGAAACATCAGAATGCCACTGTGGAAAAATTCTGACCACTGGAAACAAAAAATGGGCTCTGAATTGCAATAACGTAGGAAAAAAGGAAGGTCACTGGCCCAAAGGATGGCCTGAAAGGGGGCATTTGAGCATGTTACCCAGATAGACATGAGGTAGGGGAATGAGGAGGATAGTGTCTGTCCTCCTTGGCAGCCCCCCCCCCACAGGAGGGTACCATAGACCAAGGCAGAGGGGAGAACTTAAACATGTGTTCTGGGGCATAATGTGGGTGTGAAGAGGGAGGTGAAGAGGGAGGTGGAGGTACAGACAGGGGTAGCACAGGCGAAAGGCGGTCAGGATGTAGAAGAAAGAGTGGGACAATGGGTGTGATTGGAGGAGATACAGAATGGGGGCCTGGGCTCCGGCAGCAAGTGCATCCATCTGAGCCCTAGCTTCCCCTTTCCAAGCTGTGTAACTTAGGCAGGTCACTCAATTTCTCTGAGTCTCATTTTTCTCCTCTAAAATATGGTACCACGACAAGTAAAACACCTAGCAGAAAGCATGGCATATACTAAGTACTCAGTAAATGCTAATTACTATTATTATGGAGCAGCGGGATTAAGGATGGACAAAAAAAGGAGAGGTAAAGAGAAAATATAAATATATTAATAAATATATTTTAAAATATAAAACATATAGGGGGAAGTCAAGGGAAGGAAAAGAGAGAGAAAAAGAAGAGAATTGGTGTGAGGAGGAAAAGTAAAATAGAATAGAAAATAATAGAAGTAAATAAGGAGGAGAGGAAAAGAATTATGTAGACAGTGAAAATGAGAAACATACCAATAAGGAAGTAGAAGCAGAAGGGGGCTTTCCTGGTGGCGCAGTGGTTGAGAATCTGCCTGCTAATGCAGGGGACACGGGTTCGAGCCCTGGTCTGGGAAGATCCCACATGCCGCAGAGCAACTAGGCCCGTGAGCCACAACTACTAAGCCTGCGCGTCTGGAGCCTGTGCTCTGCAACAAGAGAGGCCGCGACAGTGAGAGGCCCGCGCACCGCAATGAAGAGTGGCCCCCGCTTGCCACAACTAGACAAAGCCCTCGCACAGAAACGAAGACCCAACACAGCAAAAATAAATTAATTAATTAATAAACTCCTACCCCCAACATCTTCTTTAAAAAAAAAAAGAAAGTAGAAGGAGAAAAAAAAGAATCAAAACGCTCTTTGTGCAGGATGAGGTCATTTCATACTGACATTAACAAGATTCTACAAGTCCCTTTCTGATGGGGAGAGGTGTTAACAGTTATCCAACTCGTCCAAAGCCCTTGAGCAAATCAGCCATGCCACCAGATGGCACGTTACCAGGAATCTGAGACGGATGTGATTGCTGGTTCCTTCTCTGGGTTTCTCTAAGAACCGAAGAGGCAGGCTGGTGCTCTGAACTGAAGGGGCCCTAGGAGACCTCGGACAGAAGGGTTTGCCAACCTCAGCACCTTGGCCCCAATTACTTTTTAACATGAACTGTGTGCTGCTTAGAAACTTTCTAAAGCTCGTAATAACATCCTAGAAATGTAAACATTTTCTCCTTCTTCAACCTTTCTGAACCTCTCTGAGCTTCATATCCATGTTGAACCCTCATTCCAGGGAGTGGCAAAATCCGCATCTCAGGCAATTCAGGTTTCCTGTCCCCTGCCCTGGGATTCTGTCTAAGTCCCAGGTGATCGCCGTCCTAAGGCCTTGGGGGATGGAGAAGTGAGTCTGAGTCCTCTTTTCAGGCTGACATTCTCTGAGATGTATGCTGTCCCATCCAAACATCTGACATCCATCCAGACAGTTCACTTCTCAGCCATTTCCTGCTCCTGGACATATGTGGCTGTTCTCCCACAATACTGGGGGCCTAAGAGATGGTGGGGCTGCTCGAGGCCCTTCATTATTTCCTTTGCTTTCCCTGTGCTTTCCCAGGGACCAGGGCACAGCCCCCATGTCCACTGAGATCCTCAAACTCAGCTGGGACTTGACCAGTGGTGGGGAAGGGACCCCACAGTGACCCACTGGATTGGCATCTTCCTTCCCTCCGTCTGGGCCACTTTCCGTAGTCCTGGGAATAAGGGGTGGCACTGGAGGGAATAGAAAATAGCTCTAATTAATTACATATTTATCCAAATCTTTTGTCTGTGTCCTGGGCCTAGGCTTCTGAGAGGGAGAAGTCAGGAGTTTGGTGCCTTTGTCATCCTTGCTTGGCCAGCCGAGAGGCACCAGAGACAAGATGCCTAGGTGCTCAAGCATTGCAGAGATGGGTGAGTGTGGGGAAGCCAGGAGAGACAGCAATTACCTCAAAATTATCCACCCCACGGGGGATAATTAAAAATTATTTTTAAAGTTATTTCACCCTGAGTGATAAAAACCAGCACGGGGCTTCCCTGGTGGCACAGTGGTTGAGAGTCTGCCTGCTGATGCAGGGGACACGGGTTCGCGCCCTGGTCCGGGAGGATCCCACATGCCGTGGAGCGGCTGGGTCTGTGAGCCATGGCCGCTGAGCCTGTGCTCCGCAGCAGGAGAGGCCACAAAAAAAAAAAAAAAAAAAACAGCACGCTGCCCTGTGTGCAGTGGTATTTGCACTGGGGTGCCCACACGTGGGTGGTAAGGAGCCCACAGGCCCTGGAGGGCAGCAGGATGGTCCTGACGACAGGAGTCTGAGGCAGGAGACCCAAGCATGGAGTGAACGTGCTCTCATATGAGTCCTGGCATCTTGCTCAGAGCACATTTTCTAGTCCTGGGGAAATTTGCTTGTATGTTTCCACGTGATGCAATCTACCTGGGAGGCCCCATCCCACTTGGCACTGTCCCACTTCAAAGGGGCCCTGCTTGGAAACCTCATTTCTCTTGCAACAGATGCTGAATTTCAGTCCAGATGCCTTAGACATTTTTGCAGTGTGTGTGTGGAGCGCTGGCTGGGATGGAAACGGAGCCAAAAGTGTTGAGAGCGTGCGTGAAGGCCCCTACACCATGCCTGGCTCTTCGAACGTGTTTGTTTTCTCCTAGAAACTTGGCTTGTGGCAGCCAGGTTACCAAAGTGGGGTGTGGTAGACTTGTTTCTGGATCCCCCTCAGTTTTCCAAGGGAAACCCTCCTAACGATCTCAGCGGGACTCTTCTTTGGGGTGGCTCTGTTGGCAACAGCAATTTCAAACTTTCATCAGCATAACCATCAGCAGGGGAGTTGATCACTAATGCAGATTCCCAAGCCGCACCCCAAGATCCAGGGTGCAGCCCAAGAATCAGCATTTTTAGTAAGCCCCCCACGTGATTCTGATACAGGTATTCTCAGATCACACGCTGAGAAACACCGTGATGGGGCCTCTCTGGTGGCCTTTCATGAGGCCAGTGGTAAGGACCCCTGGGTTTTGTGAAAATAAGCAGAAACCTCAACTAAATTAAAGTTGGGAGGTCAGAAGAGGGAGCTCTCATGTCCTGTGACTATAGCAGAACCCAGCAGGAAGAAGAAAGACTTCCCTTTCTTGCCTGGCAATAGCTCAGCCAATGAGAGACTGTCACAGCTCAGCCAGTGAAAAGCCACTATTCTTCTAACTCTCAGTTCCTCCAATGGACTCTGTTTACTAGCCCTCCCAGCTTCCTTTCCCCTCTATATAAGAGCCCTCTCCTTGCGGCATGGGGGCTCACCATGGGTACAGACCCTGAATTGCCATTCTTTGCTGATCCTTAATAAACCCATTTTGCTGTAGAAACAACTGGCCGACTATTTGTCAATAGTTTTGTATCTAGCCACCTGGCTGTCGCCCTCCTGTAGTTAATTCCTAAGCCCAGAACCCACCTATTCTTGTTACTGGACAGCCAGGTGAATACAGATGCCTCCTATACATGCCCACCCCTTTCCGGTTAACAGAAAACAGCTCCTGGGTAATTGTGAACAGCATGTGTCCACGAGACCTCTGGAAACAGGTGTCTGGGAGCTGACGTAAATAAACAATGAAAAAGAACTTCCAGGCTTGCTTTTACAACTCTGAAGCACTTACTGGTCAATCTCACACAAGTTCAAATTTGCTCATACACTGCCTTGGCTGTTTGTTGTTTCTTCTGTTTTTGTCTCTCTCCCAAAGTATAACTTCTTGGGAAGACGCACAATCATAGTTTTTTCTCCTACTTACCCCACAGCATCTGCTGTATAATTGGTATTCAACATAGGAGAAGAGTTTCTAATTTATAACCAGGTTGCTTCCAAAAGTTCATTCTTAAGTCAGATATTTGGATCTTGTTTCCCATTAGAAGAATGTTATAAAAGGTAATTATGTTCCCAGAGCAGCCCTTAAATGTTTATTTAACTAGCAATGTAGCTGAACTCTAGTTCCAATAGTATTACAGAACCTAAAATCATCTATAATACTGCTTTTATGGAAAAATGTGTTCCAGATTCCAGTGGGAGATGCCAGAACTCATTTTTCTGGCTACAGTTCCCGAACAAGACTTGACCCATTTGCAGTGAGGACTCGCACACACACACACACTGGACTGGCTTTCTTGATGGGCTTCCCGAGGCGGAGAAGGGGTGGCACAAATTCCTGTTGGGAAACTGGAAAGGGCGAGGGGTGCTCGTGTCAGACACGCTTCCAGTAGGCTTGACTGAGTCAGGAGGAGGGATCTGGAAGAAGGTGGAGTTCAAGGCTGTGGGGCTGGAGAGTGGTCCTCACGGGAGGCTGGAGGGACCCAGAGGGCACTGACTCCCTCGGCTGCGGTAGCTGAGGCTGTCACGGCAGCTACCGCAGTAGCAGCACAAAATGTGGTGGCCACACTGGCCAGGGTCCCAGCTCAAGCCTGTAGATGTGCTGGGGGCGGTCCTGGCGTTTGGTTATTTATTGCTAAGTATGAACCACCTCAAAACGTAGTGGCTTAAAACAACAACCACCTCATTTGCTCGTGATTCCATCTGGGCTTGCCTGTGGTCCCTGTGTGGCTGCATTCAGCCGGCAGGGACGCTGGGATCTGGTCTCTGCTGAATGCTGAGACTACTGGACTCCTTCTCAGGTTTCAGAGAGTCTCAGGGCTTTTCTTTCTCGACGTGGGCTCTCCACGGAGTCTCCGCACATGGGTTCTCCGGCAGAGTGGCCGGACTTCTTCTATGGCAGCTCAAGATGGTCAAGAAGCAAAAGCAGAGACTTCCAGGCCCTCTTAAAACTAGTCTGGCCGCCGGTACAGCTTCACTTTGGTTAAAGCCGTCACAGGGCAGCCCAGACTCACGGGAGGGGAACACACAAAGGCATGAGTTCCAGGAGGCGTGCTTTGCTGTGGGCAGTTAAAGCAACAGACTGCCGTGGTCGGTGCTGTCCCGTGTGTGAGAGGCTCCCAAACCAACAGCATTTAGCTAAAGCTTCTCCATTACAATCGCCACAGCCGCATTGCTGGCATTCCTAGAAGGAGCCGCAAAACAGTTTTCTTTACTTATATCTTTTCACGTCTAAAAGATAGATATTTGGCTGTAAAAATCCATCCTGTCACTTTGTCCTTCACATCTTCTCAGCCCCCTTTCTCCCTTCATAGACACAGCTACCTACTTTATATAGGCAGTGCTCTCAGACTTAACGTCAACACACCTCGGTCAGTTACAGTGGATTCTGATGTACATCCAGAAAATAGAACATAAAGCCCCAAAGTTTGCAAATGGCTGATTTTTAAATCGCAGATTCAAGGTCAACTGAAGCCGATTCAAGGTTGGCCCTATAATAATGTTCCTGTTAGATTCATGCCCCTGCCTGAGGGAGAGAGAAAGAGGTAGAGTTGGTGTTAGTGCTTTGGGAATTATGTATAATCCTGGCAGAAACAGACCTAGCTGCTTCCCCAGTTTCTCTTCTTCAGGTAAAACTTCTGTTTTATTTGGGGTGGCAATATGCCCAGCCTCTCTTCCAGCAAAGTATGGCCAAAGGACTAAGTTCTGGCTAATGAAAAAGAAGGGGAAATAGTGCCTGGGACTTCCAGAAAGGTTGCTTAAAGGGAGCTGACTTAGCTGAGAAGGAACCCTTGGGTCCTACTTTGGATTCCTTCTTCCTCTTGTCTGCATTGTGGATGCAATGGTTGGATCTCCAGCAGCCATTTGGGATCATGAGGTGACCTTAGACGAGAAGCCACACTTCAGGATGGTAGAGTGTAAAGACAGATGAACCCTGGGTTAGTGATGACCATGGAGCTTTATTCCAGCCCTGAACTCTAGAAATAGACATAGAGATCTAGATCAAGACGGAGGCAGAGAGGTTCTTGTTTAAGCCATTGTTATTTGGTGTTTCCTGATATAAATTAATGTTATCTTATGTAGCTGGTCATAGCCCATTATGAGTGCCATCTGTTAGATGTATTATTGCATCAGAAAAATGATTAAGAGCCACTTGTCAAGGCCATAGGGAATTCTCACCTGGACCATTTCCCAATCTCTCTCTGTGTTCGTTAGCTCTCTTGTCTAATTAATCCTTAGTGGATTGAGTAAGTGTTGCCTCTTTGGGCTCTAATGGTCCCTGGCAACCACTGATCTTTTTCCTGTTTCCATAGGTTGCCTTTTCGACCATGTCATAAAGTTGGAATCATACAGTATGAAGCCTTTTCAGATTGGCTTCTTTCACTTAGGAACATACATTTAATATGCATGTCTTTTCATGGATTGATAGCTTATTTCCTTTTAGCACTAAATAGTATTCCATTGTCCATCCAATAAGGGTATACCACAGCTTACTTATCCATTTACCTACTGAAGGACATCTTGGTTTCTTTTAAGTTTTAGCAATCAAGAATAAATCTGCTTCAAATATCTATGTGCAGGCTTTTTGTGTGGACAGAAGTTTTCAACTACTTTGGGTAAATACTAAATAACTTGATTGCTGGATTGTATGGTAAAAGTATATTTAGTTTGTTTGGTTTTTTTTTTCCGGCACGCGGGCCTCTCGCTGTTGTGGCCTCTCCCGTTGCGGAGCACAGGCTCCGGACGCGCAGGCTCAGCGGCCACGGCTCATGCGCCCAGCCGTTCCGTGGCATGTGGGATCTTCCCGGACCGGGGCACGAACCCGTGTCCCCTGCATCGGCAGGCGGACTCTCAACCACTGCGCCACCAGGGAAGCCCCTATATTTAGTTTTGTAAGGATCTGCCAAACCTTCTCCCACAGTGGCTGTACAATTTTGCAATCCCACCAGCAATGAATGAGTGTTTCTGTTGCTCTGCCTACTCTCCAACATTTAATGTTGTTGTTGGTCCAGATTTTGGCCATTCTAATAGGTATGTAGTTGTTTCACATTGTTACATTTCCCTGATGACATATGTGGAGCATCCTTTCCTATGCTTATTTGTCATCTGCATATCTTCTTTGGTGAGATGTCTGTTAAGGTCTCTGACCCGTTTTTCAATTGGGTTGTTTTAAACAACCCAATTACAACCCCAATTAACTCAACAATATTGAGTTTTAAAGGTTCTTTGTGTATTTTGGATAACAACATTTTATCAGATGTGTCCTTTGCAAATGTTTTCTCCCAGTCTATAGCTTGTCTTTTCATTCTCTTGATATTGTCTTTCACAGAGCAGAAGCTTTTAATTGAATGACATCCAGCTTATCAATTATTTCCTTCATGGATTGTGCTTTGGTGATGTATCTAAAAAGTCATCACCATACCCATGGTCATCTAGGTTTTCTCCTAGGCTAACTTCTAGGAGTTTTATAGTTTTTGCATTTTACATTTAGGTGTATGATCCATTTTGAGTTAATTTTGGAGAAGGGTGTGAGGTCTAAGCCTAGATTCACATTTTGTATGTGGTTGTTCAGTTGTTCCAGCATCATTTGTTGAAGAGACACTGTTTTGTTGTATCTGTATTTCCCTGTATCTATCCCCATTGATTAGCACGGTGCCTGATAGAGAATATACATTTAATATTTGTTGAATGAATGAACGAAACTCCAAACTTTCCCTGAGGCTGTGTGCTGAGTCTGAAATGCCTTTTTCCTTTCCTGTTTACCATTTCATCTCTGTGCTGTACAGCTTGTGTTCACCAACCCCAGGGATGAGCCAGATAAGCTTGGTGGCCAAATTCCTGTTAGAACATATGAGCAATACTTGCTGAATGAGTGATGTGTTTGTTTCACGTCTAAAGCATTGTTTCACTTGGGCTCTGTAAGAGGAAGGGGCAGAGTCTCACCAGAGGGGGAGGGGTAATTTGCTGCAATTGGCCATTCTCCTAAGGCACGCAGAGGTGGGCATACAGCTTGAATCAGGGCAGGGGGAGGTGGGATGGAGGTGACTAGAAGAGATGGCTACTCAAGCAACTGGAAAAGAGGGACCTCGTCTCGCCATGGAGGAGACAGGGGATGGGGAGGCCATTCCCAGAAAGCAGGAAATCAGATGGCAGTCTCTCTATGAACATATGAGCCAAGAAGCAAGAAAACTATTTGGGTAGTGATGAAATCTATGGCCCAGCCAGGTGGGCATCTGTGATGGGGCTGTTCACCTGGCTTCTCCCTTCTTCGCTCATATCTTTGCTGTAGTAGTTAAGGGACGGCTTAACCTTGGTGTCTCTCTATGTTTATTCCTATAATAGTGTTTTCCCTTCTTTTGTTTATGATTAAGACATTTTATTTCAGGTTTTTGAATTATGAAGGTAGATACCCACTGTAACAATTCAAATAGTAAAACCGATAGTCCCTCACCCCTGTTTTATTTTTTTTTTTAACTTAGGACTTTATGATAAAAAGACTTGAGAGTGATTGGACCCATACTCCAAAGTACAAGCCAATGTAATTTAGATATTATGCAATTAATGAAAAGGTGCCCCCTGAGTCCTATATCAGTCCCGAATCGTTTCTTACTGAGGCCAGAGGCAACTTTTCACCCATGTGGCTAAGGGAGCCATCTTTGTGTAGGTCTAGCTGGAGCCTCTTAGACGTTCCATGGTGATCTTGTCTGGAGCAACCTTGTCTGTGTGGAATGTCTGCTTCTTGTTTCAGTGTCCTCATAATTAAATTTTACTTTTGGCTTATAATTTGTCAAAATGCAGGTTTTGAAGACTATGTCTTTTTGAATTGATTTATACAGAAGATTCCGCTTCTTTCTAATATGTTCTGCAAAATATTGACTGTCACTCAGGGATATAGTGGCTCTCTGTTTCTCTAACTCAAGGGCTCATGGTTATTTTACAAAAATCAGCATCCTCTGTCCTGGTACCATTTTGAAGCCCCGCCCATGGGAGAAGCCTTTAAATACTCATTGGTTGGAAAGAGGCTCTCCCTAATGGAACTTTGAACTAAAGAGGGAGTAATACATCCCTGAGGGCCAGCCTGGTGGGGAAGAAAGTGGAACACATGGGCCACCTTCCTCCCCATAAAGAGGGTCTCAATGGAGTGTTAAGACCAGGAATGTGCACGCACGTGTGTGTTTGTTTGTGTGTATTAGTTGTAAAGAGATTGTTCTTTTGGAAGCTTGTAATACCTACCACTGTTCCTTATACCACAACATGTACGAGTTTTGCTTGTTCATAATGTTAATATTTTTATAGATGTTTGTTTATGTTTGTGTCCAAATATGGTTTGCCTGCTAGTATATATTTCTCTACTGCCCATCTTTATGAGTGCTATCTCAGGTTTAAAGCTGTTAGAAATATAACTGTTTCTGTACTGCTAATTTCTCTGTTATATAGCACAGAGCTTCCTATAAACAGGGTGTTTAAAAATGAATTTCACTGATGATGATAACTTATCAGCAACTTTAGTGACAGATACGGAGATGGCTTTTGAGCAAGAGTAGAGGTTTCAGGCTTCCCTGGTGGCGCAGTTGTTGAGAGTCCGCCTGCTGATGCAGGGGACACGGGTTCGTGCCCCAGTCCGGGAAGATCCCACATGCCGCGGAACGGCTGGGCCCGTGAGCCACGGCCGCTGAGCCTGCGCGTCCGGAGCCTGTGCTCTGCAATGGGAGAGGCCACAGCAGTGAGAGGCCCGCGTACCACAAAAACAAAAAAACAAACAAACAAAAAAGAGTAGAGGTTTCAATATGGCTGCATGGCTGGGGTTTCTTCCTTCAGGAGGTGTAGGCATTTTGGAAACAGACAAAAGCACGATGTTAAAAAAAAAAAAAATGTGGCTACACTTTCCAAAGGATCAGTTGAACTAGAAGGGAGCATAAGCATCTCACACTGATTGGTGCTGCTGCTGCTGAGGACAGCGATCTCAGTTTTTTCCTTGGAGGAACCTGGACGGTTCTTGGAGATACGCACATCTGGATAGGCTGCGAGCTAGTCGTGTAAATAAGAACTAGCCCCGTGCTCCTGTCCAAAAAGAAATCTAAAGAGGCTGGTTGAGATTTGCTGAGCAGGTCTTAAAGAAGCTGGACATCATCTGTCTTTCTTTGTGCTTACCTTTGTTGTTTATTTGATTTCTTTTCATAGGAATCTGTATCATCACTCCAACATGTGCAAAAACACCAGCCCTCGGGTCTAGCCATATTTACTTCTCAGCTTTGTCATACAGTTAGAGCTGGGAAACGAGTGTCGAACATGTTATAACTCCCTGTGTGCTAAACGCTGCACCACCAACAGAGGCAAAGTCTGGGACTCAGGGTGGAGGGGCTTGTTTGGGGCTGTAACCTCCATGGAGAGGCCCTGGCTACACTTTGAACACTGGCTGTAACCCACAAAAAGACAAAGTAACATTTGCTTTGTGCTTTGTTGCGTGTTAGAAATTATAATTTAGAAATTATTATCAAACATTAAAACACAATTGAGGCTTCCCTGGTGGCGCAGTGGTTGAGAGTCCGCCTGCTGATGCAGGGAACACGGGTTCGTGCCCCGGTCCGGGAAGATCCCACATGCCGCGGAGCGGCTGGGCCCGTGAGCCATGGCTACTGAGCCTGCGCATCCGGGGCCTGTGCTCCGCAACGGGAGAGGCCACAACAGTGAGAGGCCCGTGTACCGCAAAAAATAATAATAATTAAAAAAACACAATTGAAAATCCAACTCTTCCACGTGTGTGAGAATGTGGACTAGTTTTCTCCACTTTGAGTCTGTCAACTTTTTCGTGTATTTAAAAATACATTTATTTTTAGTTTCTTCACAGCTTGCTTTCAGAGATTAGCTAGCTTTCAGATATCGTTTTCTCCAGGTGGCTTCTAATCTTGCAAACTCTCAGAATAAACTCATCCTGTAGTAATTAAGGCCGTGAAAGGAGATGGTAGCATCTCATGTTCACCAAGTTGTCAGCTTCTCTAGTAAGAAAACCAGTCTCAAAGGCAGCCCACTCTGTACTATGCTGACCTTTTTGAAGGAACCAAGATGTTCATCATTGAATTATTATCCCCTGGGACCACTGTTTGACAAAAACGTTTTAAAAAGGAAAATTGGTGTTTTCAGGGTCAGTTCTCCAACCTTAAACGTCATTTTTTAGTCAGTATCAAATCCCCTTTAGAGATGGAAGGTGACCTCATCAGCAACCCACTGAGATTTAAGTTCAGCATATTCTTCCAGAAAATATGGATCTGGCTCTCGGCTTTCTAGCAGTGATCTAACTCTGATGGCTGTATTAAAACGCACACACACACACACACACACACACACACACACACACACACACACACGCAAAGGATTTGAAGAGCCTTGTTTCATGTTGGGAAAGCACTTCAACTTAGGGCCATGCACTTAATCAAAATGCTCTGTCTTGGTACAGGGATTATAGGTTTAATTTCAAAGAGATATCCGAAGAGCCCCACTGATTATCTGGGAAACTTCCAGACATGTTCCGCTGTTGGTAAAAACATGACAGGGCAGCCTCTTGATAACTCTGGTCCTGGGGGGCACAAGACTAAGGTCCATGCTTCAGAGTCAGATTCTAGATCTGTGGTTCTCACACTTGAACGTGCACCTGAATCACCTGAAGGCTTTGTTAAAACATGGGCTCCACCCTTGGAGTTATTTGGAGTAGATCTGGGGTGGAGCCTGAGAATATGAGTTTCTCCCAAGCTCCAAGATGTTGCCGTTGTTGACCACACTTTGAGAACCACTGACCTAGAGCTTGGGCAGGTGATGCCCATCAGTGATTAAAGGAAGTCAACTGGGTGATGTCAGAGCCTCGAATTAGATGCACCCAGGGATCAAGGAGACACAACTTGACAGGGGAAGTCAGGTAGCAAAAATGAGTGGGGAATCTGCAAAGAAGATGAATAAGCACTGAGATATCACATCTGCTAAGGCAGCTCACACCAGTGATGAGGAAACCTGAAGGAAGAGGTTCTCGGCAGGCCAATGGGGGTTTAGCAGAGGGATAGGAGACCTCAAGGCTCAGGTCACCCAGCTTGGGGTAAGGAAAGGTCTCCAAGTCCAAGGGGACAGTGGTAACAGCAATGCTGGGGCCTAGTCCTTAGAGACTTGGAGAAACCCAACAGATTACCAGAAAAGGATTCAATGTAATGTTTAGGATAACTCTTGCTGATGTAATAAATCTCCGAGTCACAGCGATGCAACTCGTAAGAGTTTATCTATTATTGCTCTCCTACATGTCGAACCAAGTATTCTTAATTGGTAGGCAGCTCCCCTCCAAGTAGTGACTCAGTGACCCAGGCACTGTCCAACTTGTGTCTCTGCCATCATCAAACATGACTTTTAAGGTCACTGATGAGAGGGGAAAGCATAGAGAATCACACACGGGAGGCTTGTAATGGGCAAGACCTGAAAGGGATGCATGGCTTCTGCCTAAAATCCACTGGTCAGGAATTGATCACATGGCCCCATTAACTCAGCAAATCTAGCCATGTATCCAGCTAGCTATGTGTCCAGGAGGAAGAAGAAACAGGTATGGCGGCCAGCTAGCCAGTCTCTGCCACACTCAGGTACAGGGGAGCAAGCAGAATTATGGGTATTATAATTCAGTCATGTAAAGGATGTTCTCCACCAACCAATGTAATGCCACTGAATGTTCTAGCTGGGGGCCTTAGCTCATTCAGTCTGTCTCATCTCTGAACTGGTCCTGCAGGTGGGGGGCAAAGAGCAACGCAGAGGCTGCCAGCCAGACAGGACCTAGAGACCAACCATGGATTACCGGCTTTTACTGAATATACTTGAGGGAGGTTGTGGTCTCTGAACTCAAACCTCTCTCATCTAAAAACATCGTATCAAGGAACATAGTCATGTTCTGCAGCTACCAAAGAAGAAAAATGCTTATCCATATTATATCTTTCGAATGAACCCATCCAAAATTTCCTGGAGAAACCAGTTCGTGTTCCAAATGTGAGTGCACATTTCTTGCTTTGGGTGTATTCTTAGAATTTGGTTGTACTGTTTGGAAATATTAATTGAGCAAGCCTACCACTGACCGTCCCCTGTTTAGCACATTTAGGGAAGATGGTCAAGGATGACACAATTGCAGATGAGAGGTTTTTAATGGACTGAAGGATGGAGGACTGTTCACTTTGGGCAAATGAAGACAGGGTGGGAATACAATCACACACAAAAAATCTGGAAATATCTGATCTGGGAAAAAGACTGGGAAGTGTCCCAGTTCCCCTTCTCATCACTGCTGGGGAGAAAGAGTCCTCTCCCTACTTCTTTAATTTGCCTTACCCCAAAAGCATGTAACCCCCAGAATTGTTCTATAAGGATTTTTTAAAATGTTCAGCCATTTAAAAAATATCACCCCATTGAAATAACGGAGGGATGATTTGATGCTGGGCATGGCACAGGATGGAGGTATGATCTGTGGGCTGGAGCAGCGTGGTCAGGCCTGAGTCCATGGTGAGACCACAGCAGTCTCACTGATAACTCGTGAGTTTTCATTGTTTTTTTAGCTTTAGTTTTAGGTAGTTATCATTTGTTGCTGTTTATATTTGGGTGGTGAGAGTATTAACTGGCTTAAGGCATTAATTTATAGTTGTGTAACAATATTCCATGAAAACATCTTTGTCAAGTCATAGTGTTCTTTTGAAGTTATGCTATCTTATCACTGGAAACATCCTTTGTAGCAGCTAAGTCATCCCTCAGTCATCCTGTGTATAGTATGCAATCTTCTGCAATCCTTCCAAGTGAATAGGGTAAGTGAGAACAGAACCCTTCTGATTTCTCAAAGGAGGGAGATGAGACGGCTCACGTGCACCTAAACCCCTCATGTGAAGACGTCAGTACGTGCTGGAGGATGGTGAGGGTTTAATGTTTGACCAGCATGGTTCTCAATACCAGCTGCACTTTAAAATAATCTGGAGACCTTTAAAAAAGAAATACCTGGCTTCCCTGGTGGCGCAGTGGTTGAGAGTCCACCTGCCGATGCAGGGGACACAGGTTCGTGCCCCGGTCTGGGAGGATCCCACATGCCATGGAGCGGCTGGGCCCATGAGCCATGGCCGCTGAGCCTGCGCGTCCGGAGCCTGTGCTCCACAACGGGAGAGGCCACAGCAGTGAGAGGCCCAAGTAACGCCAAAAAAAAAAAAAAAAAAGAAATACCAATGCTGGTGGGTCACCCAGACCAATTAAATCTGAACCTCTGGCGTGAGAACTGGGCACTGGTATTTTCTTAAAGCTCTGAGAACCACTGGGCTCGGAGGGTCTCTCACGCCCTTCCCTTGTTCACCTGACTTATGGATGACAGTGGAAGGGGGAAAACACTCCCAAATAGGACAAGGAGGGCACCCTGGCAAGCCTTGCTGGGAAGAGAAAGTAGAATGGCTGAAGGGCCATTGGCTTCTTCTGGTCCTACAAGCAGGAGCACCTCCACCTGACTGGCCTGTGCACAGGTCCTACCCATTGGTTTGGTTCTCTCTTCTTGTCATGAGGACCTCAAGGTTCTCAGAATTCCAGAACCCCATTTCGTTCAGTCTTCCCCTGTTTTCTGTAGTCATGGATCACACCCTACCTCCTGTTAGCACGGTTATCAAGCTGGTATCACTGGGTCCAGCCGCAGAATTTCTGCTTGATCTTATGCTCGTTGGCATTTATTTATTTATTGACTCCACAAATATTCACTGCTCTAGGCCAGACACTGGCAACTGCTTTGGCACCTGGCCTACGCCAGGTAGAGAAGTAACCAGATTTGAGGTTCCACACTGGAGCCCTGAGGTTATGGTGTCATCTCTCTCCCGAACCTTGGTGATTATTTCCAATGTCAAACACTGGCTCCTAGGGTGCTGACGCGCTGTGACAAGCTCACCTACCTCATCCGTGCTCGAGAAATGGAGGCTGCTATCGACTAACATGATACACAGCCTGATACAGGCTGATACCAACAGTGCTATCCAGGGACTGGAATCTTCGTGAGCTGAGATAATAGCTAGAAAGGTCTTCTTTGACGTTAACCCTTTATTCTGGGCCGTGATTTCAAAGGAAAGGCATTATTTGGTGTAATTTCTGTCATTGAGCCTTTCCTTTGGGCTATGCAGACTGGCTTTTCTCTACCATTTCTGTCGCTGAAGAGGTCTCCATCTAAAAGACATAAATAAATGAGAGTACATTTCGTAGCTCAATATGCTCCCTTTGAGTGTACCATAGGACAGTTATTTTATGATTGCAACAGATACCTGCCTTTAAAAATTTCCAGACCAGAGTTGATCCAACTTCATTTTATGTGGGAAGCCTCAAGCTTCAATGGGATAATTTTTTAGATAATTATTTGCACAATATAAATTCTGGCCCTAACTGTATACATAGGTGGGATTTTTAGCCTAAAACCAGGGAAAGGTAGGATATTCCTACCTTCACAATGAAGAAATGTCTATCTCATGATAAGACTTCAGCCTTAACACCTGAACATCAGAGCATATGGCTCGCTTTGCCTTCCAACACGTGGACCAGTCTCCAAGGTTCTGCGTAAAGGTCAGCAGAAAAAACGAGTTCTTCAGAGTGAGCGTCTCTGAGTCGTGCTAACCACCCATTTCTCTAGGCTGTCTGAGCTCTAGCTGTATGTCAAGATAAATCACCTGAAAGTTACGGGTCTGGACCACATTAGCAAAACTCCCCAAAGAAATATCTTCACTGAGTTACGATTTAATAAACAGCTTGCCCTTGGTGTCTATTGCAGGTCAGTGGAAGAACCGGCTATAAGAAAATCATTTCTACATCTTCTATAAGGCACTTTCATTCTGTCTTGTCATTTATATAAAAATCAATTCAACAAAAACCCCTGAGAGTTTATTGTCAGGAGAAAACAAGTCTCTACCAAAGAACTCACAAGCTTCCCTGGTCAGACACTGAAAACTATAAAACTCAACATCTCTCTCTTTTTCCTCTGATCGCTGTGAGGAAATGTGCTTCTCTCCTCTCCCTTCTAATTTCTAGTCTTTGATCTGTTTCGATCTTATTTTCATGGTTCTAATACATGTGTCTTCATCTGTAAATGGTTAGTTGTAGAAGTGAGCTGAGGCATCCAAGCCTCAATGCTTGACCTTCCTGACTCTTAGGCTCAGGTGAGCTCTCATCTCCTCCAAGGCAGGTCCCGAGGGAGCAAGTTGGGAATCGTGTGTATATAGATAGGGTTTGGGACCACCTGCAAGAGGCTGCAGTGGAGAGTTCTAAGCGTCTTGGGAAAATTGTCCTCTGAATAGGGAGACTGAGAGACCAAATGGACCAATGTGGTAAGCAATGGAAATCCTGAAGACAAACTTGTAATCCGGTGTCTGTTAAAACCATCAGATCTAACTGAGACTATATCGACTACTCGCACTTCTGTCTGATAAAAATGACGTTTGCTGAATTGTCCTCATAATTCAAGGTCATCAAAGCAGTACTTATTACTGGTGCATTATTTTTTGTTTCCTTCTCATTAACAAATGAAGAGAAAGAGACCAAGCTATCAGAATGTGCTGCCAGGTCAGTAGGTCCAGGGTCCAGGCTCATGTCTATTTCTAGTAACACGTAGCCCTTTTTGCAAGGGGGCTGATTGTTGCAAGTGTGGGATATCCAGGTCAGAAATATAGGTCCTCTGTAGATTTCCCACCCTTGAAGTCTCGTGGATAGAATGGAGAGGAATAAAAGGAAGGATAACCTGAAGGACATGTGCAAAACCTTGGGCAACAAAATCGAGGCAGATGGGAAGCTACCCTGGGGTAGAGGCAGAAATTTACAAGCAGGAAGTTAACTTGAAGTGAAGGCTGAATGTCATGAGAAGCAGGTAGAGCAGAGGAGCAGAGAATGGCTAGAGCTCTGGAGACTGAGAACAGAAGCTGGGGCTTGAGGGTTTGCAGAGAAAAGTTTCAGATAGGGAAGGGAGAAGTAATTGCCAAAGGAAAAAAGATGCTGGATAGAGATACTAATAAAAAAAATCAACAAAGATCAATACACGTGACTCAGGCAGGTAAGAGCAGGAAAAGGATCCCCACCGAGCAGGTAGGCGTAGGTTCTGGGGCATCTCTTTAAAACTGAATCAGTAAAATTCATCGTGCCAAGCTGTAAGACTATTTGAACTGTGTGAGTTCTGACTTAGACCCGAATCCAGGTTTCTGTATAGACCCGACAGGACCTTCAGGTTGGAAGAAAACAGGATTATTAATGGAGATCAAGAGTACTTTGGGACATCAAATGGTTCTTACAAAATGGCATTTTGATTTGTTACATATAAATGAATCAGAAACACATGATAAAATTTGTCTTGAAGCACATAGATGTTTTTAAAGAATTAAGACTGGAAAGCGCTGACGCAATGCATTTGGCCATCTGATGAAGAAAAGAAATGGAAAATAGGGTTTGAGCCCTTCTGCTCAACCCAAACCACTAACGGGATCTTGTAATCCTACTTTGTCATTTTGGGGGTGAGATTCCTGTTCTCCCTCAGTGACCATATTTTGTTACCTTTTCTTCACTGAATGACTCACTCTAACATCAGCCTGAAAAGTTTTTAAAACTTCCTCATAGGTGTCTTCTGAAAATACCATTTCTTAATCTGAGACTAGATCAGGGACATTGCCTTAATCTCTGCCCAGTTTAACACCTACCAGAATTTGTAGCTTTCCCTGTATCGCTTAGAAATGGTACCTGCAATGAACTGCACTTGCCCCATCCTTCTGTGATACACTGATTATGCGAGTGGCTTTTGGTCATGCGTCTGGTGGCAGAGGCAGAGATGGGCAGGACCCAAGGGCCCCAAATCTCAGCTGGCTGCCTCCCCCTGTCTTTCTAGGGAGGGATGCTGAGGCATGAACAGCGTTGGCCTAGAGCTCTGTCTCCAAATGTGAAATCCCTGGTCCTGGTGATTTGGGCAGAACTATGGACATATGAACACTAAGCCCTCCTTCTGTCCATGCACTTGGGCTTGAGGGGAAAACATCTCTCTTCACCCCAGTTTCCTAGACCTGCCTTATCCATTAGAAATATAATGTGAGTCATAAATGTGAGCCCCATATGCAACTGTATTTCCTAGTAGCAGCTGAAATTGATTTTAATGTTTTGCTTAATCCAATATATCTAAAATATTACCATCTCAACATTTAATCAATGTTAAACATTTATTAATAAGAACTTTTACATTTTAAAATTTGTATTAAGTCTTTGAAGTCCTGTGTGTATTTTCCACCTAGAACCTGCATTTCAAGTACTCACTGGCCACTTGTAGTCCCAGACAGCACAGTTCTGGGACTACATTTTAATGCTGGCCTTGAAGTTGTATCACTGAAGACAGAAAGTATAAGAAGTTGAATTAAAAGAGTGAAGAAGCTAAGGAAAAGGAATTTCATTCCTTTAAGAAATGTTTCTCAGGGACTTCCCTGGTGGTCCAGTGGTTGAGACTTCGCCTTCCAATGCAGGGGGTGTGGGTTTGATCCCTGGTGGGGAGCTAAGATCCTGCATGCCTCCGGGGCCAAAAAACCAAAACATAAAACAGAAGCAATATTGTAACAAATCCAATAAGACTTAAAAACAAAAAAAAATTTCTCGGAGTGTAACCTACAAATTTTCTGTGTCAAAATCACTATGATACATTTTGTTTTTAATAAAAATGCAGAGTCCTGGGTTTGACCCTAAATCTACATAATCAGAACCTCTAAGCTGGGCCCTAGGAATCTGCATTTGTAAAGCTCCTGGGCTCATTCTCTTGTACACTTACTCCTCTGGTGCCCAGAAGAGAGGTCATACACAGGGGCTGCTCTCCTCACAGAGCAGCTGTATTTGCTTTGTCCCTAAAGTGTTTTTACATTTTTGCCATTGTTTTAAAATCAGGAACACACACACACACACACACACACACACACACACACAGATTTTTTGGATGCTTTTGAAAACTCAGAAAATCTATAAACTGCGGCCTGCATTTCCACCTGGCAACAACTGGCTAGAGGTGACCAGTGGGCATTCCTAGAGACAAGAGCTGGCCAGTTTGTGACTGTCCCAGTTTGGCCCATTTCACCCCTCCAAGTTACATGCTAGCCCCCAAAGACTTTTAACATTTAGGGTTACAGCAATTTTATACTTAAAGAAAAATTGCAGCAATAGGTCAGAGATTTCCCGTACCCTCTTCACTCAGCTCCCCCTGGTGTTAACAGCTTCCGTAACTGCCATGCCTTCGTCAAAACTAAGACCTTAACATTGGTGTAAGACTATTAACTAGACTGCAGACTTGATTCGGATTTCACCATTTCTTCCACTTTTCTGTTCCAGGATCCAATCTGGGATTCCGCATCACATTGAGCTCCGTAGCCTTTTCAGTTGACCATCCCCGGTCTAGCGCAGCGGTCCTTAGCTGTCCACTGCATGCCTCCTCTCCACTGGCCTTACCCAGGTCCTGTCAGGCCCTCCAGGGTTAGGTGACTTTTCCCAAATGCTAGGCGACCCCAGACACACTTTCATGCCACCAGCTGCACTGGCCCTGCAATAACAGCTAGAGCTACAAATGGAAGCACGATCTTGGCACGTGCAGTGTGGAAAGAAGTCTTCCCGACAGGGGCTGGCGGGCCCACCCACACTCACTAATGGCAATGCCAGGGGCGCCACCTTCTAATAAGTAGGGCAGCTGTATGATTTATCTGGGAAGATTATTACATGTCTATTGTGTTCAGGTGGGATCAGAGGTGCTGGATTTGTGGCCACACACCTTTGTATGCAGGTACTTTTTCCAAAGAGCTCCTGAGCCCAGTGTCTCTTTGGTGTGTGGAAATGCTTAAATATCTGAATCTCCCATCCTAGTAGTGAAATTTAGACATATAGAGCTTTCACTTTCTTTTCTGGCTCTGCTGAACATGTAAATGTTCTTTCAGTCCAGTAGGACTAAACCCCTCGAGAAGGTGCTTTTATTTCTTGGCCAACCTTTCCTCGAGCAGTATTCCAATTCTGCGGTGCCTGACACCACTAACTAGCATACATGCTGATTTGCCTTAAATGCAAGAGCAAATCCAATCAACAAATCCAAGAGGAATAGGCTGGAACACAGCCATTCTTCCAGGTGGAAATATCTTTCTGTTAGACATGCTTTTTGTGCTCTTCATGCCCTGTCCTCCGTTTGCACATATAATCCATGGCCTGACTGGGGGAATTTGGAGTCTCATAAATCCATCTTCACAAGGTCTGGGGGGCAATGGCTAACGCGATCAAAGACTTTTTTTTTAAATCTTTATCATTTCCAGGGCTGTCTCCCTCTGATTCTGACACCTGAAATAATTCAATAGGCAATTTAAAGGAAAAGCTTTTTGCACACAGTGAAGAAGTTCTGGAAAGGAAGCCAGTTAAGATCCCATAAAAGCCAAGACTCAAACAAACCAAAATAACTCAAGGCTATCAGTGGGCTAGTGTGGGCTACTGGGACAGTGCCACAAAACGTCTTCTATCTGAAGCAGCTGTTAGTGCAAACCCAGAGTCACTCAGTTTCCTGGATGATTGGCAGTTTAACCACTGGGTTTTGTTGTGTCTTAAAGGAGACAAGACCTCCCAAGAATGCATGTACTGTTTGTAGACAACACTCTGCCTTTTAAAAGCATCAGTTCACTTCCAGTTTACTGGTTGGTACTTGTTCATCCTCAAAAGGTCAGCTCTACCTTGCACAAGACAAGAAAATTACCTTAGAAAATAACAGCTCAGATTTGTAAGAGTCTTGGGTTTTCAAAATACTTTCAAATCTATGATTCCACTCTATTCTCTCAGTGGCCTTGATTGGGGGATAAGATGTAGGATAAGTATTATCATGATCTGTCAGAGGAGAAACTTCATTCCTAAGAGGCATTAAGTAACTTTCCTAAAGTCATACACCTTCCTAGCAACAGTCAGTCTGGAAATAGAAAAACTAGGTTTGTCTCAAGACTTCTGAGCGCTATTCTTCTGTCATGGTGCCCGTGGGCCCCTTGGGCCCTTGTGATTTCTCCCTTCCTCCTAGCAAAAGGCCTCACTTGGGACATTTAAAGGTGTCACCCATTCTAGAGCTATTTGTATCTTAATGGAATTCCGAACTTTAAACTGAAGCTACAACAGTAGAATTCATAGCAAGTCAGAGAGTAGAAAGGGCCGCTCTTCATTCAAGGAGTCAGGATAATTCTGACATGATGCAGACATGCTTGTTGTTAATCTTCCAGAACTGGATTTCAGTTCCAAAGTCAGGCTCAGTTTCCAAAGTCAGGGTTGGCGACGCATCCTGATTAATGAGCTTCTTAGACGTGCGAAATCAATTAGATCAAAGAAAATTAATTGTCCAAGGAGTCTATTGATTCCAAGCTAGTCTTTGTTTTATTTTTACTAGCTGGACAAAATCATTATACCATTGCTAAATAAATAAACAAACAAACAAATAAAAGTATTTTAATTTTCTGCTAAAATAAAAACTTAATGGTTCTACTCTAATTCCAAAAACAATGCTTCCTAAACCAAACAGTCAGAGGGTGTTGAATTTGAGAGAAAAAGAGAAAGTACCAGAACTTTAATACATTTTGCTCTCACATTAATTCATTGTTAGAGAAATTTCCCAATGTCTGCCTACCTCCCTCTCCCTAGGGGTTTCCCATGGGTCCTCATTTTCCCAAGACCTCCCAGCACCTGAGGTCCCACTGATCTCTCTTCCTCCCAGTAGTGTCTTTGGGACCTTGGGGGAGGGGTGGTGCCTTGCATCTTGCCTCCAGAAGCTAGTTGCCCTCATGTGGTTTGCATGTGTTCATAATGACACGCTCAGAGTGTGTCAGCCAGTACCATCTGGGGCGCCTCGTGCAGTGTCTGGGAGCCCGTGACAACTCAATCTCAGGCCAGAGGATGGGGAAATATATTGGATGATTACAATTCCCTTTCAGGCAGAGAGACTCTCTGGCATTAGGGTGTCCACATCTGCTAAATCCATTACAGTCTCTGTTTCTCATGAGTATTACAATAAGAATAGTCATCAATCTGGCTAAATCACAGCTTCTTTCTGGCCACTATTCTCTGGTCTGATCTAGTCTGTACCTAACCACACGTTAGGGTGCATCAGTCTCTAGTGAGGGCTGCTGGCCAGTCTTCTGCCTGCTTATGTTGGAAAAGTCAAACCAGGCCACTTGGTACTGAATTAACAGTCCCTGAAAAGTCTGAGGCCTCATACCATCCTAGGGGCTAATTGCTGGGGAAAGGACCTGTATCCTGAATTCAACACATCTGGCCCCTAAGCACTTAACGTCTGTAACCAAGACTTCTCAATCTTTAGAATGCATAAGAATTACCTGGAGAGTTGGTTAAAACACCATTCTTGAGCCCCGTTCCCCATGAATTCGGATTCAGTGGGTCTGGGGAGGCACCTGGGTATCTGGTGACCACACTTTGAGTAGCACTGTTCTATCCCCTTGCAATGAAAAGTGTGGTCCCCATACCACCAGCATTGCTATCACCTGGGAGCCTGTTAGAACTACAAGTACTATAGTGCCACCCAGGTCCACTGAATCTGAATGTATTTTTTAATAAGGGCATTCTTTGCACCTTAAAGTTTGACATGCACTGGTCTATACCATTCATTTAGTGCTGAACACGGAGTGGCATATCATGGACTTGGAAAGATCCTTAGTTCAGATGCTCTAGGTCCTTGCCTTCAAAATGGTAGGTTATTAATTCTATATTGCTTTGATTTATCAACTTGCTATGGATATCTGTGCCTTTCACCTAAATTGTAATAACCTCAAAAGGCAGTGGCCTTGTCTTAAAATCCTTGCATATAGTAGGCACGTATCAAGCATTTGTGACAATATTGCATAGCCATCTCATAAAAGGAAGGTATGGTCTCTGTTTCATTCACAAAGAAAGCTGTATCCCCAGCTGTGATCTGTTTAGTTTTTCATGTAAATTTACAAAACAGAAAGTTGAAGAACAATCTCAGATTTAGTGTCTGAACTCTCACTGGCATAACACCCATGTTCTGAGGCTGTGTTTATGGGGAAGGTAGCTACAGTAAATAAAGAGCTGGCTGGTAAGCCCTTGTTCCTCTCAATTCCAACCAGTATCGTATTTGAAAAGGTTTACTTCAAGCAATAATGTAAACTCTAAATCAGGAGAACTTTAAAAACAAACAAACAAACCAAACCCCACTTGAAAACAGTAACTGATTTTGTCATCAGTCATTTCAAATAGATGAGACTATCATTCTTTGGGCATTTTGATAAAGAATGAAGGCCTCATCAAACCTTAATTCTTGAATCAGAAATACCTTCCAATGCTAGCTGGCTTGCTCTCACCCAAAGCTGGAAACTTAGCTCTTTCATGCCCCTGAGAGCTGGGAATGGGAGGAAAGGAAGACATATTCAATAACAAATATTTATTGGTTGCCTACCAGGATTCAGTGTGGTCCACAGGCCAGCAGTAGCAGCATCACCTGGGAGCTTGCTGGAGATGTAGAATTTCAGTTCCCAGCCCAGACCTGCTGAAACAGAATCTGCATCTTGATGATTTGTATGCACACTGAGGTGTGAGAAGAACTGGTACAGAAGACCTCTATAAGGACAGGATGCAACATTAAAGCCAAGACCTCAGTGATAAAAAGAAGGCACCTGCTATCTGGCTGGTCAGGGGCTGAGCCATCAAGCACAGGAAATACAGTTGATTGGCCTAAGACATAAGTGGGGAGAAGAGAAAGAAGGCCAGTGTGGTTGGAGCCTGGCAGGAGAGGGGCAGACGGTAAGAGCAGTGAAAATCATCAACAGGAGGCTGATCTATCATTCAAGACGGAGCCTATCCTTCCTTGAAAGCATTGTTGGGAGCTTGGATTTTTTTTTTTTTGAGAGCAGAACAAGACGCTGGATAGTCTTCAAGCAGGGAAGAATCATGATCTGATTCAGATTTGGGACATGTATTTTTTTTTTTTTTTTTGCGGTACACGAGCCTCTCACTGTTGTGGCCTCTCCCATTGCAGAGCACACGCGCAGGCTCAGCAGCCATGGCTCACGGGCCCAGCCGCTCCACGGGATGTGGGATCCTCCCGGACCGGGGCACGAACCCATGTTCCCTGCATCGGCAGGCGGACTCTCAACCACCGCGCCACCAGGGAAGCCCCTGGGACATGTTTTTGAGATAAAAATTCCCAGGCTTAGTTGGTGAATTGGATGTGGGGTAGGGCTTCAGCAAGTGGGGTATGAGGAGAGAACTTGAGAATAATTCCTTG
The DNA here is from genome assembly GCF_949774975.1 of Lagenorhynchus albirostris. NCBI lineage: Eukaryota > Metazoa > Chordata > Mammalia > Artiodactyla > Delphinidae > Lagenorhynchus > Lagenorhynchus albirostris. The sequence goes on from NC_083097.1 coordinate 58,076,111, forward strand.
ACTTTTGGAAGATTATGAAACAATGGGTAATAATAAGTCAAATCCATTTCCCCTGCTTTCACTAATCAAGTTCCTTTGAAGACTTGCCTGTCCTCCAAGAGGCAGGTGGCCTAGACAAGAAAATGTTTGCCTGAGTTGTTTTCCAGGAATTGGAGTCAGCTGTGTCTGGTTGGAGCTGAGCTGGATAAGACTGGAGAGGACCACGACCCTCCAACTGGGCATGTGTGAGTGTCCGCTCCGTGACCTTCTGACGTCAGAAACTGAAACGAGGCTGAAAACTCCACCCTCAGGGCGTGCTAAGCACCTCCATTTAGAACCTGCAGAGGCCTGGAGCTTAGTTACCCCTGAGCAGAGTGATATTACTGCACCTCTCCCCAAGGTCCCCACGCCTGAGCCCACACTGCTTCTTTATTCGTTATTCTATAAATACCCGTAGTCCCTTGCCTTTGCGGAGGCAGCTGTGAATCTTGTTCTGCAGTCCTCTTGGTTGTTGCCTAAACCATGGCATCTCAACGTCTTAGCTTGCTCTCCAATAGACAGAACAAATCTGCTCACAGCGCTACTTGCTAAGATGGGGAATACGAGAAGAAGAGAGTGTTGGGGGAGGCAAGGGTGAGGGGTGGAGTGGAAAGTTAAACTTCAGATGCTATGAGGCCTCCACGTGGAGAGGGGGCTTGGCAGTTAGAGCAAATCTGAGGAGGACGGCAGAGCAGGCCCGGAGGCGTGTTTGGAATCTCTAGACTCTCAGATGCCAGCCATGCTGTCTTCAATTTTAAGTTGTAGGCAAAGGGCCCTTCGGCAGAATGTCAGAAAACAAGTTCTGGTGATGTTGAGTCATTTTCCATATTATCCTCAGTGTCCTGTGAGAATACAGAAGCTCCGCCTTTTCAGAGAGCCATGAAACCAACAATCCCAGTGCTTGGGGGTCACTCGGAAGTGAACAGAGGTGGACTGAGAATGCAATGTTCTGAAATCCTGTTTATCCTCAATTGATGTGTCACTCCCCTAAGTATGATTATTCACTCTCCCAGACCAAAGCAAATTAGAATTGTGACTTTGTTTATTGTTTGCCTCTCCTGCTAGCATGGCTGCTGCATGCGACCAGCTCTTACCCCCCCCCCCCGCGGGCATGTAGTGAACGCTCAAAAGTCGTCCTTGAATAAGAGGATGGGAGTGGGGGAAGGTTTTTAGAGACAAATACAGCAAGACAGGGACATGTAAAGGTCTGACATCTAGGAAATCATTAGAAAAACTGGTAGAGCTCAATAAATCTAAGACCCCCAAGACATTTACCTAGGAATTTTCCCAGCGCAGCTCATAACTCCCCAGGCCCTGACGTCATTGCTTTATCCGTCATGCGGTAAAATTATACACGCTGACGTTGATGACACTGGGTCATCAGGAAGAAGCTGAAATATGTTCAGTCACTAGATTAAAAAAAAAAGTCAAGGCATATGAAATCTTTAAAGTCAGTTTTTTCAAAATAATGGTTAAGATGTATATTTTGGACCTGAAGTCTTAGGATAACCCAACAACACATATACATGGAAAACTTTAGCACCGATTGATACTATCTGTATAAAAGAGACAAAACTGCACTGTTCTTCCTAAACAATTACCTTCTGCAAACTCTAGTGGTTTTGTGATGACTACATGGTTCTAATTACCTATAACATCACTGAAGACGAACAAGACTTTTCTGGAAAAATTACAGACTCTTTCTTTGTGCTAAGGAGGGCATTTTCCTTCTGAACATAGTTACCACTGCAAGCAGAAGAAGGCTGGAGGTATCTGCATGAGAGTAAGCAAAAGCGAACCACCACCTGAGGATAGATGAAGGGATAGAATCCATGTGTGTAATTACCACTTGGAAAGCCTGCTGGTTATTGACGGGGCTGAGACACCAGGAGCACAAGCTGTATTCCTGTAGGTCTCAGTGTGGAGCAAACCCACATGTGCCTCGTACACCATGGGTGCCCAGTAAACAGGAGAGAACAGATAAAGATACATTTCTGTCCTACATCCTTTGGAAGGGTGAGGAGTACAGGTGGGGTCTCGGGCACCTTCAGTCCTGTGAGCTTTTCCATCTGTAAGGGATCAGAATGGGTATGTTAAGATGGCCATCTCTGAAGAAACTACCTAAGCCTTTGGCATTGTGGAAGTGTTGGTGCTGAGTTTGGGATGGTGGTCTAATGTCAGGTTAGCACAAACGAAACGAAGGTCCTCTCCAAAGATGTTTACTAAGTTCTTTTCCTCAATAGCATTAGGCACAACACACACACTCTTCTGAGGGCTGAGACCACGTTCTGCTGCAGGAGATCTAGGCTGCGCTTGGGGGCTGAAGGTGAGATATGGGTTTGAGAAGCAGCTGCTCATTTCTGCTGATCTGACCTCGTGACAGTAGCTGTGAGACAATTTGGAAAGAAAAATGTTTGAGATTCAGGCCCATTGCACAGCATGGGGATGTGTTTCCCCAACATCCCTGTCAGGCAGCATTGGGTACAAGCACCACCTAAAAAATGCATGTAACATGCAGTTCAGAATGACTACTTCCCTAGCCACAGTGACTCACTTAAATCAAAAATAGAATCTTGGGCTTCCCTGGTGGTGCAGTGGTTGAGAGTCCACCTGCCGATGCAGGGGACGCGGGTTCATGCCCCGGTCCGGGAAGATCCCACATGCCGCGGAGCGGCTGGGCCCGTGAGCCATGGCCTCTGAGCCTGCGCGTCCAGAGCCTGTGCTCCGCAACGGGAGAGGCCTCAACAGTGAGAGGCCCGTGTACCGCAAAAAAAAAAAAAAAAAAAAGAATCTCGAGAAGAACTACATCTAGGGGGAAAAGATCTGTCAACTCCCAATAAAAGAGGCCCACTGGAGCATGAGCTCTAATCATAATAAAAGGTAATGATAATCCCCAGTAAAACTTTATAGAGAACTTCTGTGCTAGCACAACGTTAAAGCACCTTAATGGACCATCTCCTCTAAACTCCATGGCCCCATGCGGAAGGTACTATGAGCTCTCCACTGGCAGCTGGGGAGACTGGGAGGCCAGGTGGAAGGCTCCTGCGGCAGTTTAGGTGAGAGGATGGTAGCTAGCAGAGTGGGTGGTGAGGCTTAGAGAGACTGAGACTTTCCTAAGGTCGCAGGACAGCGGCTGGTAGAAGCAGCAAGTGCTACAACGGCCTCCCTGTGCGGGGCCTGGGCTGGGCTCATGGTGGGCTCCATGACTGTATATTGAATGGGTCAGGCCCCCACCCCTCCCCCCAAGCCCATCCCTAAGCGCACTGAAGCTAAATAAAGCGAAATATGGAAGACAGGCAATTAACAGGGCAAAGAGAGCCTTTTCAATTCTTCTCGTCAGAGCTGGACCAAAATGTCAAGTTTTATACACATCAGAATATGGTGCTTTGAGTATTAAAATACCTCCAGATACACAGACATGTCTTTACGGCTACTCGGGGGAATAGAAGTTTGATAAGAGAGAGCCACCACACCCAGGAGGAAAAAAAAGTCTGAAACTCTAAACTTTTGTGAAATTGGCTCAGAGACAAATGTCAGCATTTTCACCTCTTTTCCCATATGGCAGGAGGCATTTCACACTACTTTCCATAATAAATCTGGTAAGTGATATGAGTACTCTGCATGCCAAGAGACATATAATATGTGTATCAAAATAGATGTCTAGGTTGGCTTGTGACATGAACCAGATTTCAGCAACTGAAGTGAACAAATCTGGCCTGGCTCTGGCCCAGTCAATGGGTGCACAAGATCCAGGATCTCTTTCTGCTTATTTTCTTTTTTCCTTAATTTTTTATTAATGTTTCTCTTAGGTTTGTTTATTCTCTAAAAACCTCTGACCATCTTGATCATTTCTCCTTATTAGCAAACCCTTCATCACTTACCGCCTTACTGGGCATTGTTTCCAGCTGATGGTAAGGACAGGAAGACCCAGGAATTTACTCCATCCAATCAATATTTAGTGAGCTCCAGCTCTGGGCCAGGAATTGTTTTAGGTACCAGGGACACTGTGGGCAAAAGAAAACTCCCTGCTCACACAGAAAGGCTGACAATAAACAAATGAACAAACTCATGCAATATGTCAAGTGATGATAAATAATAGAAAGGAAACAGGGCAGGATGGATAGGGAGTGACTGGGGGTATCAAAGGCCTCCGTGACAAAAATGCCATTTTACCAGAGACTACAAGGAAATAAGGGAGCCATGCTAGTGAGAGAGCACGGCAAGTGCCAAGGCCCTGGGTTAGACTTGTTCATATTCAAGGACTTGTCAGGAAGCCAATGAGGCCAGACCAGTAAGAGAGAAGGTCAGAGTTAGCTAGGCCTCATGGGCCCAACTAAGGGCTTTGGATTTTACTGAGTGAGATGCGAAGCTATTGGTGGGTTCTGAACAGAAGAGGGACGCGGGCTGACTTACATTGTCGAAGTTTCTTCTGGCTCCTGTTGGAGAATCTACTGATTTGGTTGGGGCAAGTGTGGAGGCGGGGAGGCTTTTGCAAAAGTCAGCCTAACGATGACAGTGACTGGGGCTGTTTTGAAGGCAAGGCTACAGAGTCTACGGATAGATAAGATGTTGCGTATGAGGGAAATTAAGATAATTTCACCTTTTTATTTTGGGGGGAACTTTGGTTACAGCTACAAGCTTTGCAAATACAATGTATTGCCTACAACAAAAGGATGGGTATACCCCAGCTGACAACCCATTTTGTGTTGTAGTTTGCGCGCATTTCAGTCCATCAACGGGGTGATTGGAGCTCAGAGTACGAATCAACGGGGCTGTGCTGGAGCTGAGCTCTCATCACAGGTTGTTCCGGAGCATCCCTAGGAGGCCTGTCCCTTTTAAGTCTCCATAAAGTAATAATTAAAAACGAAAATGAGTGGCTCTTCCCTGAAGCCCTTTTAAAGGGATGACTCTGTGTTGAATGGCCCTGTTGTAACACTATCCCTATGAAAAAGTCAGGAAAGAGCGAGCCAATTTTCAAGCGAATTTACAAAATTGTCCATTTGGGTGTCAACCCGGCAAGCTAAGCTGCTTTTGTTTCTCCAGGGAATGGCACTGCTTTTCCATGTGTTAAACAACACACGAGCCGAAGGAAGAAGAGGTGAACACCTTTGCCAGTGCTTGTCTACACCTTAAGCCGGCTTAGAGGCTCGTTGTCCATTTTCACTCAAGCAAGTAGCCTGGAGCACCTTCGAGGTGGGTCCTGTATGCTAATCACTTAGACTAGACCAAGGTCGATTGTTCCAGCTGGCCTTGATTTTTTTCCTCTGGGTGATTGTACACACGCCTCCCCTCTGGGCAATTACCATATGTTCCAGGAGCAGATCTAAGCCATGGGAATGCAGAGTGAAGTGAGTAGCTCCTGGGGACCACCTCGCCTTTCCTTGCCGCTGCTGACCTCTGCTGCAGCTGCGCACTAGAGCACAAGGCTGCAGAAGGTCCGTTACCTGGCAGTTGCTAACTCTCCTAGCTCCCAAGGAGGACTGTGAAAGGAACCAGCATCCAGAGGTCCCCAGAACTGGATTTTTCTTCTCTCTCCAGGTGAAGCGATCAGAACGACACAGGCAGGGTGCGGAGGCAAGCTCTCCTCAGGGAGCCTTTTGTTTGGTCCTCGCATACCTCTCCCTTGATCCACTTCATGCTCTGTCTCGGAGAGTGCAGACATAGAGTGGTTGGAGTTTCAAAATGCCATGGGGCAAACTTGGGAGCTGGACCAGGATGTGGGAATGGGGGTTCCCTGGGATACACCATATGCTCCACTTAACGTGTTCTAGAACCAGGTATAGTGGCTTGAGGAAGAGATGACAGTGGTTGAGTAGTTGGGGGAGGCCCGGGAGGAGTGGCTGGGAATGGCTCAGAATGGACTCTGACAGCGTGACTGCCCCTGAGGACCTTGAAAAGACTACACGGATCTCGGGGGCCACGCCCTTCCTTGGGCAGGCACGAAAAAGATGCAAGGAAGTTCCATAACCTTTGACCCAACATCCTAAGGAGAAGCTCTAAGAACATCTAATCACCAGGTCATGTGCTAATAATGCAACCCAAGTATCTGCCTCCCTGATAACTGCCAGGTCGTCTAGTTTTCTGAGGTCCTTAATGTTCAGATGCATTGGCTTGATCTTTCCACACCTAACTTACTGTGGCAGCCCAGATCCACCCCGTAACCCCTTCCTTATTTTCTCCAGTATCCTTTCTAGAAGGGGGTTGATATCCCACTCGGTCCTGAGATAGTTCACACCGTGCCCTCGTTCTTTGCTGTCTCCTGGCTCCCAGGCATCATTCTTGTCTCCTGAAGCTGCTGTCCTCACTCGGTACCACTTCTGCCAACTCTGAACCCATCTACTCTTCCTTCATCCCTCAAGACACCACTCACTAAGGTATCCTGAAAAGCAGACACTGCTAAAGTTCTGGGGGTGGGTGGGGGGAGAAGGGAATTACAATGCAGAAAAAAAAGTCCAAGAAAAAAATGTCAAACACAAGAGACCTCAAGTGAACCACACTGTTTTTCAGCTCAGCCTCCCTGTCCTAAAGCTTCTGTCTCCTGAGAACCTTCTTCTCCATTCTGCTTTGTCACTTGTTCAGGACTGCCTAAAAAAGCCAAGGTTCTGTTAGTGTAGTAAGAAAAACAATTAAGTCCTCTGGTTCAACCTGGGCTAGGCTCTAGCCCAGGGAGGCCAGGAGTACTCATTGCCTGTGACCACGAAAGCTCGTTAACGCCATGGTGGACGTGGAATAAAGCACCTGTCTTGCCGGACCCACAGCGTGTGCTCTGAACCACTACCCCATACTGCTTGCTTCCTTTCCCTCCCTCTCCAAGCTCAGCAGGGAAATGGAGAGACAACAAAAGAAAGCTGAGGAGGAAATTCTCTTCCCCCAGGAGAAGCAAACATTTCATCCAAGGGAACACACCCCACGTCTGTACACACTCATTAGGTCTCTGCCTGGACCTTTATTTGCCTCAACTCCAGCCGTGGTCAGACTGGGGGTTCAGACCGAGTCTGGCTCTGGTGTCTTTTGTATGAACTGCATGGAGCCCAGTCGGCTCCAGCTGAGCTGTTAAAGTCCTAGCGTTGGTTGCAGCCCCTCCCTAGTTACTGGGGGCTGCCAAGAGCGTCCTGCTGCTTCATCTCTGGACTATCTCTGTTCAGTTCCCATGCTCCAGCTCTAAGAGTTTGTAAATGTTTACCATACACAGACAGAGCAAATGTTTACAATGAACTTTTACACAGAGCCCAGAAAAGCTCCCTCATCCAGAAAAGTGTCCTAGCAAAAAAAGAGCCCACTGAGTTCCAGGTGTGCCCAAGCTGCCTGCTGCCTGCACGTTGCATGGCTCCTTGCAAAGGCCAGGAGGTCCAGCTGCAGCAGACAAGTGTCCGTGCCTGTGGTCTTTGTGAGGCTTTCACAGTGAGGACCTTCATTCAGAGGGAGTACAGTAATCTTTCATGATTCCCATGAATCAGAAAATTGCATACGACAAAGAGGGTTAGGTCACTCTGGGGGCTCCTGTCTGGATTTTAAGAAACAGGAAAAAAAAAAAAAAAAGACATGTTCTGTACAGTAAAAGAAGCAGAGGAGTGGGGGGAATGTTATGAATTGTGTTCTGAAAAATTCAGCTCAACAGTTCTAATAGGGCCAATACCTAGGCTAAAATATTTGGCTGGATCTGTTATGCAATTCATCTTCAGCAGGCAGACACACACACATGATCTGACCCAGAGCCAATTAATTTTTTTATGGAGTTAAATTAGTCTATTTATAAGCTGAAGAGGTTTCAAAAAGGCTATTTAAGGAGGAGGCCATGACTTTTCCACTGGTATGTTTGCCTTTCCATCATTCTGGGTTGCTTTTGTTTGATTGTGGTTTCTGAGTCAAAGAGTGGGCAGTATTGGGCAGGATAATTCCAGCTGAGTGCTTGGACCATTCGTCCTTAAAATGGGGGTGAAAGATTGGGAAACTCTAGGCTGGGTAAGGGTATGTGGGTTGGAGGCCCGAGTTAGCTGTACAAGTACAACCAAATGTCACCTGGATGTAGGTTTTAATTAGTGGCAAGGGAAGAGAACTTCATTTCACAGCATGGCTTGGATCCCTTTCCAAGCCATGGGGAGAGATTTCTCTCCCCAGTGGATCTAGGTCTAAAGGAAGAGATGCTCCCAAATTACCTGATCCAACACCTGCTGTGGCAGAGATGCTAAAGTTACCTCGAGACCCACTCCTTGGCCTCCCATGCCAGCTTTTCCAAAATTACGCATCCTTTCTTACTCCGCTATCCAAATTCATCTTCAGCAAACAAAGATTAGTGACCCTAGGGAAGAGCATCATAGCGTTCAGCTGAAAGATCTGAGCAACGATTTGTTAAGAAACCACTTTTTACAAAGCGGAAGCCAAGAGAAGTAGAAAGTTTGCCCAAGGCCATAAAAAGGGCATCCGAGTTAGGGCTAGAACTCAGCTCCGCATACTCCAGCTTCCCTATGGTCTACCCAGGAGGGCATAGCCAAAAGTGAGGCACTGGTTTGTCAGGGTGGGAACTGGATATGGCAGGCTGAGCTCACCACCCCAATGTTAAACCTCCTCTCTTCCCAGTCGCCATTCCTAGGAGAGGAAGACCAAGATCACTTACCTACCCATCCTCAGTCAAAGACCAGATCACAGAGCTTCTCTCCCAGGAGAAGGCTGCTCCCGAAGCAGGACCTTCTGGACTATTTCTCCCTACTCATCTCTCCTCCTGGCTCCTGACTGGGTAACGATGTGCTTTCCTAGTGCTCAGTAACCAGAAATCACTTATGCCTCGACCAAAATGCCTGATTTTTTTTTTTTTTTTTGGTACGCGAACCTCTCACTGCTGTGGCCTCTCCCGTTGCGGAGCACAGGCTCCGGACGCGCAGGCTCAGCGGCCATGGCTCATGGGCCCAGCCGCTCCGCGGCATGTGGGACCTTCCCGGACCGGGGCACGAACCCGTGTCCCCTGCATCGGCAGGCGGACTCTCAACCACTGCGCCACCAGGGAAGCCCAAAATGGCTGATTTGTATCCAGATTTTATCCATCTAGCAGGATTCATCCAAATACTTGTAAATTATAGGACTCAGGAAGGAAGTAACTGGCAACTTTGTTGACCACAGGAAAAATAAGCCCCCTGCCCCGCATCACCTGCCCTCCTCCCAGGTACTTTCTCTAATTGCCATTACTGTGCTTTCCCAGTACCAGATCTGGTCCAGTACGCTCCCTCTTGCTCTCTGCTCAGGATCTCCACCAGACAGGGAGCCACAAAGCTTCCCCATTTGCCCCCTCAGAGTTATGTGACAGATTTACAAAGGGCAAAGAGCTGTGTTGTTTAGATACAATGTCTTACCTCCTGTTCTGCAGTCCAAAATGCTGAACAGTAAATCTGAACACTGATTCAAATCAACTTTTGTCACCCATTGTCTCGAATCTGCCACTAATTATCTGTGTGACCTTCAGCAAATTACAACCTTAAATTATAACTTTCTCACCTACAAAATGGGGGTGATAATAAGAACGTATAGAGTGACATTTATTGGGCCCTTCCTGGGTCTCTGAACGGTGGGGATCCCCAGTGAACAAGGTGAGATGCTTGCCTTCAGGAAGCTTGTCAAGAGGTCTCCGTACACCTACTAGAGAATGGACTTGAGGATATGGGGAGGGGGAAGGGTAAGCTGTGACAAAGCTAGAGAGAGGCATGGACATATATACACTACCAAACGTAAAATAGATAGCTAGTGGGAAGCAGCCTCATAGCACAGGGAGATCAGCTCGGTGCTTTGTGACCACCTAGAGGGGTGGGATAGGGAGGGTGGGAGGGAGACGCAAGAGGGAGGGGATATCGGGATATATGTATACGTATAGCTGATTCACTTTGTTATAAAGCAGAAACTAACACACCATTGTAAAGCAATTATACTCCAATAAAGATGTAAAAAAAAAAAAGAGGTCTCTGTACAGAATGTGGTACTCCACGTCAGAAAAGTTGCCCACTCTTGCACTAAACTAAGAGTCAGTACCCAAGAACTTTAGAATATTATCTTTTTGGTTGGAAAGCTACTTGTAGAGTAAAACTCTATTTCATATTTTAAGCACAGAGAAAATTGAGAACTATTTGAAAAAACTTGCACTGTTTTCCAATGATAACTTAGCAAGGAAGGGCAAATGTAGCAAACTTTGAAAACTCTGTAATATTGGGATTTGAGGGTGAAATATTCCTTGTGTTAGACCACTGTACTTAAAACAAGAATATTGATTAGGAGACAAGAAGGAACAATCCCTAAACAGCATTCTCTGAGTCAGACAAAAGGAAAAACACTACTTAAGTTCTTGAAGCTCTGAATGTAGAGCCAGAGTTTCCATGTCACAAGTATTTTCTTTGCACTTGCCAAGGTACCTAAGACTGTGCCAACTGTTATAGGAAATAAAGGAAAATGCTACCCATGGCTTTACCATGACTGAGCAAGAATCTAGATGGGAGGTGAAGACATACACAGGAAATGATACAATTCATTGCGGCGGCACCAGAAGAATTAGGAAGTAATGAGGGCTCCATGTCAGGAAGGGGCTTCAGGAATGGCTGTGGCCAAAGGAGTCAGCAATGGCTTGAAAGAGAAGCTGGGTCTATGGGATGGTGGATTATGGATGTTTGTACCACAAAGGGAAGGGAAGGGGAAGTAGATGGTGCCTGGCCCTAGGAGGCCTGTACAACCTGGCGTCTGGCTGCCTCTGACCTCTTCCCCACCCGTCTCTCCATTGCTTATCACAGGCCAGCCCCACTGGCCTATATACTTTCTCCCCCTCCCCAGACGTTTGTCTCAGGGCCTTTGCACTTGCTGCTATCTCTTCCCAGATTATCCATCCCCAGTATCCACGAGGATATGCCCTCCCTTCCTTCAGGTCCTTGTCTGAATGGCACCTTCAGAGAAGACTTCCCTGCCCTCTCCTACCTCCCCTCAGCTCTCCCTCTCCCCATTCCCTGCTTTAGTTTTCCCCGTAGCATTTGTCACCAACTGACATAGTCTATAGTTTATCTATTTTTTGTCATTGCCTATCTCTCCCTCCCAAAATGTGAGAGTAGAGAATTGTGTTCTCTGTGCTCACTGCTCCTAAGACACTGTGGGGCACACAGTAGCCTCTCCCTGAATATCTGGGGACTGGATGAATGCTGCTCTCTGTGGAGCTGGAACTAACCATCAGTCTTCTCCCCAAAGGTTTTCAACGGCAGCATCCCGGTGAATTTTTTCCATGGCAACAGAGCCTTGTTTATCATAAAAGTCAACTGGAAAACATCATCTGCTTTACCAGCATTTGCTCTACTTCCAAGCCTGCTAAACAGCATCTATTCCATCAATCAAGAAGTATCCTTGGGCTTCTCTGGTGGTGCAGTGGTTTAGAGTCTGCCTGCCGATGCAGGGGACACGGGTTCGTGCCCCGGTCCGGGAGGATCCCACATGCCGCGGAGCGGCTGGGCCCGTGAGCCATGGCCGCTGAGCCTGCGCGTCCGGAGCCCGTGCTCCGCAACGGGCAAGGCCACAGCAGTGAGAGGCCCGCGTACCGCAAAAAAAAAAAAAAAAAAGTATCCTTACTGGCAAAATTTCTGCAGAATAATCACTAAGCATGTCGCCAGCTACATAAAAGCCTCTTATGCTCCAGCGATTCTGTAAAGAGTGTGTTTTGTCATTGTACAAGTGGCCTGCATTCCTAGGCAATTTGGTAAATAAGTCACTTTTTGGAGCCAACATAGAGACTACTACCCCCTCGAAGAAAGTCCAACAACTTGCAATATCATGGTCAAAGGAGCCCAGCTTTCACCAAGTTCCTTGCAGACTGGGTCCTCCATGCTGTGGTGAAAGCTGTTCATCAAGGAACCAAATTTTCCTCGGGGCTTCCCCAGCAAGCACAGATAGGGCTCTATGGGGTTCTTACAGCAGGGCAAGCATCTGCCTTAAAGGGTCAAAGAGTTCGGGCTGCAGGCACATGGGAGGTGCCAAACCAGTTGGGGGGCTGTCTGCTGACCCTGGCGGCATGGGTCACCAGGACCAGACTGTGTTAGGGGAGACCACTGGTTAGTATCTTCACTTGGAAACATGAGGATTCCCTGGGTGGTTGGCTTAAGCGAATCCAATTAAAGGGGGAAAAAAGGATGCATTCTATGAAAGAGCATAGAGTTTGTTTTATAGTTCTAGAAAGTACCATGACGTTTCCTCTTCCGCTCCCCGAGTGCTGTGCCTACCCCTTCCTTGGCCATCCAAAATCAGGAGAGACTTGAAGAGTTAGAAGAGCTTCAATCTCTCCCCACGGGGGTGAGGCAATTCTAGCTCAAAGGACTGTCTCCCCAGGAGATAATTCTCTCCGAGCTCTATGCTAAACCTCCACTCCAGGGAGTAGTTTCAAAGGCAGTGTAAACCTTTCTCAGGGATTTATGTAAACCAGCTAGTGACCCAAGCTTTCCTGACAAAAACTCCCATCCCCAGGCTGTAAGGTGTCTCAGCTGGGCTCACAGAACTTTGCAATCTCATCTGCTCAGCAACAGCGAAGTCAAGGAGCCCTAAAGGGGCTTTTCTCAGCCAAGGGGAGCTGTTGGCCTCTTGTTGCTCTTTCTGGGCCCTGCCAAGAATGACATCATCTCTCTGGATCATTAGCAGGCCCTATCAGCAAACACTATCCCATCAGTCACATCAAAGCTGCCCCACATATGTTCATGCTGGTCAGGGAGCCAGTTTCTAGCAGCTTCGTGCCCTGCTTTAAAAACTCCTGAGATGGTCTCATGAACTCAAAAAGCCACTGCTAGAATAAGTTTTTAAACACAGAGGGAAGGGCTTCCCTGGTGGCGCAGTGGTTGAGAGTCCGCCTGCCGATGCAGGGGACACGGGTTCGTGCCCCGGTCCGCGAAGATCCCACATGCCGCGTAGCGGCTGGGCCCGTGAGCCATGGCCGCTGAGCCTGCGCGTCCAGAGCCTGTGCTCCGCAACGGGAGAGGCCACAACAGTGAGAGGCCCGCGTACCGCAAAAAAAAAAAAAACAAAAAAAACACAGAGGGAAGATTCAGCAGGACACTATAAGAACAGATTATATGAATCTAGAGTTTCAGATATACTGCTCCTCAAGGTATTCCTTCTGAAATTTTAAACAACAGTATTTATGATAAACACCTGCATTAGCCCAACCAGCCAGTAAGGTGAGATCCGCCACGAAGTTCATAAAGAAATGGATATTACCTCTCTTCTCTGGGTCAAATATCCCCACTTGTGGTGGGAATAGCCCAGAGAGTAAGGGGTTCACTGTGTGGTTTTTCTGGGGTAGAAAATAGCAGAAATGATGCACTGCAGGAAGACATTCTCTATCCTGTGGACACCCTATAGATTTATCTGGGCTGATCAGTATTCGTGCCAAGATGGGCACTTCAGAGACCATTCGCCCAGAGAAGGACCCTAGAGATCACTCATCCCTACCTTCTCATCTGGAATTCAGTTCAGTTTAACTGCAAAAGGGGAGCCTGAGGCCTAGAGAAATTCAATGCCCGCTGGACAGCTAACTAGCTAACCAAAGGCCCTGACCTAGCATGAGGGGGTTACTAGCAAGGTGAATGGTTCAGCTGGTAAAAAGAAAAGAGGAAAGGGGTGTGATTCATTATTTAATAATATAACCACCCAGGCTAAAAGGTTACCAGGGACCCGTGTTCCTGCCTCTAAGACTTAACCGACCTCCTTCTGAATCCACAAGAACCTCTGCCATCTCCAAGTGCAACCAGACACGTTGGGCTGGTGCCCGGCTTTCAGGAAGGGGCAGGTGTGCAGGCAACACAGCCAGGGCCTCACCGTCACCCTGGCCTGCTTTCTCCTCCCACCTCCTGCCTTGGAGGGTCTGCTTCCCTCCTGCAGCCAAGCTCATTGTAGAGAACGTCAGGGGACAAAAAGGTCTTCTACCCCCGAGGTCAGTCTGTCAGTCCACTGCTGAGGGCTTACTCTGTGCTGGGCCCTGGGGACTCTGTGTTTCGGCAAGGACAAAATGGAACCACATTAAAACTGCATAAATGACATCAATTTCCTGAACCCTAAACAGAAATGCATCTGACAGCATCACTAACTGTGAAAAACACAGTGGGTTTATTGATTTTTTGTGTTATAGTTTTTTTTTTTTAATATTTATTTGGTTGTGCTGGGTCTTAGTCACAGCAGGCGGGCTCCTTAGTTGTGGCTTACTGGCTCCTTAGTTGTGGCATGTGAACTCTTAGTTGTCGTGTGTGGACTCTTAGTTGCAGCATGCATGTGGGATCTAGTTCCCCGACCAGGGATCAAACCCGGGCCCCCTGCATTGGGAGCACGGGGTCTAATCCACTGCACCACCAGGGAAGTCCCTCTATTGGATTATTTTTATTTTTTTAACATCTTTATTTGAGTATAATTGCTTTCCAATGGTGTGTTAGTTTCTGCTGTATAACAAAGTGAATCAGCTATACATAATTAATGTTATAGTTTTAAAAACACAGACGAGCTAAATGAATTTGAAGCTATACTTTCTGAAGCTTTTGAATTAGATAGAATATTGTGTTCATCCAGGACCTCCAAGACAGGACCAAACATGCCAGGATGTATGAGGGGGTAGCTGGAGACAGCTGGGAACACCGCTGTCAGACGATGATGCAGGCCTGACCCTGAGGGCAGGAGAGGGGCAGGCAGGGGGCAGGTGGCATAAGGAAGGTCTGGTGGGGAGGCCACAAGCCCCACTCTGGCTGCCACCGGAGTCGAACGATGCCAGGGAATGGGCACTGACCAGGGCGCCAGGGGGAAGCGTGACCTCAGTGCAAAGGTGGGGCAGGATCTCAGAGGGCAGCAGCTGGGCCCTTGGTCAGTTACATTCCCTCCAGAGGGAGGTCAGTGAGGCATGTTCTCCTGGCCACCACGAACACCAAATACAGTGGCCGCACAGGAGTAGTTGCCAGGACCCAGCCTGGAACCAGTTCTTGAGTTCTGCCTCTGCTTTGAGCAGTGCCAGCTTGGGCACCGTGCTGAACTCTGTCATGACTCAGTTTCTTCAGTTCTAAAATTTGGATTCAAATGGTACTGAATTGAATTCTCACGGCCCTATAATTAATCGGCATAAAGCACTCGGAGCAATGCCGCATGCAGAGCAGAAATGCTCAGGGAATGTGAGCTTTTCTTATTGGATTCCAGTTTAGTTGTTGTCTGTGATGGGTTGAATTGTGCCCCCCCCTTACACACACCAAAAAGATGTGTTGTAGCCTTAATCCCAGCACCTCAGAATATGACCCTATTTGGAGATAGTCCTTACAGAGGTCATCAGGTTAAAATGAGGTCATGAGGGCGGGCCCTAGTCCAATGAGACTGGTGTCCTTATAAAAAGGGGAAATCTGGACACAGGGACAGACACCCATAGAGAAAAGAGATGTGAAGAAACATAGGAGGAAGCGTCCATCTAAGGCCAAGGAGAGTGACCTGGAACAGATGCCCCCTCACAGCCCTCAGAAGGAAACGAGCCCGTGGAGACCTAGAACTTGGACCTCTGGCCTCTAGAACTGCAAGACTGTTTCTGTTGTTGAAGCCACCCAATCTGTGGTACTTTGTTATGGCAGCCCTAGCAAACTAACACACAGTCCATTCTTAAATTCTGAAACTAGTCCTTTCTGACGAAGTTTTGAGTGAGAACACCTGCCGGAAGTGGGTGCCTCAGTCCCTGGCTTCAAGGGACTGCGGCTCTTCCAGCATCTTTAGCCGGGTGAGCGTTTCTGGGGTCAGACCCCATCAGGCAGCACCCACTTCCCTGCAGCCACACATGCCCCCGTGGGTGGGTCCCCACCCCAAGGGACAGAACAGGTGCCTTGCTGTTATTTTCAACCACGTACAATTTGACCCGCGCTGGCAGACTTGGAAACTGACATTTGCCCGTAATTGCTGTGACCCGGCACCAGCATTGCTAGCGAATGACAGTGATGAGCTTTATCAGAATTGGAAGCTCCAGACAACGAGATTACAGAATTCAGGATGAAGTTTGCTGTGATTTCACGCACTCAGCCCGAAAACATGTGGCCAAATAAACTGGATTCATTCAAGAGATTTGGGGGTACTTTTAAAACCCACAGAATCTAAATGCTCCATCTGAAATTCAGCATGACCTTATTTCTTGGGAACAGTTGTCTCAGCGAAGAGACTTGGGGTTGAGGAGGATAAAGAAAAACAGAGCAACATTGGTCTGATATTATCTGTGGTTGTCTAAGAGTCGGAGCAAGTTTAATGAGCACCGATCCGAGTTTCAACCAATTTGATTCTTTGCATTATTGGAATCGGGTTCTCACTGTGCCTCTTATACTGTTTAAAAGAAGGATGCTTTCCTCCCCTGCGGTAGATTGGAGACACTCCTGGAGGTGTCACAGCAGAGGTTAAGGCTAGAACCACTCCGGGGACCACGGCCCACCCCTCTGGATGTCTTCTGGGAGAATCTGTTCGATCCAAGCAGCTTGTGAGTAAAGGAAGAGGTGGCCCTGATGTCACTTTACCCGTGGCAGCTCCTGCCCAGTCTCCTGAACTGATGGGTGCCTGTCCCTCTGGATGAGTCACGGGGTAAGAAGCTAGTCCAAGTGGGGTGGCTTTTTTCTTTTTAAGAAGATTGGTTTTTCAAAGGGTTTGCAGGGAGAACTGAATGCATGAGGTTGGAGGATATCCTGTAAACGTCAGGTATTTCCAGGATAAAAGAAAATGCCTACAGGAGCAGACCCTCTCAGTTAAGTAGGTCTGGCCACGGGAGGGTGAAGCTGTGGGAGCATAACTCTTCCTCCCTTCCCACCTTACTGTGTCTCCTGGCTGGGCTCCCCCTTGGTAAATTTATTACTTATTTTAGCATCTGAAGCCAGAGAGTGGATGAGTAAGCTCAACCCCTGTGTCCTAACAGATTGAACAAGATGGTGTGGATGAGAAGAGAGTAAATCATTGGTTCTCAACGCTGGCTGAACTTTAGAATCACCTGGAGAGCATTTACAAACCACCTTTCCCAGCTGGAGCTCCAGATATTCTGATTGAAAAGGGCTGGCCGGGGCTCAGGCAATGGTAGCTTTGAAAAGCTCCCCAGGCTACTCCAATGTGCAGCCTTGGGTTGCAGACCCATGAAGTAACTCCTCACCTGAAGCAATGACGTAATGACCCAGAAAGACTGGATCTCCACCCCTCAGTGCAGCCCCAGCCCAGTTGGCCCTCACTGATGGAGACGCTTCGAGAAATGAAGGGACCCCGCCTAGCTGAGGGAGTCCCTGAGGCTGCCAAGGGAGGGGCCTTTTAGTCCAGTCCTGGTACCACTGGAGTCAGGAAGTCTGCAGGGACTCCCTCCAAGGGCAGGGATTGGGGTGAAAAGGGGAGTGTGGAACTTGTTATGCCAGAAAAGAGAGGCCCAATTGTTTCTGCCAAAAAAGAGGAAGGTCGAGGTGGATGTTCCAGAGTTTGAACCTGAAGCCAGGAATCTGTGCGGCGGCAAGAGAGTGCCGTGCTGCGGACCTTCCCTCACGTCCCAGCGCCACTACTCAGTGAGGGGCAGGTCACAAGTCACAAGGGTACAGTAATGGTGGTCTTCTTTCCCACCTAAAGAAGAAATAGAAGGACGTTATTTCCCCCTTTGACGTTGATGTTTTGCATACGGTTCTACTAGGACATCAGTTGCAAGCTGTGCTGTTTCTCTCTTCTGGAAGTGGAGGCGTGTGGCGTTTCTTTGTCATTGGCCATGCCCTTTCTGAGGACTGCCCCACCCAGCTGGCCTTAAGCTCCCCATGCTTCCGTGTCTGCGAGGGCTGGCTCTGCTCGAAGCGTGGTCACCCAGGCTGAGAGAGGATAAGGGTGACGTTGATGGGTGCGGGGCCGGCTCCGTCATTCAGCGCACCATCTGAGTCTTGCCTCAGAGATGTACTTTCTTCTGCTGACGTGAGATCTAGGTGTAACACACAAGCAAGTAATGCCTCAGATGTGAGAGGAGCCATAGGTGGAGGTCTGTGGACTGCAGCCTTGCCTTCTGTATTGCATTTAAGCCCCACCATGGGAAAATAAAACCAGATTGGCTGTTAAATGCTCAAAGAAGGATTCCCGAGGAAGCACCTAATCCCGCTGCTTTTGTCAGCCAGGCCTTTAATCCTTGTGCGTCTGAAGCCTTGTAAATGAGGGGAGAGGGTGTCCTCTGCTCCCTGGCTCCCACGTGGGATAGATTGGGAAGAGGCACTGCATTTTCTCACCTGCTTATATTTTGCTTCTGGGAGTAGTTCCTTCTACCTTATCTGGATTGAATATTTCTTGAAGCAAGAGATGCTTTTGCCACCTGCCCTGTCAAGGCATCCTAACTCAGATGGAACCACCCCAGAGAACTGTGTAATGCCTCCGCAGCCCTCTGCGTCACAGGGAAAGAGGCTGACCCCTCGCCGGAGCCCTCCAACTCTCCCGGAGGGCATCCCTGGCCTCTTGTCCTCCACGCAGACCGTGACTTGAAAGAAGAGGTATTTCCTATAGCTGGTTGGAAGAGACACTCGGGAATAAATCAGAGCTCTGTAAGAGCAGGAGTGCAGCTTTGAAACTGCCAGTAGCTAATTTTCTGAAGGAGACAGAATTGGTTTGGCTAAATTGTTGGGCTCCTGCTGGCTGCCTTAACTACGCGTCAGAGTGACCACAACTTCAGAGGGGAGAGAAAAGCCACGGCAATGACAGCTCTGGAGAGGGTGTGGGCCAAGAGGGTGGAGCTAGAGGTAGGAAGCCACTCTCTCCTCTGTTCCTCCTTCCTGTAGTCAGAGAGGTTCAGGCCACACTCCGTCCAGCCACGTGGACCCACCCAGCCGGCCTTCCACTACTATTCTAAGCCCCCGAGTCAGCCCATAACCCATGTGGGCCACAAACAGTAGAAAAGGAATGACCTCTGGGGAAGTAGAAAGGGGTATGAAACCACAGGACTGTGCTTTGGGAAAGCAAAGTATTAGAATAAATCCTTAAGGATCTAATCTCATCCTCAGAAACAGTATTCCCAAACCATATAGGCCTCTGACAAGTGTTGGCTCCGGCCCCACTTCTTAAAGCCGGCTGCCGGCCATATCATCAGGTTAAAGGTACAGCAAAGAGGTGCACTTGGAGATGGACCACCAACAATTTCCTGACGGTGGAACCTCACAGAATTGGCTCCAGCCAGACCCTCCTGGGAGAGAGGGGGCTGCAGCAGTGCCATTAAGTAGCTCAACGCAATTATCTTGGATGACAGAGAGGGCAGTGGGCCCAAGGGGGCTTGCTGGGACTTGAGCAGCAGGGACTCCAGTAATACAGACCAGAGTACGCACTGGTCCCACAGACTACAAAGTAGACTAAATTGGGCAATGACTTAATCTTCTACTCCCCATTTTCCTCATGCAAAATAGGAATAATAATGTTTCTATCTCATAGAGCTGCCGTAAGAATTAGTGAGGTAATCTGTCTAAAGCATTTTACCTAGATGTATAAAGTGCTCAATAGATATTAGATATTAATATTATTAAGAATGAGGCACAGGTTGGAAAAGAAAATCTATACATTTCTAAACACCCAAATTAGCCCCTTTCCAAGTGATTACATACATGAAATACTGTACTATTACACATCTCCTTTTACGAAAATGTCCTAAAATATGCTCACCACGCCTGCACACTGGCCCCACGTGCTTTCTTTCAGACTCCCTGGTAAATGAGGTCTGGTTGCATGTTTTCAAAGCCGATTTTTGCTTTGAAATGATGCATTTAAGAGAACTATTAGTAAGGAACATTTGGGGCAGTTTGGATACCATGAGTCAGCAGAAATTTGAGTTCCCAGGATTATTGTCTTTTGTGTTGTTGAAAATTCCAGCAATTCATGAAAAAGTCTCTTTCATGGCATATTCAGGTCTGGAGGGACTAAAGCATCAGGTATATTCAGGTCTGGAGGGACTAAAGCATAGTTTGTCTAAACGATATGTCCTTTAGGACAGACATTCCTTAAATAATTTGCTTTGTTTGAAGCTCTTTTAAGAAACCACATGTAATTGCGTTCAAGTATTCAGAAAGTTACGCCTCAAACTAGCGAATGCCAAGAAATTTGAAGTTCTGACTGCCACCCCAACCCTAATTCAGCAAACGGGCCTTTGTTCCTCCCCTAAAGCATGATGCCTTCAGAAAAGAATGCAAGCTGCAGTGTCCATGGCTTCTGGCTTCTCTCTGCAGCATTCCTTTCCATTATGTGGGCAGGTCTTTTGATATTAATCAATTCTAGTATTTATAAACAGTCCTGTCTAGGGGGAAAAGGCATATACATATTTTAAGACTGTCACTATGTGCTAATGATGGGGTGTCATGAGATTTTTGTTCAAAGTCTAAGGATGAGTCAGAAACGAAAAAGATTCTAAATCCCAGTTCTCAACGGTTTATTATTCCTTATTCTGACTAACTTGCTTCTAATGTGTATTCATGCCTCCTGCATGCAGAAATATTGCTCTTATTAATCACGGACTAGATCTCCATTGAATTCAATATTCTTCTTTTAGACCATTGCGACCCCAGATGTGGTTTTTTTCCCCTTACAGTTGCTTAAACTATCACCAGTGCATAAGGCCAAAGCTGAAAGAAATAAGGCCATGCCTACAGGAAATCAGACTTCACACAAGTGTGATGTGCAATTAAAGACAAAATGTGTAACTGTTCTCTCCATGACCAGTCTCTACGCTGGATTCCCTTGAGCATTTGGTGCTCGGGGAGTACCAGATGAATACCTGTAATGTGAATAGAAAAGCAAAGAATGGCTGGGAGAAAAGAGCTTCATCCATCCATTCAGCGAACAGTTAGTGATGTCTAGTCTGAACCAAGTACTCTTCTAGGCTCTGAGGATACAGACAATGTTTGCCCGCATGGAGCTCAGGTTGTAGTGCTGGGAAACAGACGATAATGTAGGTGGGTATGGCGTTTGAAGGTAAAGTGTGTGTTATGGCAGGTGGACGTGATACGGAAAAATAAAATACAATGAGGAAGACGGATAGCGGTTTCTGGGAGCACAGGACAGGTGACTACAATTTATAAAAAGGTGGTCAAGGTAGACCTACTAGTATTTGAGCAAAGACCCGAAAGAACTGAATATACGATCCATGTGGATATCTGAAGAAAAAAGCATTCACGGCAACAATGGAAACTTGCAAAGAAGAGGCCAGCATGACTGCAGCTAGGGAGAGGGCAGAGTGGCAGCAGTTAAGGCCTGAGAGAAAGGAGGGGCAGTTTAAATTGGGCACCACGGGCCATTTGTAAGGACTTGGGCTTCTACTCCAAGTGAGATAGAGCCATTGCCGTGTTTTGAGCAGGGGTGCAGGACCCAACTTCTGCTTTAATTACATCCCCTTGGATGCCATGTTAAGAACGGGCTATATGGGGCAAAGGCAGAAGTGGGAAAACCATCTAGGAAGGCTCTTTAAAGACTTGGACCAGAGGTCTGAGAAGCAGCCAGGTCCTGGATTATTTTCAAGGAAGAACTAATGGAACTTGCTAAAGGATTAGATGTAGGTTGTGAGAGAAAGACAAGAGACAAGAATAACTCTAAGATTTTTTGGCATAAGAACCAAAGGGTGGAACTGTCATTTTTTGAGAGGAAAGAAAGTGAGAAGGGGGTGAGGATTTGAAGATGGATGTGTTAAGTGTGAGATGCCTATTAGACGTCCAAATGGAGATGTTGAGTAGGCAGTTGGAGAGAGAAATCTGGGATTCAAGGGAAAAGTTGAAGCTTGAGACATATTTTTAGGTTTTTATCAGCATTTCGATGATATTTAGACCCATGAGACTGACTGAGATCACTCAGGTAGTGAACGTAGGTGGAAAAGAGAAGGTACCTGAGGACTGACCCCTGTGGCATTTTTTAGCATTTGGAAGTATGTACACGATGCAACTCTGGACAATGGGGTTATTCGTAAATGTCTCGTCCTGCATAGTTCAGAAAACCCTCTTTTGTCAAATCAAGCAATTTAACATGGCCTTTCTCCAAATATTCTCAACTAGAGTGCTCCTGTAATAAAATAGTGCTTAACACTAAGATGACAATAACTCTAAAGTTTTCCATCTTGTTGGTGCTGAAGGAGTCTTTAATCACTGGCTTTCAGAAGCAAGTTTCAAAAGCTTCTTTGTCAATGACTAGGCTAGTGTTGTATATCAAAGCAAAGACAGAGCTCTGAATGTCTTTTTCATTGTGTACATGATGGCAAGTGGGCCCTGTTACAAAACCAAGAGTGCAGACGCCAATCTTATGTTTCACTAAGAGATAGTGTATTAGTTATCTATAGCTGGCTAACAAATTGCCCCCCAAACTTAGTTGCTTACAACAACTATTCATTATCTTACAGTTCCTGCAGGCCAGGAATTCAGGTACTTTTAGCTGGGTCTCACACAAGACTGCAATCAAGGTGTGGGTTGGGACTGTGGTCTCATCTAAAGGTTCAACTGGGGCATGATCTGCAACTGGTCAGAAGCCACCTCAGTTCCTTGCCGCATGGACCTCTCCAACTTAATTGATTAGAGAAAGCCTGTGGGAAGAGCCAGAGAGAGAGTGCTAGCACGAGAGTAAGGGTGAACAAGAAGGTAGTCGCAGTCTTCTGTAAGCCAACCACAAAAATGACATCCCGTCACTTTTACCGTATTCTATTAAGCAGTTTCAAGTCAGTGGGCCCAGTCTATATTCAGACCACCAGGAGGCAGGAATCACTGGGGGCCATCCTAGAGCTTTGTCTACCACAGGTAGCATGGATAATTTTTAACACCAATGAATTCAGAGTTACACCATTCCTTTCAGCATGGTAGACGCCATTTGTCCTTTGAAATTGGTTATGATATCCCAACGTTTTTTAAACTGCAAGTTGCTACTATATATAAAATAGATAACTAATAAGGACCTACGGTAGAGCACAGGGAACTCTACTCAATACTGTGTAATGACCTATATGGGAAAAGAATCTCAAAAAGAGTGGAGATGTGGAGATGTATAACTGATTCACTTTGCTGTCCAGCTGAAAGTAACACAGCACTGTAAATCAACTCTAAGCCAACAAAAATTAAAATAAATAAATAAACTGCAACGTGTAACTTAGTCATGAAATAAATTTAGTAGTCATGATCAGCATTTTAAAAAAATAAAATGGAATAAAGCAGAAACTATCAGAGTACACTGCACGTAAAAAGGTTTAGAAGAGGTTCTAGGTTGTGATATAAATTGTATCTCTTTTTAAGGGTCATGGTCAGAATTAGTGATTTCCAAAATACTATTAAATATGAATGGGCCACCAAAACAGAATCTGGTAAAATCAGTCACCCCCAAACTATACAAAGGAAAGAATGTCAGAATCAAAAAAGCCCCAATGCACTCAGGTGAGCTAAATGAGCGTGAGCTTGCCAGTTCATGCTTAGAGAGCCCAGTTCCCTCCTGGGGTCTGTAAAGAATAATCAATAAGAGACTGTAAAACCCTAAACAGACGTGAGAGATGTGACATCTTGCCTCTGCAGAGGCAAAGCAGACACACCACAAACTCATGAAAATAGCCTATACAACCCTGCACATCTTGAAAGTTCAAAAGCAAGAATTTTTCTGACCAAAAAACCAGCTGTGAGTGGCCTAAGAACAGTAGGCTTGCTCAAGACAGATGAGGCCAGTTTTCAGCTGAATCACTCCCTTCCCTCTCGAGGGAGGCAGCCACCACTGACAGGCACGGTTTCCCTGCCACAGACAGAGTGCAGTCAGTACTTTCCCAAGGCCTTGACAGGTTTGGAGACTGAGATCCAGCTGCTCTGCGCCTGCCTCCTCCCCATCTCCAGCCCCTGGCCCATCTAATCATCCAGGCAGCTCCTACGTTAGCAGTGATTCCCAGCAGGGTAGAAAACAAAAGACTGTCCAGCTTAATTACCTCTTTCATCTGAAATGTCCCTTTTAAGATGAATGCTCAGATTCTGCGGTGGAAACAGCAAAGCACAGTCTTCATCTCTCATCCATCCTTATCAGCCAGACAGCAAACAAGCCAAGTTTTGATTTGAGTCCAGATTTGAAAAATCTATCGTATGCCTGATGTTTCACATTTTCCACAGTGCTGCCCTGCAGATCATCCTGGTTTCATGTGAGAGTGCTTCAGAGCAGAGCACGTGAAACCAAAGCCAGGAACTGGGGAGACACGCTGAAAGTCAAGGCATCTTGGCAGTGCTGACTGGGTAGGAACGGAGGCTCAGTTAATGGCATGTGCAACCTATTAACGTTGGGCTTTGAGGGAAAAGGCAAGGAGAGAGAAGAGACTGAGGAGGAAGGACTCACTCTGTGAGTTTGAGTCTAAGCTTTAGGCTCCCCTAATTCCTAGAGATGAAAAGAGCTAAGCGTTTCGGAGGCTTTGCATAAAGTGAATTTGGAAGTATTTCTGCATTTTCGTTTAGTATTTAATAACCATAGTCTGAATGAGTTCATTTAAAGTTGTATAACGGGCCAAAAGATTTGCTGTTCTACACATCCCACGTGTTATATAATCACAGCATAGGTGCCTGAATGTTAAACATTGTTTGCTGATATATGTTATTAATTAGTTAATTCCAAAATAACGTTGACATTAAAGTGGAGGTAGTGCCTAGGTTTTAGACCAACTAGAAGTTGAGAAAAGAGTTATTTCTCCTTTTCTGAAAAATGAGTCACATTCCTGAAAGTTTTTTATGTGATAAAATCTGAGAGACATAGCAGGAGGCTTATTTTTTTGCCACGAAGTAAGATGAAAGGGCCAAGTCATTCTTAGATTTATAAATATCTCGAATAGTGTCTTCATAAATGGCTGTTTCTGATCTCATCAGAAGGGCCCCTTCTTAAAGCATTTATATTTAAATTAAGTTTAGATTTAGACTAAGATTAGATTTAGATAAAGGGTATAGTTAGATTTAGATTAAGAAGCAGACTAAAAATAGCCTATTTAGCTCTATCAGTGAGGTATGCAATTAATAGCAAGACCAACTAATGCAGGCTTAAACAAGCAGGGATTTACCTTGCCTACCTTAGGATTTCTTATTATGTGATAATGTCCAGAGCTGGTCACTATGTTAAGAACCCAGGCTCTTTTTACCATCTGCTCCACTATCCTTAGAGCATTAGCTTATTGCCCCACTATTGCAAGATGTTTGCTACGTCTCTACCCGTCATGCCCACATTCAAGGCAAAAAAAAAAAAAGATGTTGCCATTAGAAACATTGGTCCCTTTTGTCAGGAATGCTAACAACCAACAAAAGGTCTTCTTGTATCTCATTCTCCCAGCTCAGCCTCAAAGCAAAGACTAGCTTTGAGGGAGGCTGAGAAAGCAGGTAGATAGATTTTCCATTCTTTAGCATGGAGATGGGTGGGAGAGAAGGGTCTTGGGAATGAGGTTGGGTCAACAGGGAATCCATTAGCAGAAATGCCATTGACCCAAGCAAGAGCAGCAGTTAAGTCAGCTCTAGGTGACGAGGCCTGCAACTCCACCTAGGACCTCTGCTACTGCCCACATGGAGGACAGAGATTTGCACCCACATAGGTAGAAATAAAAGTAGAAATCTGGACTGTTAAAGGTCAGTAGGGAAGTTCAGTATTATTTGTGGGTTTTGTATGGGACACTGTTATGTAGCCTAAAGTTGAAGACCCAATTTCATGGTTACAAATTGAAAGTTACATAAGTTATCAACCAAATACCTTATTTTAAAAAAAAAGAAATCAAATGATGTTCATTATAATGATTATGTGCAGCAAATGAGATAAGCATGTTTTCAATGAGAATTGGTTTAAGCCATGACCTTTCTTATAATCATTTCTTGCAGTTCCCGTCTATGCACTCATTCATTCAAATATCAGCTGGGTCATTTAATTATTCATCTAAATCATTCAATATATACTTGTCTGTGCTTTTTTCCAGGTGCTGGTCTAGGCCCTGGGAATACAGGGCTGAGCAGCAGCAGCGGGCACAGTCCTTGCCCTCATGTTCAATCACAACCATAATCGTTGCTATAACGTACAAGGTATTATGATATCAAGCCTTAGGAGAGGAGTGGGGTAAGTCAGAAAAGTCTACCTGAGAATGTCAGGTATCTTGAGTCCCAGGAGATGGCCAGGAGTTGGCCAGGCAAAGAGAGATGGAAAAAAGCAGTCTCCAAAGGGGAACAGACTCTTCCAGAAGCTGGAAAACAAGCAGGAGTGCAGCATGATTCAGATTTCAGAAGAGAGTCACTGAAGAATGTTTCTTCAAGCTCATTTTGGGGAACGTTTATTTTTTTTACTACACCTAAGCTATAATAAAAATGATTGAGAGTGTTAGCATGTCAAAAATATATATAAATATGATTATCATATTTTACATTCACATGGAAGTCTATCCCATTTACTGAAGATGAAAGCTCTTTCATTTCCAACAAAAGCTCTAACTATCAAAATGTGGTTCTCTAAGATTGACATTATTTATGGTTTAAGCATGAAATGAAAATAAGTTAATGAGTAAATTAACCTCAGGAGGTTTACCTTGAACATACTGTAACGTATTCAATTCATTACAAAGTCAGTATGGTTCTTACAACCTAACAACTTGGGACATCTTGCTAGGGCCATAGTGGGAATCTCAGTAATTATAGTTGCTTTTGACCATTAATGTTCATGTTGGTTCAATAGCCAACTAGAAACTTCAAAATCTAATAAATGAATGATAACACTGATTATGTGCTAAAAACATTCTAAAAGCCGGAGGACATGTGACTCTGGAGACTTGGATGGAAGGAAAGGAGTTTGGAGACTTGGAATGGAACTCAAAGTATTGGCTTAAGTACTAGAAGAACAGAGTTGAAGCAAGCAGCAAATACAGAAGTTATGTTTTAGGAAGTGGAAAGGGAGGAGACAAATGGGAAATCAGAACTGAATTGACAAGACCACAGAGGGAGGTGACTTGGGAGGACGCAGACATGGGGAGGCTCAAACCCAGCTGCTCTGGCCAGGGACTGTCTCCAGGCACACAGAGAGAAATAAAAGCACTGAGAAAGGAGAGGAATTCTCACTGGGGAGGCCGGGGTCTGCTGTGCCTAAGGGGAACAAAGAGCAGGGTTAGGAGAACCTATACTACTCTCCTCAACACTAGGCTCTGTAGGGTTGGGCTCTTGGTTTGGTGACATATAAAGTCAATATTTCTGGAAGAACAGGGCTGTTGAATCTGCTCATGAATGGTCTTCTTGCCTAGAGCAGAACTGGCTTTTCAGGTCAGGCTATGAATCTGGGCCGAAATCTGTTGCCACCAGCCAGCTTCATGCTACAGAGCTGAACTGCGAGGCCCCTGGCACTGCTGCAAGCTAACTCCTTCAGACTCTAAGGAATGAAGCCAGCCTCACCTCGAACCTTCTCCACTCCCTGCTCCCTAACAGAAGCTGACTGAGAATTTGCCCTTTTCTGAGGGTTTATTTGAGACTTTAAAAGCATAATTTCAAAGTTTCAGCCAGGTCTTATGTATAAAACTGTACATGGTCAGCAACAGGTCAATTTCTAATTTCCTGGAGGCTCGGAGAACACAACTTGGAAAGGAGAGTGAGGAAAGGATAGGAAATGAAATCTAATCCCTATACTCAGAGAGGTCATGCAAATTCTGGGACAATTAGGGCAATATTTCCTCTTCTTAGGCTTTTAACTTCAGATGCCTTTAAGAATAACTATTTATTCTTGAAAGACCTATGTGTGTGTTCAAACAATTACCAGCAAGACAATAAGAAAAATACGAGATGGCTCTCTAACTCACACCGATGGGGATGCCTCCATGTAGACTGGATGAATCACTCCCGAATGTGTCTCTGAGACTCAGAACACCAATGGAAGGAATCTGGAGAGCCCAAGCCCACTCTGGTGATAGTGGTGGACTAGCCCTCTGGAGTTCCCTGGGGTATCACTATGGACTGAATAACTCCAACTTAAGGAAAGATACTATTAGAGAAAGAGAACTCAATCTCTTCAGTTCGAGTTCAAACTCAAAACAACTTCATGGGTAGAGTTGGAATTTCTCAAAAAGCGAATGAAGATTATAACGCAGATTTTATAAAGGAGGTTCTCAGAGAGATGAGGGAAGACATGAGGGCAGACACATGTGATCTACTCCCTGTTATCCCTTTGGAGACTTTTCCTTTGTAATCTGGGCTGAGTCAGGCCCATAATGTAGTTTTAAATGACTGTCTTCATATATTGTTCCTTTTGGTTCTCTCAGTGTTTCACAAAATATGATGAATCCACACAGATGTGGATCATGCTTTTGCCAAGGGATGTAAGAGACAGGGCCTACCTTATGTTGCCTTCCCTCTCCACGTAGGCCGTTGTGGAGGTAGCGGAATTACAACATTGAAACCACAATCCATTATTGGACACCAAGATCCTCAGCAAGGGGAGCAGTGACCTTCAGGGGAGCTGGAAAAGACACACTTTATGGAGGAGCAGCTGGTTGTTTTGTGGACAATTTGGGAGTTGAATTGAGAGAACGTCCCTTTCTCAAGAATACCAGAGGGAGGCAATCCTTAAGGGAAAGAGAAAATCTATCCTTGGTGTGGCCTTCTTAAGACAAGGCCGCCAATTTCTTGACATTCCTCCCATTGAGAAGTGGGGTTTATGTCCCCTCCCCATGAATCTGAGTGGGCTTGTGCTGCTCTGACCAATGGAGTATGGTGGAAGGGATGTTACATGACTTCCAAGGTTAGGTCATGCAATGTCATGGGATTCTGCCTTGCTTGCTGGCTTACTCTTGGAACCCTGAGCCTTGCAGAGAGGCAAGCCTTGCATAAGTGCTCTGGTTGACAGTCCCAGCTGAGCCCATCCTTCCAGTCATCCCAGCCCAGGCACCAGTCATTTACATGAAATCTCCAGGTGATTCCTATCCCCAGCTGTGTTAATCAATCTCCGATGAGGCCCCAGATATTATAGAGCAGATACAAGCCATGCCCCACTGTCTCCTATCCAAATTCCTGCCCCACAGAATCTGTGAGTATCATAAAATGGGGGTTGCTGGATGCCACTGACTTTGGGGATGATTTGTGTGGTAGCAATATATAACCAGAACAGTTGGGTTACACACATGATTTAGCTACCTGCCTTCCTCTAGTTTCCCAAGTTTTGCATTCTCTGCCCTATTAATTTTTTCGGGTCCTAGTCAACTATGCCTGTCCTGGCCATTGTCTCATGTGACAATCCTCTCAAAGGGCAATTTGATTGCATCAGTTTCCAGTGAAGTGTGTACTGTGCTAAAAGCAGGTTAATAAGGCTTTGAGTCAGCCTGTTGAAAGGAGGAATTAGTGTATTGGTCACACCAAACCTCAGAGGCCTGACATACCCACAGTATCCTTCTAATGGGTTACTTCAGCCAAAATCACCCCAAATGAGTTCCACTGTTTTAACCAATGGTAATAAATCAGGAACCTGACCTAAGAATAGCTAACAGCAAACTTTAAGTTGGCTGACAGTCTCTAAACTAGACATGTCAAGAAGAAAGATGATGGCTAACTGGTCCAAGGAGATTCTCTGGGAACATCTAGACTCAAGAGAGAGAGAAAGAGTGAGAAGACTTGGGAGTTGACAGTAGTTGGTAAATATGTAAAGACACACAGAGAAAACAATACATAGAAGTCCTGAGATAGTAAGAACCATCTGAGATGGACACCAGAGTAAATGAAAGTCATGAGTAAGCAGAATCTGTAGGATAAAGAAAAGGGGAGTCAGGCCAGGTGCTGGTGTAAGGAACAAGAGAGCAAAGTAGGAAGATGGCACTAGGAACAAGTGAGTGCTGATTTCAGAGGGTGTTGCAAGACACACAGGTCACTAGAGCTGCACTTTATCCAAGTCTTTATTCAGGGATATACCTCTCAAAGATAACGCTGCTCTCGTGGGAAGCGAATTTCCATTCCATCAGTTGGTGCCAGGATGTCTTAGGATGCCATTTCTAGGAGTCAGTTTAGGTGTAAAGCACACACTGTATATATTTCCCACCCATTTTCCCATCTCATAAAGGGACCCTATAGAATCTAGCATGGGTTTGATAAGATGCTGTAGGGGTCCCTCAGCACCCGCTCTTGCAGACACCATTGCCAGAGCTGCAAGTTCCCAGGAAGCAGCAGTAGGCACAAAGGCCTGGCCTGGGAGATGCCCGCACAGCAGATTCCTTCATCTTTCCCCGTCTGGTTTCTGTAAACCCAGCATAGGACTATCACAAAGTGGCCAAGGAAGGGCCATGGAGGTCCCTGGACAACTCCCCGTCCTCAACTCCTCCTTTGTTTGGACAACAAACCCCGTCCTCAAAGATGGCCAGCAGCCCCAGCAGAACAGAGTTGGGAAAAGGCCACAGTCAGCCAATCCAACACAGCAACACCGGGAGAGTCCACGATGGAGAGACTTTAAAAGGGACGCCAAGTCATTTTGAGACTGTCTTTGCCCTGAACTGAGCTCATGCTGACACCTCAGAATACAGACCAGCTCATCCCCGAAGATTTTCCCTGAACAGCATCCCACGGAACCCATCCCATCGCCTTGGCCTCCACCAGCAGCTGTAGGACGAGTGCTCATGGAGTGAACGCTGGAGCAGGGCTGTCCACTTCCTGCCCTGAGGGCCACATCCCAGCAAATGTCGGAGAGAGCCCAGGCCTTCTCCAGAGGATGCCGAAGGAAAGAACTCTGCCCAGTAGCAGCCTCCGCCCCAGGGTAACTAACGGAGACACTGATTTCGCAGCCTTGTACTGTGCCAACTTTCTGCTCACTGTGGACCTGGGCATAAAATAAACAATGGGGCCTCTTTGTAGAGACCCTGTTGTTCGGCAGCTGTACCTCCCTCCTAAAGGTAACCAGTCCCTCAGTCTGAGGACAACAAGGGTGCGTCTGAAAACGCTCAGCTAATGGATAAGAATGATTTGCCCAGACATGCTGTTAACCCATCTGGTGGCTTCATGTGAGTGAGAAGAAGGGGGCTCAGAGCAGAACCAGCACTGCTAGGTGGATGTGTGGAAGTTTGGGAAACAGGAAGTAATCCGTGCCTGCCCATGTTTCCATGAAAAACACGATTTAGTAACAACAAACACGTGCCCCTGGAGATAAAGCAGGGCAGGGCCTGACTGTACATGTGCAATGCACAGGATTAGGCATGAGGAAGAGGAACCAAGGAAGGGCCAGTTCGTGTTTTGGGCAAACAGGGTGACTGGACAGGTGTGGTGCGTGTCATGTGGACGGGGCTGTGATGGCCTCCATCCGCTTCAGGCTTAGTAACCTGAGATGTGCTTCCAGGACTGATTGGCGTTTGTTATTATATCCTTTGGCAACAGCGCTCCCTTTATTAATGTCCCTGGAGGAAATAGGAGTCCTCTCCTGGTTTTGACTGCTTTCATTGACCCTTTGCCCCAAGTCAATCATGGCAAGGTGGTGCGTATCTCGGGTGCACTTTCGCAGTTATGACCTGAAACTGAATGCTTCATCTTCGCGGAGCGCAGGAAGGAGACGCACGCCGCGGGTTGTAACCTGTCTCGGGAGGCGGAGCCTCAGATGTCGAGGGCTGGGGGCTGGGGGCACGTCCTCGCTGCTCTAAACAAATGGCTCCCGGTGCGTTGGTCCTCGGCATGCTCTGCTTAGACTTGTGACTGAAGCTCTATCCCTACACTCCTCTGCAGGTTCCCTTTGCCACAGGGCATCATCCGGCATACCCCTCCTTGGAGGACAAACCTACCTTACTAGGGTGAGGGGAATTTGGGGGGCTCACGATAGAGTCCTTACAACTTCTCACAGAGCACTTCCTAAAAGGAGAATTCTAGGTGGGAGGAGTTCGCTGTACCATCCCTGCCAACTCCTGTTTACCTGGAGACTTCCTCCCAGGAGACTTCTAAAACATGCAACTTTGTTCCCAAGAGGAAGCTGTGCTGGCAGAGGACCCCTTGTTCACGGTGACAGTCTTGGAGTCAGACCCCATTTCCCACTACTGCTGCTTCTCACTGCTCACTCGCAGGCCAGCAAGGGCCATCTCCCCTAAGCTTTGCGTGCAAGGCCACAAAGTGTGCGTGTGCTCTCCAGGCTCTGCCCCCAGAATCCAGCCAGGACCGTCGCTGAGACAACTCTCTACGCTCAGGCACACCGCCCTGCCGTCCTCACCTCTCACGCCCAGGGAACCCTCCCCACCCCAGCCAGCCTCCTTCCTGAGCACCATCTCCTCGGGCCAGTGCATATGATTTTATCAGGCCATCTCTGACTCATTTCATTTTATTTTATTTTTTGGCCATGCCACGTGGCATACAGGGTCTTAGTTCCCCTACTAGGGATTGAACCCACGCCCTTTGCCGTGGAAACGCGGAGTCTTAACCGCTAGACTGCCCGGGAAGTCCCAATCTCTGACTCATTTTAAATTGTTGTTTATGTCATGTGCGTTTACAGTTAACAGCAAAGGGGACTTCTTTGGGAGTTGGGGCAGCCACCCAAAGCGGATGTGTAAGACCTCAGGGAATAGACGCTTCCGGGCAGTTAACCTGCGAGAATTATAGTCTATGTTTAGGAAGAATGAGGTGAGAGAAATGAAGTAGAGAAAACGAAACAGCAGGGGACAGGAGCATGAGAGCGGATGTCACAGTATTAGGTCCCTACAACTCTCTGGCTTGACAAAGGAAATGACTTACTCGGATTTGCCTACCTGATAGTGCACATAACATGGAAGTGCTGGTAACTTCCTGTATAGGGGATCATTTGATTCTCATTCTGGCCTAGCCTCCCCGGAGGGAACCCTGCCCAGACAGCCTGGCACCAACGCCCAGCTCCAAACGGGCTCCAAAACACAGCAGTAGACCTAAATGAGGCAGGGTCTCTCTCATCAGAGTAAACCCTGTATCAAAACCCCTCAAGATTTCCATGGTCAGGATACAACCCTGAGAGGGATTAAGATCAAACCCTGAATCCTCTCCCAGCATCCACACTCCAAATCATGTTCTTTTGTGCTAAGGGTTTTAAAAGCATACAGCTGAATTGCTCAGACCCATTTAAGCTGACGGGGGACGTGGGCTCAGTCCTAGGACAATAATTAACTGGACTCACTTCTTATAGTCCCAGCTTGCTCCAACCATAGAGAATATTGTCAATGTCCGGCAGGAACCAGCCTAATGGCCTTGAGCAAATAGGCCATGATAGTGCTGGCATCTACTGGAACTGCCTCTGTGCCGGATACTTTATATACGTGGTCTCTAATGCTTCCAATGGCACTATAAGGTTGGTGTGTCTATCTCAATTTTGCAGATAAAGAAACAGATTCATATGGGACGAGTAACTTGTCCAAAGTCACACAGTCATTTATGAGGTTAAGTTCCTGTCATAGATTGAGATCTCCAGAAGCAGTGAGAAGATGCAGGTGAAAGTACTTTATTAGGAGAGATTCTTAGGCAAAGTGGTAATAGAGTAGAGAAGTGGGACCAGGAAGGAAAGTAGGCCAAGTAAAGGTGCGATGTCAAGGAAAGTAAGCCCTGAAGACAATATTAGTCTCAGAGTTGATCCAATCGGGGCAAGAGAGCTGGGGTATTTATACCTCTGAACCAGTCAGTTCACTGGCCCCCCAGGGAGATGTAAATTCCCAGTTATCCCCCCCACCCCACCCCGCTCTGCTGGCAAATTGTTCCATTAGTCTGAGGGAAAGCAAAGAGAAACAGGGACTGGCTGCTGGGAAGAAAGCAGACTGAGAGCCACGTGCCTGCAAATGGTGGGGACCCAGAGACGATGTGGTGCCCAGGCTTCTCCACTGGGACATACCCCTGCCACAGACACAGTCATAAAGCTATAGGCCTTCTGCATCCAGGGACTGCCCAATTGGCTGCAGCACTGTAGGGGACCAGGCGGGGTGCTGGCAGAGGAGGAGAGGGGAGTCGGGGAGTGCATTTATCTTATGTCACACAGTCATAAAGAGCCTCAATTTTAAACTTTTGCTTCTAGCAAAGATAAAGTGAGAGAGCGGAAAGATACCATCATTTAATTTTAATTTCCCAGACCCAGGCTGTCTCTAAGGCACTATAAATTAATATTTTCTATATTTCCTATAATTATCTTGTAATTAGCAACTTTATATTATGTGACACTTCCTTCTGTGATGGGACATTTTTGTCTCTTTTTAGAATGTAATCAATAGATTATGAATAGAATGTAGCAATGATTTAAATCATGATAGTCATGACATTCTCATAAGTCACGACATCCTTCTAATAGTCATGATTATCAGTTTAAAGTTACATTGTTTTTAGGGAGGGTGGGAGGGAGGGAGATGCAAGAGGGAAGAGATATGGGAACATATGTATATGTATAACTGATTCACTTTGTTATAAAGCAGAAACTAACACACCATTGTAAAGCAATTATACCCCAATAAAGATGTAAAAAAATAAAAAAAATAAAAAAAAAAAGTTACACTGTTTTGCTATAAAACTTTTGATATTTCACATCAGTCAGATATTTTTAAACCATACTTTTGTCATGTATAAAAATCAACAAAATGTGACATTTTGTATTAAAAGCATCATTTTCTTGAACATAACTATAAAAAGAAAGTCACAGTTCTTACTAGCCTGTTTCGGCATTTTTATTTAACATATTGGAAACCTTGATATAAGAGGGAGGCTGAGCCTCTCAGACCCTGAATGAGCTACCAAGGAAGCAGTGGTGACACACAGCAGTGGGGCAGCCACCTTCCTGGACAGAGAAAAAAAGCCACCAAGATGTCAGGCTCAGAAGAAGGATGTCCCCCGTGTATGCAAATGACCACCAACCATACACTCCTCAGGAGGCAGACTGGAAGCGCAGGAAGGTACCACTCGCTCAGGAAATGAAATGATAAAGCATCCTAAAGACCCATGGGCCATAGGGGACAGTTCCAGATGAGGCCAAAGGCCTTTGAATCTGGAGGGGTTGAGCCGGCAACCTGAGCTGCTGGAGGTTGGAAGCCAGCACGGAGCCCATCCTGCAGCAGCCTGGGAACCTCCAGCTTGGGACGCCCCAGCAGCATGGCCAGGGCTGTGGGCCTCACTCTTCACGCCCACCTCATGGGGAGCTGCCTCAGTCCTCAGAGGCTGAGGGGGCCGGGCATTTTGAGGGGAAGGCAAGCGTGCATTTGACATTGTTTATGGCAATGATCTGCAGACTTTTGCTGAATATCTGAACTGTCCAAAAAAGAATTTTTTAACACATCCCTAATATCGGCAGAACAAGATCTTTTGACCTAGATCTTTCTGACACGGGCTGGCAAGGTGGTGTATGTGTTACGGAACACATAACACATTATCAGATTAACTTAACTTCAATTTTATCCAGCATGAGCCACTAGCCCCTGAGTGCCGAGCCGCATGCTGGGTGCTGGGATCCGAAGATGAACGATCCCTATTCCCTGCCCTCCGGAAGGTTATGGTCCAGTGGGGTAAACAGTCCATACATTTGAGGTAGAGGTGGGGGGCAGAGGGGTAGACCTAGAGGATAACAATAGGTCACAGAGGACCCTCAGGCTAGAGGGAAGCCCAATTCGGCCAGCTTTATAAAGAGATCACATAGAATTATCATCTCAACCACCTAAGGTACTAAGGGAAGTGGAAATTCCTAACTCTAAAGAAGAGACCTTCTTCTAAGGTACAGTAGAAACATACATTTAGACAAGAGGCAAAGAGCTCTGGGTGGGAGCTCAAGGGTGAGAGACCTTGTTGAAGGAAGCAGAACTGTGTACCAGTCTCCATACAGACCCAGCGGAGGCAAACTCGGAGCCCTAGCCTCCGGTGGCTGAAGGCTGCTGTAAAGCTCGAGGGGCTGGGAGGCCGACACGGGGGCCAGCGTGCATCCTTGTCCCTTGTATGTGAGCTCTGCCCTCGGATCTCAGAAGAGAACCTTCAGAACAGAGTAAATCACCAACTCTTTTCCCTTCTTGGTGAACTGATCTTCTATAAGGCTTCTTCGTCCTTCCACCCCACCCCCCAACTCCTGCCCTCTCCATTCCCCTCACCCAAAGCTTGGAGTCCCCTGCCTGTACCCATCTCAGCCTCCTCCCCAATCCCCGCCTGACACGGAAACATTAGAAAAGCAGCAGAAGCAGCAGCGGCAAAGATGGCAGAAGCCCCACCAGGAGAGGGGAGGGTGCTTCCAGTTTACTCTGGTGGTCCACTTTATCAGTCCCATCACTTCTCCTCTGGGAATGCAGGACCTCAAATGTTAGTGACTCACCCAGCAGGCTTGGTATTGCTCAGCTACGAAGAGCTGGCAAGCAGTCCAGTTCACTGCAGCTCTATTTACAGTAGCCAGGACATGGAGGCAACCTAAGTGTCCACCGACAGATGAATGGATAAAGAAGATGTGGCACATATACATATAATGAGACATACCACAGTGTTCATTGCAGCTCTATTTACAATAGCCAGGACGTGGAGGCAACCTCAGTGTCCACCGACAGATGAACGGATAAAGGAGATGTGGCACGTATATACGATGGAATATTACTCTGCCATAAAAGGAAATGAAATTGAGTTATTTGTAGTGAGGTGGATGGACCTAGAGACTGTTCTACAGAGTGAAGTAAGTCAGAAAGAGAAAAACAAATACCGTATGCTAACACATATATATGGAACCTAAAAAAAAAAAAAGGGTTCTGAAGAACCTAGGGGCAGGACAGGAATAAAGACACAGACCTACTAGAGAATGGACTTGAGGACATGGGAAGGGGGAAGGGTAAGCTGGGACAAAGTGAGAGAGTGGCATGGACATATATACACTACCAAATGTAAAATCGATAGCTAGTGGGAAGCAGCCGCATGGCACAGGGAGGTCAGCTCGGTGCTTTGTGACCACCTAGAGGGGTGGGATAGGGAAGGTGGGAGGGAGACGCAAGAGGGAGGAGATATGGGGATATATGTATATGTACAGCTGATTCACTTTGTTATAAAGCAGAAACTAACACACCGTTGTAAAGCAATTATACTCCAATAAAGATGTTAAATAATTTAAAAAAAACAGGAAGCTGTACTTTCACTCATTTTATTTTTCAAAATCCTCTCTCATTCAGATTGTCCTCTCAATTCCTCTGAAATTGTGACCTTTATTGTCCTGTTAACGTATTCGCCTCACAGACAGCAAAGTGCTGGCTATGGCCCTCCTCTGACTGTGGCGAGAGCAGTGATTCAAGGTTGCCCTGTGGATGAATGCTCTCAGAGTGGAGTTTCGTCAGTCATCTCGTCCGAATGGTTTGGGGTGTGAACTTATTCAGATTCCTGCTCCCGCATTCCCTCATGGGGGAGTAGGGGAAGGAGGGTGACTCTGATTCAATAAGTTCAGGCAGGTGCTTAGGAATTTATCTTTCTCCAAGTGTTCCTGGCAATTCTGCTATGTAGTCACATTGGGGACTCATCGCTCCAGAGCATATAATTAGCTTTTCTTCCCATTTCAGACAGGAGCTGGTTTTCTTAAAACTTGTGGACTCTCAGACTCTCTGGAAGCCTTGTTTTCCCCCCGAAGGGAAGTGACACGTTGAGATGTCTCCCCCACTCGGCTGCACACGTTCCACCTCCGCGTCCCTGTTCACAGCCAAGGACGGGGCTCATCGCCCAGCTGGTGGGCAAGTTCTGTCAGCCCGACAGCTCTGCAGTCAACTCTGTAAAAGTCGTCATCAAAATGTGCAGAAATGACCGTTTGGAGTCGCTATCCTCTTTCTCTGCGACGTGACACTCGTCCAAAGGGATCATGTGTGGAGGAAACGTGCCCCTTTGACAGAGGTGTTATTTCAGTGGGTATCCTCTTTCAAAGCGTTCCCCCTTTATCTGCACTATCAAATTGTTCCTGGTTCCATAAAAGCAGGGCAGCTATTGTGATGGAAATGTATATACACTGCGTAAATGCTGAGCTTGTTTGTTGTTTGAAAGAAGCTGCTGGAAACTGACTAGATCAGGTGTGTCCTGGGCCTTCATCCAGGCGGCCAATTCAAAGGCTGGTCCTGAAGAGAATCCCTCCTCCCTCTTCCTTATTCAGGTTACAAAGGCCACCGAGGAGGAAGCCTGAGCCTAGAACCAGCTGAGCACAGAGCGAGTCTTCTCCTCACCCTCTCAGAGTCCTGAGCGGGTGGTGCTTGGTGGTGAGGGCCTGGGTTTGGGGGCAATAATCTCCCTCTTCATCACCTGGGAAAACTCACAGATCCTTTTTCAAGTACAGCAACACTTTTTTGGTATTTACTTTTCCCACCCCATAGGTGGACTTCTGCTACCGTGTACCAGATTTCATAAGAGATTAAGAACTACTCCTGACACACTCCAGAGTGAATACCTAAGGTCTGGTCTGTGGGCAGCAACCCATGAGTCATTCTTGATTGAGAAAGTTTCTGAGTGGGCACCACAGGAGGAGAGAAAAGAGAGTACTTCTAAATTTGGCAAGGGCTTAAAGTCCTTGGGAATAGAAGTGTAAATAGAAGTGTATAGAAGTGGGAATAGAAGTGGGAATAGAAGTGTAAATGCCTGAAGCACAAGTCTTACAAACATATTAAAGACAATCATAAACACAATCACAGCTTCAAGGGATTTTTAACTAATGTGTCCCTGTTGCCAAAGCTTAAAATTAGATGTATTGACCCAAGTATAAACCACACTGCCCAGTATCTTGCCCAGAGCAAGGTGGAGACATCCATTTTTCTCATAAAATATGAGTGGGGGAAAAAAATAAATGAGAGGACTAGAAATTGGGAGATGAGTTCACATCCCAATTCCATCATCAGATGTGTTTCTGCCCGTGTACCTCAACCCCACATGTATTTCTGAATGAATGGTAACAGTGAACGAAGGCAGATCAGAAGGGAGTTTAGGGATAACTTCACCAAGTCCCACATTTGATAGATAAGGAAGCCAACCACTCCAGAAGTTAACTGTTATGACCAAGGGAACCCAGCAATATTGAACATAGCCTGGGCCAAATCCCATGCTTTCTGACTTCTCATCAGTGCTCTTTCCCATGGTGGCCTCAGTTTTATCACTCAGCACTTGAGGACATTAATGCTTATCCTACCTACCTCATAAAAGTCTTAGAAAAATCAACTGAGATAATATGTGGGTTGGATTGAATTATCTCTAAGGTAAAGTGGTATTTAAAGACCATATATTGGTTCTTTTCCTGTTTTCCTTATCATAATGAATGGCCCCACCACCCATTCTGTTACACAAGATAAAAGCCTTGATACTTCCCTTTCTCATGCCCTCAAATCCAATCCATCACTATATTCTATTGAATTTCCTTTAAAGGCATCTTGAGTCTGTCTACATTTTACCATGTCTGATTCACCATCCTTGTCTAGCTACCACCATCTCTCACCTGGACCACTGCAGCAGCCTCTTAATTGGTCTTCCTTCATCTACTCTTACCCCCTTAAATGAATTTTCAACACAGAGGCCACAGGGATCTTTAAAAATTCAATCATGGTCATGCCCATTCCTGCTTAAAACCCTTCAATGACTTCCATTGCTTTTTAAAGAAAATCCTTGACCCAGTTATATAGCATCGTAAAACAAAATAAAATACTTAATAATAAATTTAACAAAAGTACAAAACTTATACTCTGAAAACTACACATTATTGAAAGAAATTAAAGAACTAAATAAATGGAAAGACATCACACGTTGAAGGACCTGAAAACTTAATATCATTAAAATGGCAGTACTCCCCAAATCAATCTACAAATTCAAGGCAGTCTCTATCAAAATCCCAGCTGGCTTCTGTGCAGAAATTGACAAGCCAGTCTTAAAATTCACATGGAAATTCAAGGGACTCAGAATAGCCAAAACAATCTTGAAAAAGAAGAACAAAGTGGAAAGACTCATACTTTCTGATTTTGAAACTCACTACAAAGCTACAAAACAGTGTGGTTATGGCATAAAGATAGACATACTCATCAGTGGGACAGAATTGAGAGTCAAGAAATAACACCTTCACATTTACAGTCAATTATCTTTTGACAAGAGTGCCAAGATGATTCACTGGGAAAAGAATAGTCTTTTCAACAAATATTGCTGAGAAAACTGGATATTCGTATGCAAAAGAATGATGTTAAATCCCCTTCCTCATGCCATACACAAAAAATTAACTCAAAATGGATCACAGACCTAAATTTAAAAGCTAAAACTATAAAACTCTTAGAAGGAAATATTGGAGAAGATCTCTGTGACCTTGGGTTAGGCAAAGCCTTCTTAGATATGATATCAAAAGCACCAGTGGCAAAAAGAAAAATTAGATAAATTGTACTACATCGAAATTTAAGACTTTTGTGCTTCAAAAGATACCATCATGAAAATTAAGAGAACTCCACTGAATGGGAGAAAATATTTGCAAATCATATATTTAATAATGGGCTTGTGTCTAGACTATATTAAAACCTCTTATAATTCACTAGTAAAAATACAAATAACCCAATTTTAAAATGGGTTATGAGTAAGGATCAGTCCAGGCAAAGTATAAATAAGTCATCAAACTATGAGATTCCTGGAATAAAAATGCTCTAGGAATTCAGAGAAAGGAACAACACATGCAGGCTGGAGGAACAGAGTTTGAGCTCTGTCCTTTGGGGGATTATTAAAAACATGATCTCCAAGTTTTAGGACCTGTGTGTCCAGTAAAAATAACAACCAGTGAGTAAGGTTTGAAGAGAGAATGATCTGGAATTCTGGACACAGGCATCTGTTGGAGGAATAGTTCCTACGGAGGCCTTAGGGGCAGCACAGAGCAAGGAACACAGGGAGACTAGGAGACAGAGAGAGAAGGTTGCAGAAGCCAGATGGATTAGGGCTTTTAGGTCAATATACTGGCTTTTCTTTTTTTTTTCACTCTAAGTGAGATGGGGAGTCAGTAGATGATTCCAAACAGAGTGCAGTGCTCTGGCTTCAGTTGACGTCAAGGGCAGAAGCAAGGGTATCACTTAGGAGATTATATACAATAACTCAGCTGAGAGATAATGATGACTTGGATCAGAGAATAATAGTGGAAGTGGTGAGAAGTGGTCAGATTTCAGAACAGTTTGGAGGTACAGCCCAATGTATCAATAGATACCCCAGAGGAGATGGCCAAAGTAGGCCGATTTTCAAGGATTGTGACCAGCATTTGAAAATGCCTCCAGGGCAGGATTTTTCAGAGCTTGGGCAGTGGGAGTTTGGGAAGGATTACCTCTTGTGACTCCAGCCATAACCCCACAGCAATTCCCAGAGGACACCAGGAGAAGCCATGTCAGACCATCTTCATTTCATCCCCAGGCTGTTCATTATGGTCCTTTAGGCTTTCTCTTTATCTGATCTGTCCAAGCTATGCATAGACAAGCACCCACCGTAAGGCTATTCCTTACCCTTTACATGGTCATCCTATCTAACATGGTAAAGAGATTAGTATACACAGTAATTTGCTTCATGATTTAAGATGCTGAACTACTCTTAGATTGAAGAGCAAACTGTTTAACTGTGGGAGAGTTATCAAGGGCCAGATCCAGAAAGCCCACTACCAGCTCAGCTGGGTTTTAAAAAACACCTATTGGGGCTTCCTTGATGGCGCAGTTGTTGAGAGTCCACCTGCTGATGCAGGGGACATGGGTTCATGCCCTGGTCCGGGAAGATCCCACATGCCGCGGAGTGGCTGGGCCCGTGAGCCATGGCCGCTGAGCCTGCGCGTCCGGAGCCTGTGCTCGGCAACGGGAGAGGCCACAACAGTGAGAGGCCCACGTACTGCAAAAAAACAAAACAAAACAAAAAAAACACCTATTGTTTTATAACAAGTACCTTCGGAACTTTAAAATCACACTGCATTTTCACTTCTTATAGCTCATCAACCATGTCCCATGCATCAACCCAGATCCAAAGGTTGGCCTGATAAACCCAGATGCTAAGTTTTTTCCAAGAGAAAGGAACAAACATTTGCAGATTCTTTTATGATACCTTATTAATCTTCCTTTTGAGAAGAAAGCTCAGATTCAGAGAGGTTAACTAACATGCCAAAGGTTACACAGCAAAGAAGTGGCAGAATCGGGAATAATAGAATCAGTAGCTCTGCTCCATCACACATCCCAGATCTGTACAGCATTCCTCTGCTCTTCAGAACCCATCAGCCCTTTAGCTCTCCTGGTGTAGTCAAAGGAGGTCCCTCTGGAGCAATCACATGTGGATTCAGGAAAAGCAAGTTCCTCCTAAACCCTTTGGGATATGAGACATGTGACCCCAAAGAATGAGTCATGACTTGCCTTTATATTTTTGGTCCTTCTTGGATTTTAAATATTTGAGATGTTTTGGTCCACAACTTCAAACTTCCTAGAGCAGGGCATGTGGAGCCTGGCACAATCTTCAGCAGCAAAGACATGATCGACTACAGATTTCCATTTCCAACAAACAAACTTGTGCTTAACAATAAGGCACAGTCTTGTTGGGGCAGGGTGGGGGGGAGGGGGTTCTGATTTCATCCCCATTTTGCAGATGGGGAAAATGAGATTCAGAGAGGTTAATTCACCCCAAACTCACACAACTAGTAATAATAGCAGGGCCTTTGCTTTGTGCAACAGCACAGGATTATTCCCATTGCTTCTATGAATAACAAATAGTGTGCTTATCTAGAGCTTACTGTGAAGGAGACTTATGTTGAGTTAACTCAGCCCTCACAAAAACCCCATGAGCGGGGTGCTAGTCTTATCATCCCCATTTTACACAAGAGGAGACTGAGGCATAGCGGTATTAAGTAGCTTGTTCAAGGTCACAGACCTGGTAGGAGGCAGCTTCAGGATTCACATCCAGACAGCCTGGGTCCACCGACAATATGCCATTAACCGCTCCGTCATGATCCTCTCTCTGCCTCTCCTGGCAGTGCCAGATTCGGACAAGATCATCTGAGTCTAAGTCTTGGGCTCCCTCATGTCTCTTTTGGCCAGTGCAAAGGCCGGGCTCCAGCCCAAGAGGATGAGCACACAAAGGGAGGAGAAAGTATGTTGGGTGAATGCAATCTGCAACAGGTGCACAGCTCTACAATGAGGCAGAACTGGTCCCCCAGCCCAATGACTCTGCAGGAAACTAATGTTATAGCAGGAAACTAATGTTATACAAATACAAACCCAGCTGAGTGATGCCTGGGAGACTCCTGCTCTCTCTCTGTCTCTTTGTCTCTCCTTCTCTCTCACACACTCACACTCACCTGCTGCGTATTAAAATTTCCTCCATCACCTACTTTTACAAGTGGCCCTGCCAGTGGAGGAAGAAAAAAGCAAAGATCTGTAGATGTGGTTGGTTTGCAGCTGCCAAAGGGACAGGTTGGTTGGCAAGCACTGAATAGAGTGCACACTCTGTGGGGTCCTGGCATTGTCCAAAGCCGGGCAACAGGGCGTTTTCTCCAGAGGGGTGTGAGGGTGAATGTGTGTGTGCATGTGCGTGCGGGGGTCACAGCAGGGACTATGGCACCAGAGCAGTGAGTAACACATAAGGAAATGGATCCACACATATCAAAGGCAAGAAATATGTGCACAGTGATTAGGAAAACACAGTCATTCTGACGTGGGGATGGAGATTGTGGTCCTCTTTCATGTGGAGCAAAAAAACCCTTAAACTTATGTTGACTGTGTCTGAGAAAGCCCCAGCCACAGGGACACAGGTGAGTGTGACCAAAGCAGGAAGTGCTATACTTCTAGCTGCAGAGCTGATCTACACCCTGATGATAATTGAAGGACCTCAGTTATTAGCTGGCACCCGCCCCCTCGGACTGCTGCCCCCTCGGGTGCCCCTGTGTCCACACAAAGCCTGATGAATCCTATGGGGCAACTCACTTGGAAAGATCCCAAGGCTTCCTTAAAGAGCCAGGGAGACCTTCCATTCTGGACCATCTGTCCTGGCATAGAAATGCTGGGGCAGTGGGAAGTGGTCCTAGGAATGGCTACTGGTTAGGAAAAAAGAACAAAAGAAACACAGAAGGAAGAGGAAACGAGCATTAAAAAACACCTCCCAAAATGCAAACCTCGCACAGTGCTTCTGACCCAGGTGTCCCAGTCACACACTGTTTTTAGTGATTTGCGTTACAGCAGGAGGCAGGGTGGGAGTTCTAAGAATGGGACATTAGTATCCCCCGTGAGGAGAGAACTGGTAAAGAATATACTTAGCTATAAGCATTTTTGATCTCCTCCCAACCCCTCCCCACTCCCTACTCTAAACAGAAGAAATTCATGAATCTCACACTGGGCTGCTGTTACCTGCCTGGGACTGTTCACAGAGTTAATGGAGTTTTAAGGGGGCAGAATGAGATAAAACTGGAGTATAATGAGAAGCTGAGATTCCCATTGGACAGGACAGAAAGGGACTGAAGGAGAAATGGACAGGTCTGCTAAGGAGCTAAGGAGCGGGGAGGGGGAGGAAGGAGGGTGGGAATCACACTCCAGAAGCTGAGTTCAGGAGTCTGCATGTAGTGAGTGGAAGGGAGGAAGGGCAGGACTTTGGAAGCAGGAAGGGGAGGTGGGACTTGAGAGGGGAGTAGGGAGGGAGACCCAGAGAGAAATTATGCTCTGGTGATGAACTGAATATCCTTCTCATAGTTTTTTGTTTGTTTGATTTGTTTCATTGTTTAAAACCTCAGTAAACAGTTAAATCCTTTTTCTTTTTTAAAAAATTTATTTCATTTATCTTTGGCTGCATTGGGTCTTCATTACTGCGAGCAGGCTTTCTCTAGTTGCGGTGAGCGGGGGCTACTCTTCCTTGCGGTGTGCGGGCTTCTCATTGCGGTGGCTTCTCTTGTTGTGGAGCATGGCCTCTAGGCGCACGGGCTTCAGTAGTTGTGGCACACGGGCTCAGTAGTTGTGGCTCGCGGGCTTAGTTGCTCCACGGCATGTGAGCCCTGGACCAGGGCTCGAACCCGTGTCCCCTGCATTGGCAGGAGATTCTTACCACTGTGCCACC
This sequence comes from Lagenorhynchus albirostris, assembly GCF_949774975.1. Taxonomy (NCBI): domain Eukaryota; kingdom Metazoa; phylum Chordata; class Mammalia; order Artiodactyla; family Delphinidae; genus Lagenorhynchus; species Lagenorhynchus albirostris. The sequence continues at coordinate 58,121,035 of NC_083097.1, forward strand.
AGGGAAGTACTTAAATCATGTTTCAATTAATTTGCAGATTGGGTGGATGTCTTCAAATGAGGGAGTGAGTTCAGATGAGTGACAAGGTAATTTTATTAAGGTTTCATTCTGTTTCAAACTCCATGGACTTCCTTGGGGTGTCCGGATAGAGAGGGAGCAGGGTAAGACTAGCAGACAGAGTCTGGGTCCTCCTCTATCCCAGCCACAATCACTACACTCCATTTTTTAAAAATCAACTTCATCAATAACAATGATTTAGTCTGTGTCCCTCACCCTATCGAGAGATAAACTGAGCCCTGGAGGTTGTGATTCACCCAAGCTCGAGCTGCTTAGTTCTCGAGCCAGCACCAGCCCTAGGTACACGTTTCTGCCTCTGGACACACAAATATTTCCGATCCATCCTGTGCTCTGCTCCCTATCTGGGAGTGGGCAGTTTAGGCTTTCACTGGGAATGTGAGGAAAAAAAATTAAAACCTAGAGTAAAACTATTCCACAACTACTACATCTAATATATACAAATGCCACCATACAAAATGGAACACCCGCTACTAGAAAGAAAAAGTGCAACAAAATCCAGCACACTTAATTTTACTCCCAGAGCAATAAAATTTGAGTCTATATATTTGTTTACTTAATTCTAAACTCAACCGTGATCTTCTTCAGACAATTCCCTACTTAGTCCAGTGACAACCTGGAAGTAAATGGCATCTTTCCTTGACTCCCTGGCTGAGAGCTCAGCTTTACAACCAGCCCCAGCCGCTCCTTAAAGACACCTGCTCTTTCCTTCCTAACGTCTCAGAGCCAGCAGCTGCTATCAACCAAATGCCATGGAAGCTCCTTTCCTTATTTAATAAAAACAGAGTTATGACTCTGAGAGGTGACCTGAGCAGCCCCAGGCTTATTAATCTCTGACTCCTATTTCTCACCTGTTCTCTTCTTTTTATGGAAAGGTATGTGCTGAGGCGTCTCTGCTCCCCAGCTGTTTCTAATTATCTTCAAAGACTCACTCAGAGTCAATGATTCAGCACGGCTCCGGAATCTGATTTTGTAAAAAGGTGAGCCTGTTTGGAAACACCACCAGCCTATGCTAAACAAAACTGCAGCATTTAACGTTAATTAAAAGTTAAGGAGAAGCAACAATGAGACAGCGTTCTTCACACTAAAAAAAATCCAAAATATGCAGGCAACTCAAACCAAATCTGAAATGTATTAATTTAATTTCAACCAACATCAATCAGTAGGTTGAAAGAATTATGTCCAATTTAAAAATGCCCATTTGACCAATCCAAAAAGATCAGGTTTGACTCTCATCTTTGGGCACCTTGTACCTTACTTTCCCTCCTAGCACCATGGCTGGGGGTAGCCTTTTTCTCTTTACATTCCTCGTGGGCCAATCTAACCCCCTACCCCACGTCCTGTGCCGGGGACTGGAGGTTCCCATGTGATTCTGACTCACCTGCACTAAGGTTGCAATCCAGGAGGGAAATAGAGCCATGGCACCTAAACAGAAGAGAAATACAATCACGGCATATTGAAGTGTGCTGAACTGTGACAGCAAAGATGAGGAAGTAACTTATTCTCCTTAGAGGCATTGTGAAGATTCTCTGCCCTCCTTAGAGGACTGGGTTTTCTATGAGTGGGAGGATTCTCTGGGGACTTGGGGCAGAAGGAACAACATGTATAAAGACATAAGCTTATGAGAACACAGGATCCAGCTCAGAGCAGGCTGAGATTCTCTTCTGCTGCAGCAACACTGGGCAGGTGTTGGGTAATCAAGGGAGGTGAAAATGGAAAGGAAGATGAAAATAGTATTTGCCACATTTAGAAGATATGACTTTTTTCTGTATGGATCGTTTTTAAATATATGCATTTATCCTTTCTTTCCAAATTACAAAAGTAATACATACTCAGTGTAAAACTTGAAGAATTTTTAAATGGTGGGAAGAATCACCCATAGTTCTATATCTCCAATGAGGACAGCTGTTAACATTTTCACTCAGTATTTCAGATACACACACAGTCAAGGGACCAGATGTACAGATGGCCTTGTAACTTGTTCTTTTCATTTAACCACATACTGTAAACATTTTTCACTTTCCATTATGGGATATTAGACCATTTGTAATTTCGTCTTGTTTTAATGAAGCTATGAGGAGCATGCAGGTACAATTCTGTTGTTTAGTTGCTCATTTATTGCCATAATTTAAAATCACAATTTATGACTCAAAGTGAATACACATTTTAAGGCCTTATGTATTTATTGCAAAATAGTTCTTGAGAAAGGCTGCACCAGTAACTTCATGTGAGGAATTAAATGAGGAAATTTCCTCCTCTTCTTGCATTATGGGTTCTTGCAATTTTTATAATTTTTGTCAATTTGTTGGCCCAAACGAATATATCATCAACATTTAACTTGCTTTTGATTACTACAAGGGTACCTTTTTTTTTTTTAATGTTCATTGACCTTTTGATTTTTCTTCTTTTGTGAAATGCCTATTCCTATTCTTGGACTATTTTTCTATTAGGAGATGTCTTTTTCTGATTTATAAAAGCTTCTCATACATTAATGATAGAAACTTTGTTGCAAATGCTTTTTCCAATTTGTCAATTCTTTGTAATTTTGTGTATGGTCATTTTAGACCTAAGCAAGCTTTTACATTTCTACATAAGCAGAACCATTAATCTTTTCTTTTATGCTTAAAAGGGCCATTCCCCTTCTGAGATCAGATGACTATTTGCCTTCATATTCTTCTATTTAAGAATTTAACACATTATCAATTTACTTGATGTATAAGGTGAGATGAGAATCTAATTTACCGCTGTAGTAGGCTGACTAATGGCCACCCAAAGAGATGAGGTCCTAATCCCTGGAACATGTGCTCCCATGTAAGTAAAAAGGATCTTGATGATTGAGATTAATTTAAGGATTTTGACATGGGGAGATTTTTCTAGATTAACTGGATGGTCCCTAAATCCAATCACAAGTGTCCTTATGAGAGAGGGACAGAGGGAGATTTGACACACAGAGACCAGGAGAAGGTGATGGCAGACGAAGGCAGGGTGTGGGGTGATGCAGCCACAAGACAAGGAACGCCAACAGCCACCAGAAACTTGGAGAGGCAGGGAACAGATTCTTCCCTAATGCCTCCAGAGGGAGGGAGGCCCTGACAACACCTTGCTTTCGACTCAATAAAACTGATGTCCAACTTCTGGCTTTCAAATCTGAGAGAAAAAATATCTGTTGTTCTAAGCCCCCAACTTTGTGGTAATTAATTATAGCAGCCCTAGGAAACTAACACAACACCCCACCAAAGAGTTTTCCTAAAACAATATCATTTTCTCACTTGTCTGAAATGTCATCTCTATCACATATAAAATATTTTTATCTATGTATATGTTTGGGTTTTATTCTTTTTATTCATTAGTCTACTCTTACGTTGGTAAACACTTTTAAATATCACGTCTTTTAAATTTCATATCAGGCAATACAAGTATCCCTTTACTAACAAATTAGTCTTTCAGGTAATAGAATTAAGAATAACTTTTCAAGTTCCTTAAAAAATTTCATTTAAGATTAAATGCATTAAATTCACAGATTAATTTGGAAATTGCCTTTTTAAAATATTCCTTGTTCCCATCCCCATTCTCGTGTTATAAAAATCTTGTTTTATGTCCTACAATAACTCCCCAAATTTCCTTCCTATAGTTCTTGTACATTTCTTAAGTTTCTACTTAGTTTTTCTGTCCTTCCTCCCTCCATCCCTCCCTTCCCATCCTCCTTCCCTTCACGGTCCCTCTCCATCCCTCCCTGGCTTCCTCCTTCCTTTTTCCTTTTTTTCCCCTTTCTTCTGTTGCTGCTTATATAATGTTCTTAAACAGAAAAGTGACATATGATTTCTTCTTTGGCAGTTAATTTAAATGTCTAACTTTGTTTTGTTATTCTCTTTGGCTAATACTGTGACTTGGGTTCTAACAGATGCCTTGTGGGTGGCAAGAGGCGGTGCAAGTGATGATGTCTGTGTTATGCTGGGGCAGTGGGGCGTGCAGTGTGCAGGCCACAGCAGCGCCTGTTCCGTTTCAATTAGCTCCCCACAATCAAGGGATCATTCTTCACATATTTGAAAATTGGGTACGACAGGGCCTTATGACTTCTTCAAAAAAGGAAAATATGCCTCCAAGGGCCACAGTTAGAAGCTCTCCTATAAAGACCTTAAATTCTCATTGATTGTTGTCAGCCCTTTGTTTTAGATATGCATCCACAGAGTTCTGAACCTCAATCTAGCCCCAATCACGTTTGTATCTGCGTAACGCTTTGGCTTCCCAAAACCCTGGGTGTGAGGGTGAGGAAGGCTTTCGAAGGAGAAGAGTTAGCCTACTATTCAGGTCTGAGAAATAGCCCTCTCGTCACATCTTCCAGACCAAGACAGTTGTAAGATAGAGTTTCGTGAAGACTTGCTCTGCAAAAAGAGAGAGAAGGGGAAGATATGATTCCATTTTTACCAGGGGGAGAAATGAGAAGGAAAAAAAAACAATCTCCACTTCATTTTCAACACCTAACAGAATAGAAAATGCTGGGCAGACAAGCTGAGGCAGTGGTTTCCAGCCTTGGGAATAAAACGAAGCAGATGTTTTAACAGCACCTTATGTGAAGCACCACATTAATAATCACTAAAGATTAATTAATGATGGTGATAATGACTGGAGTATTATTTTTATTAAAGTACAAGAGCAATCTGTAAAAAAAAAAAAGATATCACCTTCTTAGCTAGGCAGACATTTTATATTCTTTAACTCATCAACGTTCTGCCAAGGAAAAGGGAGCACTCTGCCAGGATTTACGCTGAAAAAAAAAAGCCCTCGGACAAGTTTATATAAAACCCAGGAAAAGTGATACGCAATAAATTAAATATACTGAAATAAGCAAAGCATGAATATTTAACCACTCGACTGCTTTCATTTAAAAGGGAGCCGTGAGACCAAAGCTCGCTCATACGGGATGGAAAGTTGAAGGCCTGGATGGCAGTACCAGAAGCTGTCCTGCATCTTTCTTTATTTGGGAGACTGGCAAACAAAACATGGCACCAATGTGGAATCAAGCTGCGGGCCAGGCCAAACGTTTGCCAAGGGCTGATACATGGCTAGGGAACTTGGACACAGAGCATCCTGCACGTCTAGCTGCTTGTACCATACATCGCCGTCACGTAAGAAGCCTGCAGGCACCAAGTGACCGGCCAGAATCATTTTGTTGGGGTCCTGGGATGGGGCCAGCTCCCCCTTACGGAGACCAGTTCCCCTGGGTCAAACCCCAAAGCAGGGGTAAGTGAACATACGTGGAAGCACTAACCAGCCAGTGGGCTGGATGCGTGAGGAAGAGCCTTGGGGTCAGAGATAGCATTTGAGGAAGGGCTCAGAAAGGCAAAATGAGATCCCACTGTCACACAGAGGGACATCTGTTCCAGCCTCAGCAAAAGGAGGCTCTGTATCCGCAGGAGGGTTATCCTCCCTCTTTGGCCCCAGTTTCCATCTCCGTTTGAAAGCCTGCCCTTTGATATTTATATAAAATCGATTCTACACCACCCCATTCTGTCCCCTGAGAAGTCCCAACATTGCTCCCCAATATTTCTGTGCACAAAGCTAGCACACAATTCTCTGCCCTCGTGGGTTTTACTATCTGGGAAGGAGAATGGATATAAGACACATAGCAGGGAAAAACCAAAGAGGGCAGATGGACTGACTGGGCTGTGTTCTGAAGGAATATTCCACAGAGCTGCAGAGGGATGGCAAGAAGCAAAGATGAGTGGGAGGCAGCACTGCAGACCATGGAGAGGGAGGCCGTTGCCTTACGGTCTGGCAAAAGGTTTAGGACCTAACATTATAGGATATTTTCTACCTACCTGGCCCCGCACTGAGAACTTCACATGCATGCTTTTATTTAATCATCACACGGTTCTATGA